>NW_027225575.1:4851764-5155000 GCF_038994185.2 Dermacentor albipictus | reverse complement strand
CATGACCCCATTGCCGCTGATGCTCCTGCCCCGAACCTTCGCTACAGCCGCTCGCCCTCACCTCGACGCCATCAGTCTCGTTCGCCCCAACACCGTCGCTTCTCTCCGTCGCCTATCGCCTCCCGGATCCAGCCGGAAAACTAGGCACTGCAGCTTCTGGAGGTGAAGCTGCCTTGTCCACTCTGCCCTCAAATCCTCTGCTGACGTTACACACGAACCAAAACCTTCTTGACGTTGACGTTGATGGCTATCCTGTCACGGCACTCATCGATACAGGTGCACATCTTTCTATTATGAGTGCTGCCTTCCGACGGCGACTGCACAAGCTCCTCACCCCAGCATCGGCACGCGTCGTCCGCGTTGCGGATGGCGGTACTGTGCCTATCATCGGCATGTGTACGGCACGTGTCAGCATCGCCGGCCGCCACACTCCTGTCCTCTTCACCGTGATTGCTCATTGCCCCCACGACCTCATTCTCGGCCTCGATTTTCTCTCCGCGCATTCTGCTCTTATTGACTGCTCTGCCAGTACCCTTTGCCTTGAGTTGCTGATTCTCACAGAACCTTCTGACGCACCCCAGTGCCACCTACGCCCTACCGGCTTTATTCGCCTGCCGCCAAAATCAATAGCCTATATTGAACTCGTCTTCCCCACCAGTCCCTGATGGCGAGTACCTCGTCACCCCTCTGCCCGACATTCCGCTATACAGTACGACGTTACCGTGCCTCACAGTATACTTACTATTACGGCGAACCGCACTTTCCTACCTGTCTGTAACTTTGGATCGACAAAGCAAATTCTACCGCAAGGTGTTTGCCTTGCCAACATTGATTGTCTCGGCGACCATCACGTGGCAACATTATCGACCGATGCTTCTTGCGAGCTTAGGGGGCCCATCATGCCAGCCTCGGCCGCCGACCCCAAGATACAGAAAATTATTGCGACGGACCTGTCTTCTGCGCAGGCTGACGACCTTTACCAAGTGTTGTCGTCCTACAGAGATATTTTCAACTTCGACGATCACTCTTTAGGCCAGACGCTCGCGGTCAAGCATCGGATTCTTACTGGCGATGCTACTCCTATTCACCGACGACCATATCGAGTTTCTGCGTCTGAACGCCGAGTAATTCAAAGTGAAGTCAACAAAATGCTAGACAAAAACATCATTGAGCCATCTTCCAGTCCCTGGGCGTCCCCTGTAGGGTTGGTTAAGAAGAATTAAGGATGGCACGTGGCGCTTCTGTGTAGACTACCGCCATCTGAACATTACTAAGAAGGACGTCTACCCGCTCCCACATGTAGACGACGCCCTTGACTGCCTCCACGGTTCCAGCTATTTCTCTTCCATTGATCTTCGTTCTGGATACTGGCAGATTGCTGTTGACGATATGGACAGAGAAAAAACCGCGTTCAGCACACCTGATGGCCTATACCAATTTAAAGTAATGCCGTTTGGATTATGCAACGCCCCTGCCACCTTTGAGCGTATGATGGACTCCTTGCTCCGTGGTTTCAAATGGTCCACCTGTCTATGCTACCTCGACGACGTCATCGTCTTCTCACCCACGTTCGACACACACCTTGAGCGTACCTAACAGCTATACTTTACGTATTTCGAAAGGCGAACCTGCAACTTAACTCGTCCAAATGTCGTTTCGGCTGCCGCCAAATTACTGTTCTGGGCCACCTCGTTGACGCTTCCGGAGTACAGCCTGATCCCGACAAAACTCGCGCTGTCCGAGACTTTCCGGTTCCAAAGACAGCCGCAGACGGTCGAAGTTTTGTCGGGCTATGCTCGTACTTTCGTCGTTTTATTCAAGATTTTGCGGCAATTGCTAGACCCCTGACTAACCTATTGAAGAAAGGCGTACAATTCTTGTGGGGCCCTGAAGAAGCCGCCGCCTTTTCTCGTCTCGTCACTCTTCTCTCCTCACCACCCATTCTCGCCCACTTCGACCCTGATGCCCCTACAGAATTGCGTACAGATGCCAGCGGTCATGGTGTAGGTGCCGTCTTAGCCCAGCGTCAGTGTGGCCAGGATCGTGTTATTGCTTATGCAAGCCGCCTCCTCACACCATCGGAGCGCAACTATTCCATTACGGAACGAGAATGCCTTGCTGTAGTCTGGGCGGTTGCGAAGTTCCGTCCCTACCTTTACGGTCGCCCTTTTTCCGTAGTCACTGACCATCATGCTCTCTGCTGGCTCTCATCGCTAAAGGATCCTACAGGCCAGCTTGGTCGATGGGCTTTGAGGCTACAAGAATTTTCATATTCCGTGGTCTACAAGTCTGGCCTCTTGCACCAAGACGCTGACAGCTTGTCGCGTTACCCTGTTGACGACCCTGACTCCTCCAATATTACCAGTGCTGCTTGTGTATTCTCTGTGTCGCAGCTGCTTCATTTCGCCGACGAGCAACGTCGTGACGCCTACATCAGAGCACTCATCGACCGTTTTGAACACTCTCCGGCCGACGCCACTCTACGCCTCTTCGTCCTCCGTGACGGTACTCTGTACCGTCGTAACCTTCATCCGGACGGCTCTGAGTTCCTACTTGTCATACCTAAGCACCTCCGCTCAACCGTTCTACAAGAACTTCACGACGCACCAACAGCAGGACACCTCGGCGTATCTCGAACCTATGACCGTGTATGTCGCCGTTTTTTCTGGCCGGGCCTTGCTCGTTCCGTACGACGTTACGTCGCCGCTTGTGAACTTTGCCAACGACGCAAGAAGCCTTCCCAGCTCCCCGCTGGTTACCTGCAGCCACTCGACATCCCCGCCGAGCCCTTCCATCGTGTCGGCTTAGACCTTCTCGGCCCATTTCCGGAATCTACATCAGGAAACAAGTGGGTTGCAGTCACGGTGGACTACGCGACCCGCTATGCCGTAACCCGCGCTCTTCCGACCAGTTGCGCAACTGATGTTGCGGACTTCCTCCTGCATGATATCATTTTGATTCATGGTGCCCCGCGTCAATTGCTAACAGACCGTGGCCGTACGTTCTTCGCCAAAGTCACTGAAGACATCATGCGTGCCTGCTCAATACAGCATAAATTTACCACCTCCTACCACCCTCAAACGAACGGCCTCACTGAGCGTTTGAACCGCACCCTTACAGACATGCTATCCAAATACGTTTCAGACGACCACCGTGACTGGGACCAGGCTCTACCTTACATTACATTTGCGTATAGCTCTTCCCGTCTCGAAACTGCTGGCTTTTCGCCTTTGTACCTCTTGTATGGCCGTGAACCGACGCTACCACTGGACACTGTGCTTCCGTTCACCACAGCTTCAACTAGCGCTTATGCCCGTGACGCTATCGCCCATGCTGACCATGCTCGCCAACTTGCGCGCACTCATCTACAAGTCTCTCAAGGCAAACAGAAACAACGCTACGACCTCCGTCACCGTGATGTCCATTTTGTGCATATATATATATATATATATATATATATATATATATATATATATATATATATATATATATATATATATATATATAAGTGCATAATAGCTGTGTCTTACCATAACTCACCTACGGGGCAGAAACCTGGAGGCTTACGAAAAGGGTTCTACTTAAATTGAGGACGACGCAACGAGCTATGGAAAGAAGAATGATGGGTGTAACATTAAGGGATAAGAAAAGACCAGATTGGGCGAAGGAACAAACGCGAGTTAATGACATCTTAGTTTAAATCAAGAAAAAGAAATGGGCATGGGCAGGACATGTAATGAGGAGGGAAGATAACCGATGGTCATTAAGGGTTACGGACTGGATTCCAAGGGAAGGGAAGCGTAGCAGGGGGCGGCAGAAAGTTAGGTGGGCGGATGAGATTAAGAAGTTTGCAGGGACGGCATGGCCACAATTAGTACAAGACCAAGGTTGTTGGAGAAGTATGGGAGAGGCCTTGCCCTGCAATGGGCGTAACCAGGATGATGATGATGATGATATATATATATAGGGGTGTTTCTTCAAAGTTCTGCACACAGGAACCGATGTATTATGCAGGAAAGAGACGACGAACCTTTTGGAAGACGTATTTACTTGACGTTTTCGGCTGGTGGACCAGCCTTCGTCAGAGAACAGTAAGGCATGAACAAATCATACAGAGCTTTAAAAGAAGCAAATACCTTGGTTGACGAACTTATCCCGCATGAAGTACATTTGTTGAATGTGTACGAAGGAAGAAAGGTGAACACACTAAACAAAATAAAAAGTCGGAAACCGTTGCAGGACAATGTCTTAGTAACTGGCTCTAACAAACAAAGCTATTCGGCAACTTCTGTAATCCCAATTGCTAAAACATTGCCAGAGACAAGCCACCTGGATACTACCATAGTTAACCTTTCCCATGTTGCGTTTCTGCCTACGGAAGAAATGGTTCTTTCAAAAGGCCTTAATTTCTGTCCAGCCACCAGGTGCTTCGACAAATTCCAATTAATGAAAGACATTGAAAACTTTCCCCGAAATTTAAGACTCAAAGAATATTTTCATGACAGCGCTAGCAGCAAACAAGACCACCCGGCTATATACTGTCCACAACACACTGGACGCCTGCCTCGCAACGGGACAAATGCCTAGACCTATATATCAAAGCTGTTTCTCGTGATGTGCTCGACACCTGCAAGACATGTGCCCCATTCCAGAGAAATCTTTCTACTAGTGAAGGTGATGCTCTTAGAAGCCTAAGTGCACACGACGATATTGTTATTAAACCGGCGGACAAGGGTGGCTCAGTCATGATAATGACAAAAGAAAATTACATAAGAGAAGTCGTAAGTCGTAATCTGACGGCACATTTTATAAAGAACCTTCCCTGTGATCTTACCGACGAATTCCTTTCCATCATTAAGGACACCATAAAGCATTGGTGAAGCAGCGGAAGATCGACGATAATACAGCGTGCTCCTTGATCCCATTCAGTCCAATAGCCGGACGCTTTTACCTGCTGCCCAAGATTCATAAACCAGGTAATCCAGGCCATCCCATTGCATCCGGCATAAGAACAGTCACAGAAAACATCTCTCATTACGTCGACAATTTAATCAAATTTATTGCAGCCACGTTTTTCTTCTTTCGTTAAGGATACTAATGCTTTTCTTAACGACATAATAGATCTAACCGTTCCTGGTGGCTCGCTTCTGGTGATGATGTATGTCACTTCCCTCTCCACGAATATTCCCATGTCTTGAACTCCTATGAACACCTTCAGTGTAATAGCCCGATTGACAGCTCAACGCTCAAGGTTCTGCTGAAGTTAGTTCTCGAGTCTAACAACTTCGAAATTAATAATTCTCATTATGGACAAATTAGTGGAACATCGATGGGTACGAAAATAGGCCCTAACTATGCAAACGTCTTCATGGGGGTGCTCGAAGACGCGTTCCTAAAGAATGTAACACTAAAACCTATCTAATTTAAACACTATATCAACTATATATTTTGTATTTGGACACATAGCGAAACAGAACCCAAACTTCATTGCGACATTCAACCAGGCACACCCCGCTATCAAAAATAACGTACAGCGCAAAGGACAAGGACAGCGATAGACGACATACACCCGCTATCAAATTAACACATCATCACTCACCATCGTCTATAGACTACCTTGACGTCAGTATTACTATTTCCTAAAAATGCCTAATCACAAAACTCTACCAAAAGGCAACTGATAATCATCAATTTCTTCATTTTGAAAGCAGCCACATGCATCATATGCAAGACCGCGATTCCATACAGCCAGGCACAGCGCTTTAAGCGCATGTGTTCCGAAGAAGACGATTTTAATTCTTGCTGCAGGAACTGAAAAAGAACCTTCTCAACCGTAAATATCCAGAAAAGATGATCAATGACGCGATACACAGAGCGGCAGGACACGGCCGGATGGACTTTCTAAAGGGCAGAAAAGTCGCTAATTTGACACTCACACATTTCGCGTCTAACCCTAAGCTCTCAGGCATATTCTGCAAACACTACAACATTATCACTGAAAGAGACAGGTTAAAGGCAGTTTTTCCTGAGCCACCTTGTGTCGTGTATAGGTGTTCGAAAAACATAGATGATATACTAACGTCTTCAAAAATCGCTGCTTCTAACCCAACCGATTGCAGCCGCTACAATAAACCACGTTGCAAAGTCTGCTCTCGTATAACACATACATTGACTGCCACCGGCACAGCCAGCCAATTCATGTTCCCAATTAAAGGCATGCAGTTTCGACTGTGATTCATATAACGTAGTGTACTTGCTCGAGTGCGGCACTTGCCACATGCAATACATAGGCCAGACTGAATAATCTTTCAGAATCTGTTTTAACAATCAGAGATTGCACGCCAAATCCCAACCAAACCTACCACTCTCAAAACATGTTAACATGCCAGGGTACTCATTTAACAATCTCAATATAACCATACTCGAATCAGGATTCCGCACCAGCCATGACCGCGAGCTTCCCGTCTCTTACCTTATTCATAAATTTAACACTGTCTCGTCCGGAATAAATGAAAGCAAAGAAAAACTAACCCGTCTAACTTCAGATTGAGCAAAAATATACACTTTCTAACACAGTGTACATGTATGATTTCAACATTTTTTTTCTTACATGTGGCTTTTTGACGTATGCGGCTTGAAGTTGTACGCTTAACACCTCAATTTTTAGATAATTCGAGCTCGCACTTACAGATACCATGTGCTAAACATCACGCCTTTGTATCTACATATTGTGGGGATGCGCGACCCTCGCGCCTCCCCTGATGTTTTTCCCGCATAGCGCGTCTCCTGTACTCCCGCTTCGCCGCGTGGCCTGCGTGACGCGCGCGCGGTTGATGTGGTTGAAGCGCAGTGCGAGAGATGGCGCGAGCGTTGCGCTGCTAACGCCGCGAGGTTACTTGGGCGCCGAAAGGAAGGCGCTTGCTCACTTTGGGGGTTCGGGAAGCAAGCGGGACGGACGTGCCGTGCCGCGCGCCGACCGATGCTTCGGCGAGACCGTCTCGCGTGGCCGCCTTCGAACGTGCCACGATTCGCGTGACTATACACGCGAACGACCAGGCGTTGGGATCCAGCATGGGGCGAACATATTCGGTCGCGGTGAGTCAGACTTCTAGATTTGTCGAGCGCCCATCGGAATGTTTGTGGATAGCAACTCGGCTAGCGGGCATTGATCTATGAAAGGTGCAATAAATGCCCTTGTGATTGTTTGCACTACTGCGTTGTCGTTCCTTTGTCCCAAGAGTACGGTGTGAGAATCCCACATCAGACCCCACAATATGTATGACATTTCGTTTTCACTACGCATAATCATGGTAACCGCTGGCACTTACCCGAGAGTCATGTTTGTATATATTGTATCCTGAAAACATCTGCATTTCATTTTTGTTTTCCAAAATGTATGTCATTGATAATGATTTATGATGCGCAGTGCAAGTTCTAGTCATCGCAGATAGTGCGTCCTCTGCTCTTGATACGGTGCTTTTAAAGCTGTGTATGAGTTGTTCATGCGTTACTGTACTCTCACGAAGGCTGGTCCACCAGCCGAAAACATTAAGTAAATACGTCTTCCAAAAGGTTCGTCGTCTCTTTCCTGCATATATACATATATATACAGAGGGAGAGAGAGAGAGTTGTTTCACTATAAAACTATGAAAATGTATTCGAGTACAAGCAATGAATCATTTGTGACACGGTGCTCATACACAAGTCTCGTCAGAGCTACCACTTTCAGCTTGACACTGCATATACTGTTCATTACAACAGCCGACTGCAAGCCACATTACAAAAAGCTTGCTAACTACCTTGCATGGACGCACAAAATGATATGGAACAGAGGCACTTGAAGAAAAGAAAACGAAACAAGCACATCATGCAGAATTATAGAGGCCTCACCTTTTATTTTGTTCAGAAGCCTTTGGCTTGACACAATTCATAGAAAAACAACACACATTTCACACCTTTTTTTTTTCTACACTATACATCGTTATAAAGTTCAAGAGATTTTCAGTGTTGTGCAAAATTGAAAAGACTGTGCCGAGCACTATTATGGAGCATCGCATTTGTTTTCTTGCGCAGCAGCAGCAAGGCACTTTATATACCTTTCTGTAATAAGCACCAGAATGAATTCGTTCTCTAAATACAAGAGCATTGTGCTCGGCCACCGTGATGCAACAGTTGTAGTGGGGAGATTGGATGCCATATTTCTGTGCAATTGCCACACAGCACAGAAGCTATTTGCTAATACTTGTATAATTGAGTCCCTCATTTTCCTTGTTTTGTTTTTGTTTTCAGACAGCCCCCGACAGACTTCATGGACAAGCAAGTGAGGGAAATTTTACTGCTCTACCATAACTGTGCTAGCCCCAGCCAGTGATGAGTTCTTAATGACACACCTAGAGACTTTGGCATTTCTGTTTAAGCCAAGGTCTTTCACAAATGTATGCAACAGTGAAAGCAATAAAAAGAACAAGGAGAAGTTTTTGGCTATATGTAATCAACAAATATGTCAATTAATAGTTGCAATGTTTCATGCATAATTTCTAGTGAATGTTTTGTTCCAATCAGTAAGTGAGCATGAAGCGTTCAAGAAAGCATAGTACAGTATCCGTCTCAGATTCTCTTTTTTTTTTTGCACTTTGCACAAGTGAGCATGGGGTGCAAAAAGCTACATTCAACTAGGGGAAAAACATTTGGTGCAGAAAATTTCCTTCATGCTGCACAAGTAAGCTAGGTAGAGAACCACCAGACAAAGAGAGGAACACAATGCAATGCTGTGTTCCTTCTTTCTCTGCTCAGTTGTCTGCAAAGCTGGCTAATATAGAGTGTACTAACTAGCTCAACTGTCCTTTTCAATCTCTTCTTGACCCCTGTGTAGGGTAGAAAACTGGACATGTCATCTGGGTGACCAGCCTGCCTTCACTTTCTGCAAAGAACTGCCACCACGTCAATTTCTGTCCGTCAACATCCACTGCTGTTTTATTGGCATCTCTGACTTTGCAGCTAATCTTTATTGGCCTGTGCATAGCAAATGCAGCTTATGTACAGATGCTGTAGAGGCAGTATACCTGATCGCGGCTGCACTTGTGAGACATAGCTTTATGCAAGCAGAAGAAACTCGGTCACATCAGTCAAATTATTCAAATGCGATGCAATATTGTGAATATCAGCACGAAGGTAGAATTTGGAAAAAAGGAAGACGAAAATATGTACAAGACAACTAGCTTGAACCTGCAAGTTGCTTAAAGGGACCATGATGCCAAATTTCTATCTTGAATTGTGCCTTACATGATAAACCATTTGCATCCCACAGCAAGCTGGCAAAATTTGAGTGCATTCGGTGTGGTAGAAAATTTTATTTTATTTTTAACCAAACAGCAGTCTGGCAACACTGCTGGGTGATGAAATAATGTGTGTTCTGCGTGGTTGATGTGCACAGTATACACATATAGTATCATTTTCGCATGCGAGTCTCAATTATCAACCCAAGATTCTGCAGGCTTCCCCTGGTTTGTGCTGTTTTTATTGCATGAGTGAAATACTTGCGAGCACAATGCAATGGCAATGCCCTTGCTGCACCATTGGGTGCCAGAGTGTGTGAAGCAAGAAGTCTGGCACAGCATGCATACGGTTTCGGAATGCCTTGAGCAGACGACAAGGCAGTGGTCACCCACTTCTTGATGTCGCACAAGGCATGCCAAAATAGCAGTCGCTATTGCAGCCACTTAGATGCAGCGATGTCAAATAAATATTTCTGGTTAAAATGTGTGCCGAGAGCCCAGTTTTTTTTCCTGTGTACAAACATATTGGCCCCTCCACTCTCAGTTACAGTGATAAACTGAGAATATTTGGACGACCATGTCATGACCAACTTAACATATATTGTGCAATATTCTTCCATCAAACACGATTTAAAAAGTATTTATCATTATTGATACTTCTTTAAAGTCTATGTAACCACCCACAGTATCAAACTCAATTTTTAATGAAAAAGATCAGATTAAGTCCCAGGTTATGTTTAAAGAGCCCCTCACCAAGTCCGGCCATTTTGGTATGACAAGTGCAGTGCATACAATGTGTGCTAATTATTGTGTCTTCTAAGTATTGCATCCTTAAATGACATGGAAAGAGTTTAAGTTTCAAACCAAACGCCGTTTGCCCTTCTCCTCGCAGGCACCGTGCTGCCAGCCGGACAGTTGTCATTCGTGCAAGTGCGCCTAGGTATATGGTAGTGCATTGATGACACTCAGTGCCATGTGAATTATTCAAGGCCACATCAGTTTACTTGTTTAATCTATTGCTTTAATAGAACTAAAGTTCAGAGAAATCATACAACATACAAACTGAATGTCTGCATCTTTTTTTTTACTTTGTACCTTACCAAGAGATATGTACTTCCGTTTCGTTTATTTGTTCCCACACCATGCAATCGTGCACACAGAGGACTAAACTACACGATTTTCTACAATTTTCCAGGGCCACGATCATGCTCTTTCATCCTCTCACGTCTGCCTCAGTGCTCGTGGTCGTGGCACTGACTTACACCGCTAATCAGGTGTTCTTGTGTAGAGCGTGCAAAATTGTCTGCTGCGTGAAACGAGACAAACGCAACAGCTTGCACGCGAAACTGTCACTAGAAGTGTGCCACTCAGCAAAAACACGAGAGAAAAAAAAAAAAAGTGAGGTCCGTGAAGTGTTCATCCCGCAATCCTCCGGCTCCAGTATGGGAGAATACAGGGAAGAAATTTTGCTTGCAGAAGCTAGACGGGGCAAGTGTAGAGAGTATTTATGTTGGTGGTGATGCATGCTTCATGAAATCATGGGTTCATTATTGACCTAATTAAAAAAAATTCTCACTGTAGAACACTCCTTAGAGGGCACATAACTACTTCCAGTGCATAATGAAAATTTGCTATGTGGCCTGGTGAGGAGCCCTCAAAGATCTGTCTGCCCTTTGTCATTGGTCCACATGCTTTCACAATGTTATTTCCAGAAGTGGCAGCTTGGCGTGACCGATGATACGGAAAGAATTGAATGGAAAGAAGACAATTACAGAATACAGTCCTACATTTATTTTGCAGGGTGCAACAATCCCATGCCTCATTGCTTCGTTATAATCCTCAGTGCGAATGGCACTACACATTGCACGCTGCACTAACTCCAGCTTGTCCCAAGCCCAAGCTCCATTTGTGAATGCATGTGCAATTTTTATACGCAAGGAGCATCCAAGCTCAGTTCTCAACTGGTGGCATTTGTGCAAACCTGGTCGAACCCCAGCAACAGACACAAACCAAGGACCATATTTACAAAGCCATTTGCACATCAAAACACTTTTAAATTGATCAGCACCCATGTGCAGGCCAATCATAACAGCCAATAAAAGAGCAGCCTAGGTAGCACAGCTAATCAACCACAGATTGTTATTACATGCAAACAGCTTCGTGAATGTGAGCCCAAGTGCATACACACAATACTAGCACCTTGCAACGCGTGATGTCTTAGCGCTACTCTACTGCAAACATGTACCCCAGGGGAAACCTATGGCACGTGCTTAAAGGATTCCCATGCATACAGCATATATAAAAACATTTCTTTCTTTCAGTGCACTCAAACAGAGGCTAGAAAAGAAACATGTGCAGCAGTTCAGTGGCAGTTAAATTACAGTTATCAAGGCACTTGTTGGCAGCTGAATGCAACAATTGGGGTTGAATCTATCAAGGTTCAAGCAAGGCATTCATACATCTCTAAAGAAACAAACAAAAAAGAATAAATACACAACAAAACATGAATACAAGCATGCTCTCTATCTGTGCAGAACATGCAATCCACATGGTACACTTGTTTATATACTGCACAACTGCTCTTAAGTGGTGGGCCTTTTATTCGGGACACACACACAA
The DNA here is from genome assembly GCF_038994185.2 of Dermacentor albipictus. Classification (NCBI taxonomy): domain Eukaryota; kingdom Metazoa; phylum Arthropoda; class Arachnida; order Ixodida; family Ixodidae; genus Dermacentor; species Dermacentor albipictus. The sequence goes on along the minus strand of NW_027225575.1, from coordinate 5,143,106 downwards.
AAAAATAAGAGTTGGGGGGACATCATAATTTAAGCCACTCCCACAGAACACGCTTCTGGCAGACTTGAAGTTGAGGGGGATGGACTTTCAAAAACTGGCATGTCTCGCACACAAAGCAACAAAGGTGTGTGGGAAACACAACTTGCATCCACTGTATTTGTAAAGAAATACACCATGACTTGTTGCTTTGTTCAAATTGCTTTGTTCAAATTTGGTACACAATAAGAAAATTTACTAAAAACAAAGCAGTCAAGTTCTAAAGTCCACATGAGGCAAAACTGCCGTTTGACATGGTAACTGCTCTTTAAAGTACCAAAACAGCGTACTTTCGTTTTGCTAAAATATGCACATGAAGGTATATCTGCATGGCAGCTTAACCTTCGAATACAATGCCCCATTCATTTCAGCTAGATGTCACAAATCTTTTACATATGAAAACGCTAATACCACTGGCCAACAGGCAATGTAACTTCTAGTCAGAAGAGAAAAGCAAAATTGCCAGAAGCATGCCGCGAGCTCAGCGATACTTTCGGAAGCAATAGAGTTCCGTGTACTTTGGAGGATATGGGGAAGAAAAAAAATCACAAAATAACATGCACAAGTTACACACCCGTAGTAAGTTTCCATAAACAATTCAAGCATTGCATTCAGCCACTGAAATGCAACTTGCATTCATTCACATTCATTTAAACTGGTGGAATGTGTTCTTTTGTCTGTAGTAAATAGAAATATTTCTTTAAAAAGCATAAAATAAACGATCACACCATAGCTAGTATTTTCACGGTATGAAACCTTCACATCAGACATCAGAGATAGAGGGCCCCAAGCACTACAGTTAAGAGTGAGTTAGCACATTTGTGAGCACAGCGGCAGTGAGAACAAAACAACTGGATTTGGTATTATATGGTAGCGAATGGGTAAGCAAGCATCTGGCTCATATCTTCATGTCCAGCCCATGCCCTGCGTGAAATGTTTCTTAACATCGGAAAAAAGCTGCAAGCAAACCATTCCAGACTACATGTGCATGAACACGCACCCATGGGGATTAGGTCTGGCCAGAAAGCAAGCATGAATGTGCTCAACAGACACAGCAGCATTCATGGCACTACAAACCACAACTTCCTGCTTCCATCATCAGAGCAACGCCAAGCAGACAAGATCACTCCTCTTCCCAACCCAAACCGCATGTAAGCCACCACGAGGCACTAGCTGCACATTCGTGTGCCACCGTCCAACGTCCAGAGATATCCAGAATATGAAGCACCACTGTGCTAGCGTATTTGGTAAGCACAATGTGTGATCACAGCTTATGTGCAGGCGAGGACCCAGGAAAAGAAATGTCAAGCTAGTTGGTTGACGGTTACAGAACTGCACTGCTTGGAAACGACAAAGAAGACACACATATAACAAAAAGCTGCGTTGTGTACTATGAGTCACCCTTCGGCTTGCTTTCAAGCAATGCAGTTCTGCAAGCACAGAGACTTAAGCTACACAGAATTTATGTAATGCTACTGCAATCAGCTAGGCAAGCCTCTTCAAAAAGGCAGGCCAAATGTGAACATGGCATGCTGCATCACTTAAATGAACAGTTAGTGCCATTGTAACATGTTAAGCAGAACTGCTGAAAACACCAACAGTCTCAGCATAACCTACAAGACCTGAGTGGATAGACAATGGCGGCCTGCACCGCGTGGTTGCTTACATGACGAGCTGGGTCAGGAAAAAAAATAAATTACTGTGCTGACCGAGCTACACACTTTACACAATGGCACTACTGAGGCCTTAGACCGTATGGTGACTGGGATGGAACCATATGGTGCAGTGGGATGTTGCAGCAGTTGTAATTGAGCCAAACACATTTCACATGGCAAGTGTTCCAAAAGCACATGCATGGTGACAAGAGGCAAAAAAGAGAAATGCTGCAGCGTTAACCTCCCTGAGCAATTACAGAAGCATGACAACCTCTAGCAGGGATCTAGCACAAACATTATCACACATGCACACTCATAACCTGATAAATGTGCCTTCCGACAAAAGACCCAATAAAATTGGTGTGCTTGTTGGGCAAGTGATAGGTATGGGCAACAATGTTCTCAGAACAAATAAAGGAAGGACACGGTGTATGCCCTTTTTTCTCATAGTGCAGTCATCATCTTTGGCAAAATAAAGGATCAGGAGTTCAACTCGGGACAGTTCTTTGTGCCAATGGAGGACAAGGAAGATAAAAGTGGATATTATGGCCTGCTTTAGAGCTGGTAAAGAAAAAAAGGTTTTCTCCCCTCCACCTAACATGTGCTTTTTCACAAACACTTACAGACTGATTGCCCAAAGTATGCCAGCAGCATGAGACTCAAGTAGATGCTGAAACTGACAGGTCAGGGTGTAACAATGCAGCAAACAAACATTGAAGTTTCCACAAAGCACGTCCTTGAAGTGCAGACTGAGGGAATATTTTTCTCTCAGTTTTCATCCTACAAAAAGCGGGAAAAGCAAAGCACAATGACCAAAAATCAAAAGCAAAGATTGAGCTGCATGTGAATGCGATTGCTTTTACATAGAAGCATAGAATGTGCTGTCGTCACATCAGCTTGAGAAGTTTGTGCACTATATGCCCATTAAAAGGAAAATGTGGGATGTCTGATATCAGGTTGCAAATGCATATGTGCTGCATTGGGCCCTCTCGATGTTGCTCGCACCAGAATTTTTTTTAGTGACTTTCAAGAGACAATCGCACCAATTTAACTGGATGAATATGATGCATCGATACTGAAAGGCTGCAGCGTAAAGAGCAGGCAAATGTCAAATGGGCGACAGCTCAGTTCTCATCACCTCTGCCTGAGCAACGTTTACAGCCAAACAGCAAGCAGCAACTAGTTGCACCTTGACGAGTGCTCCACAGTTGTTTCAAACTGTGAAACTGTAAACAGGAGATTCTTGATCACAACTGCTGCAATGGCATCCTTATTGCGTGATCAAATGAAAAAGAAAGCAAGATGAAGCACAGGACACCTTACTATAAGTCAGCGTGCACTCTGTTTTCACAGTCCTCGAAGTAAAAACAAATGATTTCTCCTTTACTGTAAGCAGATCAGGGGGGTTGCTGCATAACAAGTAAAAGGCCTGATAGTGTGAAAAACAGTCTAGCTCACCTATATCTTTAAGATGGCCATAAATTGGCTGTAATTCTAGAATTTGTACAGAATTCAGGCCACCATCCACGGATGCCGTAAGGACTGATTGAAAGAATGTTGCTGCTACTCGGTGCTGAACTTTTGACGGTGAAAGACAAGATCTTGAAATGATGCTAGAATAAGCACACTCGCTGCGTCTCGAGGCATGTTATTTGTCTGTACACTTTGCGTGTTCACTATTGGCAATGTGTACATACAAGAACATGAGGCATAACATCCGATTAGCCTTCGTAATTGACAGAACAAATTGTGGCCTTCCGAATGAAGTAGCACATTGCCAACACATAGCATTGAGACAACATGCTGCTGAACAGAGGCAGGAACCTGTGGTAAACACCTTGGTGGATTTTTTTGCTAAAAGTGAGGGGAAATCGGTGCCCAAATGACAAGCCACACAAGTGGTGTTCTAGCAAGACAAAATTTCCCAAGGATCACCAGCTGTAGTTTCGTGCTAGCAATCTCCAAATGAACTATTTCATAAAAACACCTCATAGTTGAAACTATATGATATTCTAGTGTCTCCTTGTAAGATAATACTCAAGCAATAACTACCTCTCATTTGTGCTGTTGATTTAGAGTGTAGGCTTTAGCACTCTTGTGTGTCCAGTCTCCACACTAATCCCTACATGTCTGAGCTAGAAGTCCCATGACATACACACTAAGTACATTGTTATGCTAACTAAAAACTCACCTCCCACGCAGCGTAATTGCAGACTGCAGGAACTTAATAAAAATTAGCAACCTCTCACTTGGATTAAGCAAGTCTAAAAGCTTCCAATTCTCTGCACTGACCTTCAAAGTGCAGAAGTTCAGGCCAGTAGATGTAGCATTTTCAAGAATAAAACAGCTCAATACACAAAACAAAGAGCCAGGCAAAGCAACATGAGCGCTTGTGTTGTTTTGTCTATTTCTCTGTCATGTGTATTGAGATGTTTTGTTCTTCACAACTTTGAAAGCCTTGTGCCATTTCTATTTTATCCAATGTGCTGCCTTGGTAACTGGCATGGTGATGCCAAAAGGCATGCAGCTGTTGCACATACTTCACAATAAGGTTTGCTTTGTACACAATAAATCTCATATGATAGCATTTCATTAGTATCTACAGAAAGCCAACATCATATAGGCGCTTTGGCAAGAGTCGCACATTGAGTGTGCTGGACGGAATGAGGAAAAGCGCATCAGTAATATCCAACCTTTTTCTCAGTATTATACATGCAGTGAACAGAAATATAAATCTGAAAAGATGCACCCATACATCTCTGTATCAGGTAACAGTGCTTCCTTAACAGCATCTCTGAAAAGAGAGCGTAAATCAACATGTTTACATGGGGTCATTGCATTGGCTGAAAAGTTATCTTTGTAGGCAATGAAAATATGTGTAGAAGGCTCATTCCAACAAGTGTGACACAAACAAGCACAGCCAGTTTGTAACGAAGAAAACAGGCAGCTAATGGGACAGCAGAACTTGGATCTGCATGTGCCATTAACTCTGCTTCACTCCGGAGTCCTGGCGTTGACAGCGATGTCTGCATTTTGCACTAAAGGCAATGCAACTCACTGCTCATAGCACCATAGGAACTCACGTCTGAGAAAGCATGTGGCAGAGTTCAAAACATTTCGTCAGTCTTCTGCACACTGTCAACTCATCTTGAGTTTGAGTTGCCGTGCATCCCAAGAACCCTCCACAGTCCAACAGCTAAAACCTTGTCGCAGGTTATGTAGTCTGTTAATATGCACATCCCACAGCACATCAGTCACGACAAACTTTTAAAAGAAAAATAAAGCACAAACACACTTGGTCCCATGGTGCTGGTGGTCGTAGCTGCTCTTCTAGGGCTCCAGGCACATGTGCTTGGCTTGAAGAGAAGGCAATGTGGTGCTGATGGGATCACAATGCCATTGCCATAGCGACAAAATAACTATTATGGCAGTGGTGACATCAGTATCGAAGCAACACGAAAAACGAAGGTCACTATCTTCAACTTGACTCTCAAGCCAGAAAAGTTTGGTGTTATGGAACTCTTGGCATGAAAGTCATGCCAAAGTTGACCACTTGAGACAATGATGCATCGAAGGGTGTTCTGTACACGCACAAAAAAGAAGCACATTTATCACTGCCAGTAAGAAATGAAACCAGAGTAATTCAAAGGTGGCATGACAGGCAAACTCGGCACTGACACTTGAAGTTGTCATTGCTAGGATTGAGGAGTTACTCAAAATGAGTAAAACAGCCACACAGCAGAGGCTTCTGCATAAGCAATAGTTTCGTCATAATAAACGAAAACCTTTCCTGAAGGAAACAAAAAAAGAAAAAGTAACATGCCTGCTCTCAGAAGAAAAGGTGCAAGCCAGTACAGTTGCGTGGTCACAAGAAAACAAAATTATGGAATCACATCTGCAGAGACATGGTGATAAAACTGTGGTAAAGATGGTCTCAGAACTAAGACTGACAAGTAGGAGAAACACCCTGGCTCAAATTCTAGGAAAAAGAAATATTGGTCTTTAAGCGAACAGACAACTTCATATTGCATCACATAAAGAGCCCCACTGCCTCAGTTCATAAGTTCAGTGAAAGAAAGCCAGGCTGGAACTTTGTTGCCAGAGGTGTGCAGACGTGGAACAATTCAACAATGCCTTCCCAGCACAAAGACATGCATAGTGAATGAAGTGTCATGCCTTCACTCCAAGAGACCGCAACATAGTCTTTTTCTGGACCAATAGGACCTGTCTCAAAGTAGACGCGCCGTTCAAAGTGAAGCGAAGTTAGCACAGGGACACAGCAGCACCACTACCACCACCGCCGCACCACCAGCGGTAGGCAGGAACAAAACCACTGTCTGTTAATCCCCCTCATATCAGCCTCTCCTCAGGTGGAGGCTTCATCACGGGATTCATCTCGACGCGCGCACCAAACATCTCCTGGTTGCTTGGGCTGTAGGTGCCCCGGGTTGCACGCTTCTTCTTGGCCATTCGCAGGAACACCGTAGCCCCCACAATGAATGCCAGCAGGAACACACATGCCACCGTGAGGCCAATCACCAGCTTCAGATCTGTGCTGTCCAGCGAGGCACTGCTCACCTGTGAAAAGCAGTGAGACGAGTGTGAAAGAAAGCACTTACCTCATTGATAACATGTGCCGTACTGCCAGCGAGTGCATTGAAACATAGAGTTGCCTGTATCGCCACAGCCTGCTGCTTTCAAAGGTGTTCAAGGATGGTCACACCACGAAAATGTCTGGTGAAGTGCACATAATTTCAGATTTCACATAACATCAACAGAAAATGCATGCAAAATGATCATGTTGAAACACACGCATACACACACACAAAAAAAAACTAGAAAATAAAAGCGCTCCATAGAAAGAGTTGCCATTTAATCAGCCATAACATTACAGCTAAATTGGCTTTCATGAAATAACAGACATAATGAAAGCAGCGCAGCTTCTCTTGTAGGCTTGCTTAATGGCTTCAATCTGCAAGACAGCAGGTTTTATGAAGGAGACACTCTTTAGCATTATCAAAAAGATTTGGCACCCACAGCGATAGACTTTCTGTGTTTCAAAACAAGCTGTAGAGCACAAAAAAGTCATGGAGAAGAGTGCAACAAGGCCAAATATAACAATGGCTATAGTCAAGACTTCAACAGAGCACAGTCTCATGCTGTCAAGTTGCACACCTACACATTTATTGCCTCCATTAATGCTGTGTACACACTAGAAATATTCTCCTGCACTGAATTAGAATAATATGGTGATGGAAGGGGAAGTGGGGGGGGGGGATTACTATGATGGCCTCTCACGGGATGGCAAAGAATGCCATGTGCACTTTCCCAAGGTGCGCAAATTTCCCTTGAATGCTCCAATATGAAAGCAGAACTACCGTATATTCTCATATAAGGGCCACAGTTATTTTTTTTTTTACTTCTTCATAAATCTGGGCCCCAATTTCTCAAGTGCAGCCCACACACAAATGAAATGTAAACAGACTGATCTGACACATACAACGACCAATTCTCCGCACGCCCATTTTCAAACATGCCCGATATAATTCTGACGCCTCCGTGGCACCGGCACCGCCACGTGCCCCATAGAGTCAACGTATAAGCATGTCTGAAATTTCGGATGCAAAAACTCTTCGCCGTCCGACTTTCCAGACTCTTTTCCATGACCGAAGGCCCGAAATGGCATTATCGAAGCCACCACCACTGTGATTTTGATTATCTCGCTGCTCTGAACAGGCGCTCTCATGCACAGATCCGGTGGCAGCCGCAGCAGGTGGCCACCACCACAGCAACGCTAGGCCTACCTGCTTCGACATTCGCTACCCAGCTTTTTGCTGTTCGATACCATGTCTTCCAGCAATGGCAGTGGATACACCTTTGTAATCCTCGCCAATGGCTTTGAAGCTCAGAAAGCACGACGCATTGCATAATGCTGGTTTCCAAAAGTCAATTTCGCCTCGATATAGCATTGTTATGCAGTGGGACAGGGCAATTGTCACGAGACACAGTATGTATTCCTTAAATATACACGTGTACCAGCCGTCATGAGCACCGATACACCTAATACGTGTACTGGCAGGCCTTCAGAGCTATTTTGGACATGCCTGTGGCAATTTGAGTTCTTGGGGGCAGTAAAGGCATGCATTCATTTTTTCGGACTGCCTGATTTTTCGGATGTTTTCGCGGCACCTAGGGAATCTGAAAGATCAGACGTTGACTGTACCTTCAAATACCTACAAGCTTGCTGCTGTGTGCGACGACCTTCGGAAGCCTTTATTTTAGCTTCGTTCATTACCCCATTCATCTTTGCTAACACATAGCTGTAGAGTTAGCGCAGTTGGAATCTCATTTACCACAAGAACACTGTTACAAGATGAAGCCATCAACGGACAGTGGCTCAGACGTTGCACTGCACATAAGTCGTGCGATGAAAAGACCTATTGGAGTTATCTTGCAAAACGTGAATGGGGTGAGAGCGCCAGTGCATGTTTCAGCTGGCACAGGAGTGATGAAAGCTTACTGTACAAATGCCGCATTTACTCGAATCTAGGCCGACCCCGATTCTAAGCCGACCCCCTAAGGCTCGAAGCCAACAAAAAAAGTATATATCACCTCGAATGTAGGCCGAACAAAAAAAGTGAGGACAGTGTTCACAAAATGCAAACAGCATTTATTGAATCTGAACGCGCAGAGCTCATTCAACGTCGTCGTCGCTGCTAGACTCATCGCTGTGTTCCTTGTCACTGTCACCTTCAAACAGTGCACTATCTTCGGTACCGTCAAGCGCATTAGATATGCAGCACTTTTTAAATAATAATAATAAAGTTTATTTCTGCCTCAAAGATACATGGACAGAGGAGCTGCAGAAAAAGCTGTAAAAAATACAGCTTGACAAAGCCGCAGCCCCCATTTTACAGGCAACAGCAGAAGACAAACAACGACTCAACTTCAGGTGTCGTATAAACGAAACAAAAGAACAAAAATGTAATGCTATACATCGCAAGAGCACTTCAAGCGTACTGAGTAAACACAGGGATAAAAAGATTGTTATTACATATCACACTCTCATACATGAAATATGAGATACAGAAGCAAAGACTTATTTCGGCACAATTGAGGATGAAAATTGTTCGGAGCTACCTTCTATATACATCCTACGCAATACCTTATGAGTACAGGTGAATAAGTCAAAATGTGCAGATGTATAAGCGTTTAGAAGGGAAGGGAGTGTGAATTGCAAACGTTCTTGCCCAGAGTTTAGGCGTGCTGTTGGCACCATCCATTGTTCGGGTTGTCTGAAAGGGTAATTAGTGGTTTTCTCTTGCAAGTTTGCCAATCGTCGAATATGGTTTGTACCATTTTTTATTTCTGTTTTGTAAGAAATGCTCAACCGGTATCGATATAATTCATAGATTTGGACCACACCGGCTGTAAGAAAGAGACCTTTGCTGGGTGACCCATAGCTAACACTGAAGGCGTAGCGAAGGACCCTTTTCTGCAGCATGTGTATTTTGCGAAGACAAGAATGTGTTGCAGTTCCCCATACAAGATGACAATAATTTACGTGAGAATAAAAAAAGTGCGTTATAAAGAGTTAGTTTGAGTGACATCGGAAGAATGTGCCGTGTGCAACCAATCATGCCCACTACTCTAGCCAGTTGTTTGATGTGAGTTACATGGTGTTCCCATGACATGGTTGAAGAAAATATAACTCCAAGGCATTTAAAATGATTAACTATTTCTATAGGTCGAGAATTTATATAGAATATGACTGTGAATAGAAACCGGCTTATTTTTCGGGCGAAATATTACGGCTTTTGTCTTCTTTTCATTCACGCGCATATCATTAGATTTCGACCATTTTTCCAGCGTGACCATTGTTGTATTGCAAGACACTATTAGATCCTGAATGTTTTTCCCAGCAAAAAAAATACTCGTGTCGTCAGCGTATATGATGAATTTGGCATTTTTGTTAATGTTAACAATGTCATTCAGGAATATATTGAAAAGAAGTGGGCCTAACACGCTGCCTTGAGGGACGCCAGAAAATATAGGTTTTACCTCTGATAGTACATTATGTAAGCTAACTGCTTGTTTTCTTTGCGAAAGATATGATTTTATTAACATTGCAGCCTGGCCTCGGATACCATGGTACCATAACTTCTTTAGGAGTAATTCATGATTCACCAAGTGAAATGCCTTTGAAAAATCTACAAATATACCTATTACGAAAGCTCTGTTATCGAACTGGGACAGAATATATTCTTTTTGGTGTAGAAGTGCTAGCTCAGTTGATTTATTTTTGCGAAAACCGAACTGACACGGAGTGAGCAAATTACATTGGTCAATAAATTTAGTGAACCTGGAGTGCATAACTTTTTCTAATGCTTTAGAAAAAACAGGAAGTATGGATACAGGTCTATAATTACCTAAGTCATTTTGGTCGCCCTTTTTAAATAAAACGGTTACTTTGGAGGTCTGCATTTTTTCTGGAAAGGAAGATGTAGTTAAGCAGAGGTTGAATATGTGTGTAACTGCGGGGGTTACAATATCAGCAACATATTTTACTGGTCCTATCTGAAGGTCGTCAATGTCTCGGCATCTGCTATTCTTTTGGCTTAATAATACTGACACAACTTCCTCTCTTGTAACAGGTTCTAGAAACATTGTTTTATCGTTACGACAGTTTATGTACTCGCATGCATCTGGAAGCGATCCATAGGTTGGCATTTGCGTAAAAAAATCATTAAAAGCATTAGCCAACTCAATTCCAGTTAAATCATTGTCATTAATCTTCAACCTTTGTACGCTGGCATGGGATTGGTTGCGTTGCAACAAAGAGTTTAGACGGCACCAAAGTAAGTCATGACGACCCCTTTTAATGTCCAAAAATGCAGAGCCATAGTCCTTTCGAGCGGATCGTAATTTCTTTGTTAATTTATTTCGCAACTGCTTGAACGCCTTCAGATTATCAGCCGTGCGTGTCGCCAAAAACGTTCTATATAACTTATCTTTCATTTTTATTTCTTGGCGCAGGGCATGAGTGATCCAAGGTTTACGACTCTTACGGGACCGCTGATATGTCTTATTGGGACATATAAAGGCGCGCATGATCAAAGTATCTGGGATGTCATCCCACGCTGCAGCTACCTAGCCCGCCAGCTGCGATAGCGATGCACGTTTGATCAACCCGTTGCCGTTCGCATGTGGTCTTTGTCAGTCAACCAGTCCGTGTAATATTTCTGCAGACAATCCTTAAAAGGTTTGTTAATGCAGACATCAAGTGGCTGCAACTGGACCATCATGCTGCCCAGTATGAAAGCGAGGTCCGTGTTCACTTGGGCAAGTGAAGCCTTCACGTCGGTCAAGTGCCCACGGTAAGAGTCGACAACAAGGAGCGAGTTCTTTGTCAAAAGGGCTCCTGGACGCCGTCACCACACAATCTTAACCCACTCTTCCACCATCGCACTTGTCATCCACCCGTTCTCATTTGCCCGCACAATGACATTTCTTGGGAAAGTTTCTCAAGCAGGCAGTGTCTTCCTTTTAAATATCATATAAGGAGGGAGTTTATGTCCATCAGCTGTGCAGCACAGCATCACAGTTGCGCACTGCTTCTCGTAACCCGCAGACCGCACCTTCACCTCCTTGGCACCTTTTTCATTCATGGTGTACGCCACTGGCATATCAAAATAGACAGCCGTCTGGTCGGCGTTGCCGATTTGCCCAAGGTTGTAGCCTGCCGCTCCTCTCTTTTGCAGCACGTAGAGCTGAAAAGCTATCAGCTTTTCTTCAAAATCGTTTGGCAGCATCCGGGTGATTGAAGTGCGACGTCGGAGGCTGAAGTTGAAGCGCTTCATGAATTTCTGAAGCCAGCCCCGGCTGGCTTTGAAATCCTTTGACATTAGGCCTCGCTCCCTCAAAAGTTCCCTAGCTTTCGCTTGGAGCACTTCTGTTGTCACTGGAAGGGCAGCTGCTCTCTGCGTCCAAACAAAGTCAGCCAAAACTGTCTCCACTTCGTGGTGATGGCCTTTCTTTGGTCCACTAAATGTCATCCTCATTGCGGTGCACGCAAAGAGCTGCTGTCGTTGTCCCCTCCAACGACGGCCATTTTCCTCGTCGACGCTGAAGTCCTGCCCGGCTTGAAGGTTCGACGATGCCTCTGCAGCTATCACAACTTTTCGCTTGCGGCACTGTAGTGGCATCTCCTGCTTGGTGCCATCGCGATAACACAACGCCGCACACCGATACAGCCGACACGACACAGGTCAAAATGGCGATCTCGATTGTGTACGGCTGGCTACTGGCATGGCTAGTAGCGGCTGCGATACTGACCTTTCTAGATGGCACTAGCTATGCACCATATTTAGCAGTTTCAATGAAAAACTGGCGCGTTTCTTAAAATCCCCGAATCTAAGCCGACCCTGAAGTTTGGAATATGATTATTTGAAAAAAACTATCGGCCCAGATTCAAATAAATACGGTATGTACAGTACATACAAAGCACTTAATAAGCAGTGTACATATTTGTGCTTTACACGCATGGACAGTGCTACAGGACAAACTGCATGGCGCCAGGATATTAATTTCACCGGTGCTTAGTAGATGGCTGTGAAAAAAACCTAAGAGGTTAATATGCTGCATGACACTCGCCTTTACATTCCACACCAATGCAGCATTGTTCAAAGGTGAAGGTGACCGAGGATGCAGCCTCAGATATTGTACTGCACACAACGGCTGAGTGTTAAAAAATTCTTGAGATTTTCATGTGAAACCTGAACAGGATGTTGGAGTTGAAAACGCACATACTATTCGGGCATTGCGGAAGCAATGAAATGCACGAAGCACAGAAAGCCTCACTTGCGGAGCATGCATACGTGGCAGCACGCAGCAATCAACAAAAGACGGTGTGGCACATAAGTGGAATGGTGCAAACCATGAGGCACCAGGAAATGAATCTTGCAATGACACCAATGGTTAAGTAATCAGGCTTTCTGCAAAAAGATTACCAACTTTGAGTACAACCGAAAAGGAGACTGGTTCCCAACTGTGTGCCATGTTGGTACCACTGCAAGCGTACAGCAGACAAGGTGCGTGCGCATGAAAAAAGTGGTGCGGCAGATATAAAAAGAATTTTTTCTTGAAATAGCTTTGCCCAGATTCAGAAGTGCAGCCCTTAAACGAGAATATATGGTTTTTCCTAAGGTGCCATGTCTATCATGTAAAGTAGAGTTTGCGCTTCAGCATGTCGTGTTCAATGCTTAGCACATTCACTAAGGCAGCACTTTTTGAAGTCTTGATTCCTGTGCATCATGTATTCACCGGTCAGTCACTTGTCATTCTTCAGCTACGTTTTGACCTGCCAGTGATTCACCAGGGAGTTGTGCTCCAGTAAAACTTCCTCAAGGTGGAGAGAGACAACATACGACATGTCAGACCAGAAGCAATAAGAATTTTTCTTCATTGATTTCTAGCAAAGATCTCACTCGCAGCAGGAAAGCCCTGCACAGCCGTACAGTAGAAATAACTGCCATAACCCACTGGTGGCCCATGCTGCAAAGATTGTGTTAAAGTCACGGAGGACCACTACACACAAAGCTGACTTCGTATTTCACAGTCATGCTTTCTGCACACTGTGACGTCCCTTTGGACTGCAGTATAAAATTACTTAATGCTCGTAGCATCGACCACAGTCTACTCACCAGGAGCGCACAAGTGAGCCCGTGGTAGCCTGGTGTGCAGTTGCAGAAGAAGCGCCCCTCGGCCAGTGGTGTGCAGGGAGCCTCGTTGCGGCATGGCTCCTCCAGGTGGCAGGTGTCATTGTGCTCACAGTGCCGGCCAAAGCGACCACTGGCGCACACGCATTCATACGAGCCCTGAGTGTCAACGCACGTACTGCCGTGCTCACAAGGAGACACCTCCAGTGCACACTCGTTCACGTTTGTCTCGCAGTGAGCACCCTCGTAGCCCGCTGCAAGAGTAGTAATAAATGATCAGACTCCACAGACCCAACTTAATGACTGCGCTAAGCCATTTCAATGCCATGCATCCATTCACATGACCTACCAGCCCCGTTCACACTACCAATCAAATACTGACAGGAGTAATGCTCAATAGTGGTCTTAGCCTGAACTGTGTACTGCTCAATCACGCTTATCCCTTTGTGCCTCTGCAAGCATGCAAATTTATACACCAAGTAATGGCTAGGGCTATCAGTGACATGAGGAACACATGACTTAAGCACATGAAGAGGACAGAAACAGCCTGCGATTTAAGAGACGGCTTTAGCTCAAGGTCAGCTCTGATTTCCGTATTCAAACACACATGTGAAACACAAACATTTGCATGAAGCAATCGCTGAACTTAGCTGAACAAAAAATTTTTACATTTAAGAGAGAAAGCTGCATTTTACATACTTTTGAAAGCAAAAAGAATTTTCATTTAGGGTCTCCCAGTTTTCAAAAATATAATCAACTTACATTAATTCAACCTGATGGGTACCAACTAAATTGGTCTAGTTATCTGTTTGGCCAAACAAAATTAAATAAAAGAAATGGGCCAGAAAGGACACTGAAACATGCCACTATTTTATTTGGCAACATTAGCCAGATTCTAACATGCTGCCAAATCGAACAAGCACCCATCATTTATCAGTTTAAAGTAGAAAACTTATGCCAAAATTACATTAGAGCTCCCAAATGAAGTAGTATAAATCTCAGGCACAGCTTATTTTTCAGCATGGATAATGCAGCATGCCTCCAATTCTGGCAATTATAAGAGGATGAAACCAGTCAACTTCACAGAATGAAAGTTTATTTACACTTAATGTCCATCGTCATCATCTCTGATAGCATTTTATTGCTATCTATGGACCACAACGTGACATTCTCTGTACTGCCCATTCTGCATTCGATATTCTGTGTTTATCAAACAACTCTGCAAAAATTGCAAACAGGGTGGTGTTCCATGCCTAGACTAATATTTCCCTAAATTGTCTTGCAACCCATGCGATTCTCTGGAACATCAAAAAGTCATGATGGGACTTGTTACCGCTGCCTTAATGTACCTTAATGTAAAATAATGTACCTTCTTGAATAAGTTTTCATAATCAAAGACTGAGAGCAGCACATTGTCATCATATAACGAGAACTTGTTGCATCACAATTTTGCAATCGCAATGATAATGATGCTGGTTAGGCTGGCTCTATTGGCAAGCTGTTACAAAAGCAATTTTGATTTTGTATCCAAGTGCAACACAGTGCAAATTTTCAAACCAATTTTCTTGGAAAAAGAGGCATACATTACAATAGGATAAATACTGTAATCATTTATTGTGAGTTACAGTTTGTGCTTGAAAATGTTTTCTAGAAGAGGCCGAAAATAATCATTTTTGGACGGAAATAACGTGGGTTCGATGCATTCACTTTCAATATCAAATTTACCGAAAATCTCATTGGCCATAATCAAATTAACACAAATGTTAATTTTGTTAACACATTGCTGAAAATCAGTAAGTTAACAAAAATTGAAGAACAAAGTTTGCAAATTTTAAAGTCTCCACCAAAAACAGACACTATCGCAGTTCTGCAAACTGCACCTGTTAGAGCATCTGGAGCTGACAAATGTGAAGTACGAGTTTACAACTTAGGTGAAATTGTTACAATGTCTACAAAGGCACTGCAAAAGTCCTACTTGCAAATTAGTAGTATATTTCAGAGCCATGTATGATACATAAACTTTGGCCACTTTAGGCGTATTATCGGCACAGTTTATGCTATCGCAGTATTTTTTTTATTTCTGAGTTAGAGTTGCGAAGCTTGACAGTTTAGTTTATTTCTTTTGGTCTTAAACAATAGTTGTAAAAATATTTATGCTCAAAATCAAAAACTTGTTTCCTATAATGGTTAGATTTTAAGAATTTCTTTTAAATGCAACAAGCCTTGTCAAATTTATTCTAGTGGATGCCGAGCAAGATGATTTCTCAGTTCCCATGTATTTGGACAGGAGCCCCTGATGTAAAACTCCTGGAATGCTCTAGCTCACAGAAACTGCTTTAAACTGCTGTCAGTAGGCGTGGTTCAGTACAAGACCTGCTGCTTGTGGTCATCGTGAGCTTAAAGCAATACTGGGTTCAACCAACAATCCCTAGAAAAGAAACTACAGCAGGTACTAACAAAAGGGAGCAACCTCACACTGAGAATAAAAATAAAAACAAAAAGTTGCCAAGTTAAAGAAAATGCAACTGTTGAGAGAATGCTAAGGCAAGTGCAGGGGAACATGGGCTAACCAATCAATATATTACCACTAACTACACATATTGAAAGTTTGGCTGGCCCTTGTGCATGGCAACCAGTGAGACTAGTTGGTTGACGAAGACTTACACAAGCTGGTATAGTGCAAGTTTGAAGAGACCTGTTCATACATTGGCCTTGGTCCTTTTTTGCCCTCACTGTGGCTCAGTGTTGACAAAACATTCAAGCATACGGCCATGCAATGTTCAACCCTGTCTCTATGGCTGTCAGACCTGTAACCCTTTTGCACGCCTAAACATTGTGTATAAGGAAGACTAGTTCCCAATCACGACATCAAAAAAGATGTATGACCCTGCGCAAACTCTCTTACTTTATTGTCACCGCAAAGGAAATTTAAGGTAAGTCCCTCTAAAGATCTTAAATCTGGAAGAAAAAATTAACCCTCAAAGGGTTAGGTGCATGGGATCCTATAGGAATTTTGAGAATTACTTCATTACCTCCATTATTTATTATAACTTATGCTATTATATAATGAAATTTCACATTTACAACATGCAGACAAAAATGCAATCTCAGTATAAGATACAGACAATGTTCGATTTTTCAGACTCCCTAGGGACAACAAAAAGATCCAAAAAACTAATGCATGCCTTTAACTGCCTTCAAGTGCTCAAATCACCACAGCCACGTTCTAAATAGCACTAAAGGCCAGCAAGCGCAATTATTAGGTGTCTCGACACGCGCACTGTGACAGGGAATGGTGGGTGTGCGCGCGTGTATAAATAAGGAACACATTTTATGTCTCATGACAGTGGCTCCTTTGCACTCTTGGTATGCTTCACAATACATTGCATATGCTTGGCCGCGTAACACCGCTGTATTGCGGCAAAGCTGACTTTCGGGAACCGATATTACGCAACGTTTTACACTTTCCGAGCTTTCCGCGCTTCGACGCCATCGACGAGGCTGCCGAAGGCGAAGTCGGTGCTATTGTTGGCAGCGGCGAATCCCTTAAATGAAAAACACGGCACTACACAGCAGGAAGCTTGATACCGAACGTTGAAGCAGCTAGGCCTAACGACAGCAAACGGCTACCACGGCTGCCAGCGGATCGGCGCGCGAGATCACTGGTTCGAGGTTGCGAGATAAAATAGCAGCCGTAGTGGCTTCAATTAATACCGCTTAGGGCCTGCGGTCAGTAAGTAAGGAAAATCAGGCGGCGAAAGGCTTCCGCGTCCGAAATTTCAGACGTCCTTATGCTTTGGCTCTATGGGGTACGAGGCGGTACCGCGAAGGCGTCTGAATTATCAGGGATGTCCGAAAAACTTTTCGTTGAGTGTATGAGTGAAAACAAAGCGGTAGTAAACACAGAATCTTGTTTTAATGCAGTTAGAATAAAAACACAGGTCACTGTACAGGTATGACTGAGTTCACATGCAGCAATTAACTATTTCTGCTGGCTATATCCTAATTTAAGGAAGCCAATAGTATGCAGCTATAAGGTCTGCCTGAAAAATATCCAACCTTCCTGGTTTTAGACAAAACTATAGGGCACACATTGGCCACATTGTGTGTCATGAAAGGAGAGTCCATAACATTGGCATATCGGAGTGGTGGCCCGCCTCCCTCGTAACCCCACTGGTCCGTGATGTGTTTAGGCTGCAGGTGATATGGCTTTCACTTGTGACTTGCGTGTGCTATTGCGCAGGAGCAATTGTGCTGGGTGCTGTCACCTGACCTTGGCACACTTTAAAGTGGGCAAAAATGACAAAGCAAATAGAACAAAAACGCTACATAAAATTCTGTGTGTGAAGCTCCATTACACTCGAAGCGACTCATAAGATTTGAATGGCATTTGGAAATAATGCTATCGGCATGAAGATAAAAATGTTGTACAACCACTTATAAAGGCCAAACGTCTGTGGAGAGTGGGCCACACTGTGCAAAGCCTTCAATAAGCTGTAGTCATGGGATTGTTGATGAGCTAGTGGAAAGCAACAGAAATGCTGCAAATTCCTTAGAGATTATTTGCATGAGCAGCAGGTGGTTGCAAAATTCAGACAGGGTTTTGACAGAGGAATTCGAAAACCTGGTAACTGCAGTTATGAGAACAGCTTCATTCATGTGGCTCATGTGATTCAGTTTTTCTTTGGCACGACACAGTATTTTGGTGGTTCGTCAAGCTCCTTAATCTCTGAAAATGGCCTCATGCAACTTTTCTGGCTATTCCCAAAAATGAAATGGCACCTGAAAGAAATATCCTTTCAGACCTTAGAGGACATCAAGCACAATGTGACAGCTGCCCTAACAGTGATTCCCAAGGACAAGCTCCAGACTGTTTTGAGGAGTGGAAGGACCTCTGGGTTAAGCGTGGGGAAGTGGGAGGCAACTACGTCTAGAAGGGCATTAAGAGGATGAATACACCAGGTGGCCGCTTATTATTTTTTTTATGCATGGTTGGATACTCATCAGACAAACCTTGTACTGTACTTGCAATGTTACACAAAGCTTGATACTTAAAGCAGTTTTCTAGTACTTACAACATGTGGTTTCTCCACATGCATGCGTGCGTGCAACACACACACACATACACACATGCAAGCACATGCAATTCAAACAGATGAAGCTACCATTCACTCCAGCATACTGTGAAAGTTTAGTTTTTAAGCTTTATGCAGTCACTAAGAGAGACATCGTGACAGCATCATCATTATATTTGATGCACTGCAGAAAAGTATTTTTCAGCTGAACTTGTAAAACAAAAAGAAAGAAAATAGCTCTAGACCTGCAGTATAATGCTTTAATTCAATGGGTATTCTACGGCTGTAATGAAAACAAAATGCTAGCTTTGATACTGTATCAGTTAGAGGAAAGCAAATATTTGTTTGTGCATGGCCCAAAATATTGTGCAAGCCAGCAGCCCCAAAAAGCCTAAATGCCTGCAAAAGTAACCTTATTTGCACTCTGATGCTGCACTGCGTCATAATGCTGTTGCATGGCTCTGACTGCAGATTTACGATTGTGATTTTTTTTTCTTTTATAGCAATATCAGGCATAACATAATTGCGTTACACATATAAAGGTTCAATCACACAAGAACACACGTTTGCACACTTCCCACACAAAATGGCTGGATGCATGCACCTCACTTGTGGACACTTACTGCCATCACAGTTGCAAGTGAAGCCACCCACATGTGGCACACAAAGCCCCCCATAGAGGCATGGGGTGTCAGGCTGAGGCTCGTGACAGAAGTCTACGAGTTCACCACAGGTGTCACCCCTGTAGCCGTCAACACAGATGCATCGATAACCACCTCTTTCGTTCACACAGGTGGCACCATGCAGGCATGGTGCACTCTCACAGAAGTCACGGGGGCGCTCGCAGTTGGTTCCCTCGAAACCATGCTCACACTCGCACCGGTACTGAACAAGCACAAAAAAAAAAGAAACAAAGAAAAAAAGTCATGCAGATCCTACACACTGTTGGAATCGGTGTAAAAGCATTTTTTGTACCCACTCTACCACCACAAGCACATCAATATCTGGAACTCTAGCTGAAAGTTAACACATACATTTACAGAAACTATTAAAGGTGCCAAGGCAGCATTAAACTGCAGAAAACTCAGCTAAATGGTATCGTTATTCCACACACAAAATTTCGCATTACATACTATACACGGCAGTTAAGAGAGAGTGCCGAAACCAAGGTTACGCCATATATCCTGCCAAACCCCTTATTAAAGGAATGCTAAAAAGGAATACAGTGTTTAAGTGTATCAGTAAACCATGCTTCTGAACGGTCACCTTTATCATGAGGAGGCTCGGTAAGCTAGAAATGAGGCAAAAATGAACAGAAGATGGCAACACCACCCTCAATTTACTGTACCAGCTGGCGAGGATATCATCAATTTTGACAGTATTTTCCAAACGTCTAGTTAACTGTGTATCAGTAAGTATGAACTACACTGCATTGCAAAAAAAAAAAGGCTCAGTCTAGTACCTTTTAAGAACTTTTCTTGAGCAAAAGCAGCTTGCATGTGAGAAAATACCGTTAATTTAATGATGTCATACTGAAGTACTGACACTGGGGTTTAAGTGTGAAACTAAATACACAGAAGTATCTTGGCCTTCACTTCAGCCAGTAATGGTAAACCTTATCTCACCAAATAAATAAAAATAGAGCTTCAAAATAATACTGTACCAGTCTAAGCTAATTTAATCCTTTGAATCCAATGCTTCAAGAGTTTGGAATTTACTAATCGTAACACATTCGTAACATACCATACAGACTTGTGTACGGGCGACACTTTTTTTTCTTCGATTTTGTCAGATTGCAGCCCACATGTGGAAATGCCCATCTGGCATCCAATGGCAAGGGTCTTGGTGCTGAACACTTCAATAGAAATACATAGCCGTCCTTCCCGATGTTTGTAACATAGCCCAAAAGTTCCTTCTCAAGTAGAGTAGACTTGTTAATTCGACCCTGACTGAAGGTGCCGGCAGGTGTCCATACACTTCTATGGGCCCAAATTTTGTTATTTCGATGTCAAAATTGACCTTCGCTGGATAATTCAAACTTGACTGATCAGTTTCGCGGCAATACAGCGATGTTATACGGTGAAGCATACGAAAAATGGAAGGGGCCGTTGTCACAACGCATAGTACGCGTTCCCTAATTAGACACGCATGCACGCGCCGTCTCCGGTCACAGTACGAGCACCTAGACGTTAAATATGCATACGGGCAGCCATTCAGAACTGTTTCTGACGCTTCTGTAGCGATTTGAGCCCTCATTTCACCCACCATGAGTGTCTCGTTTGAGACTGTTAATGGGGCCTAGTACGCGCTCCTTAATTATACGCGCGAACGCGCGGTGCACTGAGAAGCGGAGAAAAGCCATCTGTGTTTTGGGACAGCTTGCGAAAAGGAAGGCGGTTATATGAAAAAACTCGTAAAACCGACGGGACGTATAGGGACAACAAAAGAGGGGGGTCTATGTAATACTCTGAAGGCCTGCCAGTAAACTTACTAGGTGTCACGGTGTTGGCACTGTGACTCGAGACGGCGCATGTGCGTGTGTAAAATAAGGAACGCGTGCTATGTCCTGTAACAGTGGCACCTTTCCCCGCTCAGTATACTTCGCCGCATAACGCGGCTGTATAGTGGGGAAGCTAACATTAAAAGAAAACACCGCTTAAGTGGATTAACGGCGTGTTTTGTTTAATTCGACCCGACGGGTAATTCGACTAGTTCTGTCGGTTCCGTCAGGGTCGCATTAACGGACATTCGAGTTAACTGTATTCGGAATTCACTCGGCTTACCGCGGAATGCCTTCTTGATCTTCTCATCATGGCCAGATCTTCTTTCGCGTCGCACGACCGATGCATGCATTTTTCGTCGATGCCGAAGTTACGGCCGGCTGCCCGTTTCCCATGCTCTTCAGCATATACAACTCAAAGCTTGAACAAAGCCTTTTCTTGCAAGCAGTCATGCTATGCAGTCATGAAAGTGACTGCGGCACAAAGAAGCAATGATGCATGGAACCGGCAAAAAAAAAAAAATGGGACGAAAAAGGGACGATCTCGCAGATAGCTCAGCTCTGCGACACGCACTAAAAACTGTGGGGCAGCTACTGACATATGGTAGCTGCGTCGATTGCGAGGTTCATGGCACCATGCGTGAAATGCAACTCTTAAATTTGATTGCCAAATTTTGGGCCACTAAGTGAGGAGGTGAGACCCTTAGACGAGTGCGGCCCTTACTCAAGTATATATGGCAGATGCTAACAATGCAAAGTTTGTTTTGTCCACGAAGAGCGCTTTGCCTTTTATTTTCCAAACTTAATACACATTGTCTAAGTATCCTACAAAGGTAAACTGACACATATTCTTAATTGTACAGTCAGCGTCAAAAGTTCAAGGACCATGAAATCTATAGATAAAGCTGAATATTTCTGCAGCCCAGGCATCCAACCTAGTATTCGGATTTCCACCCTGTACATGCAAACTACGGTACATATGAACAACATGGTGTTGTACAGTTTTACTTGCTACAGTCACAAACTGCTTGGAAATTCTACTTTTGCATGAAACCCATGCCTCAGTAAACTTTTGATGCCAACTGTGCTGTGGAAAACAGGCTTCAAAGAAACACCCCAAACTAAAGTATGCTATTATTATTAAATTAACTTTCTGACAAACAATGCCTGCACACATGCACACATCAAGTGGAATTTTCCAGTGCTACCGTTGTCAATTGAGGAAAAGCTTGCAGCTACTCACAGCAATCTTCCCAATAGGTTCCTGATGATAGCACAGTCCATTGTTCTGACAGGGAGCTTGGTCACACGTGATGACTTTCTGCAATCAAGAGAGTGCAGCATAAAACATGAAGGCATACACAATGTGTCATTAGAAAAAGTAAATTAAATTCTGAGGTTTTACGTGCCAAAACTGTGATTTGATTATGAGGCATGCGATAGTGAGGGACTCTGGCTTAATTTTAACCACCTGGGGTTCTTTAATGTGCATCCAATACATGGTACATGGGCGTTTTTGCATTTCACACTTATCCAAATGTGGCCACTGTGGCCGGGATTTGATCTCGCGTCCTCAGGCTTAGTAGCACACCACCATAGCCACTACGCCACCACGGCAGGCTTCACAGATGTTTTGACATGCACAAGGACATGTATATTTCACTTAAAGTGCTCGAAAAAAGATTTTACGCTTACCACTGCACTGTTCCTGCTCCCATTTTGCAAAAAGGTTGTATATTGAAGTCTACATCATTCAGTGTAACACTTGGCTTAGTTACCTGCCTGGTTCATAAGGGAAAAAAATGCAAAGTTGCCTTTGTTTATGGGGATGCAAGGCACTGCCGCGACAGCACTAGCAGAAACTTGTGTGCCCGCCTGCCGGCAACTGCAGAGAGCAGCTGTTCAGGGAGAGTTGCCGCATGATCCAGGGGAACGGGTGACATGCAGCAACTCTCCCTGCAGCTGCCGACAGGCACCAACACAAGCCTGAGCTAATGCAGTCCTTGCAGCAGCCATTTTTCTCACAGACAAAAGCAGTTTCTCATTTTTTTCTTACATCACAGGCAAGTAACTAGGCCAAGCGTTAAACTGAATGACATAGACTACGAAATGCTATCTTTGTGTGCAATGTGAGCAAGAACAGTGCCAGCGGTAAGCGTAAAATTTTTTTTTTAGCATTTTAGGCAAAATATGCACATCCTTGTACTCCCCTGCAAAAGTATATGGACAAGGGATACCACAATAAAGCAGATTTTCTACTCCGCCTGTGAATGTAACTTGAAACTGAGGACTGCACTCCAAACATGGCATTACCATACTTTTCAGTGCATTCATCAATTTCACTTTGTGCGTCTTAATTATAAAAAAATTTGATTTTTTTGGCCAGCCTGTGGTCTGTATACTTCTGCTTAAGGGTGTACCTCACTGTTTACAATGCCCTGGCATGCAATAAAAAAAGAAAAGACAATTGACGCTACCTAGCTATTTAAATGTGTCACAAAGAGCCGAGTAACCAGCATAATCATCATCATACAAAATATCCCCCATCATAATCATCGTCATAAATATCCGCCACTGTAATTGTCAAAAAAAATGCCCACATCAGGAGAAGGGGTTTTCCCACTGTTATCGTAGCCTCTTTACTCCCATATATAAATCTCATCTTATCCCAAATATTCTTCCCATGACCACCAGTTGTCCTGCCTATTATGTGTCCTGTCCAAGTGAAATCCAAGTGAAGCCAGCTTGCTTTATTAAACCCTGCAACCATGTGCTCAGAACAACACAAGAGAAAAAAGGACACATCAATTCCACAAACGTGTTATGTAATTGATGCTGCTCTCTAACTATTTCTTACAGTTCAACTAATCTTCTTTCCAAATGCACATTATGCTGTCCTCTTCGTGACAAGATTTTTTTTGTTCTTTATGCTCAAATGCTTCAATCAAAAAGTGAGTGGTGGTGACCAAACGTACCAGTTGTACTGTTCAACAAAGATATAACAATCCTGGCCATGTGAGACACATTTATTACATATAGGAAATTGCACAAAGTGTACTTTCCAAAATGAATTCTTTTGCCATATTCTTAATCCAATTCAAGAGAGCAAATGAGTGGTGCATGTCACTTTTATTTTTTGTATGTGGAGTTTAAAACTGTTTTTTAGGTTGTGCAGTGCAGACAAGTGTGTAAGAGGGCTCAGGGAGATTACTGGATTCGTGGACAAGGTACAGGCAATTGTGGTTGCGGTGGTCAGAGGCAGTAACGCGGGTAAAAATTTTGACAACTTTTTTTTTTTCTCTTAACTAAGCACAGTTTTTCATCAGCTGGGAGCAAGGTAGTTAGTTCTCGTAGTAGTTCCCATTAGGACTTCCACTGTTTCTTTTTCTTTTCTTTTTTTCTTTTACCGACAATCATGACAAGCTTGGGATTGAACCTGCCATGCTGGAGCTGCACAAACCCCACAGCAGAACTGAAGCTGCTCAACAATCATGTACATTGGGCATGACTGTCACCAATCCTTGGACTTTCTCACTGCAGCATTCTCCCTTTGGTCTTAAAGTTCCCTCCCTGACATGCATTCCTGCCCATGGTCTCACCCTGTCAGTGCAGTTCTGGCCCTCAAAATCGTCGGTGCACTGGCAGCTGAAGTGGCCCGGTTCACCATCCAAGCAGGTGGCTCCATTCTGGCATGGGCTGAAGCTGCAGTACCAGATGCGCTCCTCGCAACTGCAAACATCAGTCTTATCAGCCGGGTGAAAAAGACATCTAAATAAGAGCAAAAAGGCTGGAAAGGTTGGTTCTAGTTTAAGCTAGTGGACTCAGACACAGACTAACGAAGAGAGGACAAGGGCTGCTCTATGTTGTCTTGTCAATTAGTGCTTACAGAAAAACACTGCCAGTTCTCTGTTCTTTTCCGATTAACACCGAATGGCTAAAACTCACAGCTTTCCTGTGTAGCCATTAGAGCAGTTGCACCGGAAACCTCCGTCCAGGTTGATGCATGGTGCTCCTTGTTGACAGGGGTTTGTTGCACACTCATCCACATCGAGCTCGCACCGTTCACCCTCGTAGGCTTGTGGGCAGACACAGACGTACGACTCCAATGGGTCCTGGCAATCGCCACCATGAGCGCACTGATCGGGTCGACAAAGAATGCAGCCTGCCGATGGCTCATCCAAGCCAAGAAGCTCAAATCGGTCCCACGTGGCAGTGGTGTTGCTGCTCACAAGATGGTCAGGTGTGAAGAATGGCAAGAGGATACCTCCAAGGCGCACTTCCTCAAGGCATCCCTCAAATGGGACATCGCCATGACCTCCAGAGGAGACTTCAGCAGTGTCACCGGCAAGAGCAACATCTGCCAAAAGGTCCAACAGCCCTAGCACCCCATTATCTTTTCTGTGGAGCGTCTGTACGTCACCCGGAACAAGAGTGGCATTTACAGCGGTGTTGCTGATGTTCACCCGCAATTCCTGCAACAGAGACAAACTTCTGTAGCTTTCCAACACAGGTATGGCAACAAGTTGCTTAGATGGTAACTTGTAATTGGCAATCGATGGGCTCTAAAAGAGAATTATGCAGAAACTATCAATGATGACTGTCAATCTAAGCAAATGGCCTGAACAAACGGACACTCTGAGCCCAAAAATATTTTATATAGTAGTCGTACCTGTGAACCAGACCGTGGTGGAAGAACAGATAAGGTGCCTGAATCAGGCTGCCATGTCGACAATTTTTTCAGTCGTGCTTTACGACTCTCTCAGAAGATGGCGCGGATCTTTTGGGGATCAACCACAGCAGCTGGCGCGGCGCGCAGGGCTTCTCAAACATGGGACTCCTCCTCAATAGACTCAATAGTAAATTGTCCCATATATGCCTTTGTACCAGTCTAAGTGTCTGGCGAGCCTTTGGGAAGCAAGCTTAGGTATGTCTTCCTAAATATCTAAGCTTAGTAGCACTATCCAGAGCTTACTGTGCTTCTCAACTCGTGAACGTCCACTGTAGGGACAGCGTGTTTACTAGTGCTCAACTTTGGTAAAAACGCAAAACCATTCAGCTATTCCAAAGTGCAAAGTTTTTCAAGTTCTGCACATAAGGTGAGAAACCATGGCTTGCCAATTGCAGCAATGGTTGTGGTTAGCATGCATGCCAAGCATGCACATTGGTACTAACCGTGCTGGTTACGCTTAATATTCATTATTTTAATCTAGAGTATCTTGCAAGTTACTCTATTCTAAACTTTTATTTATGCCGAGTAGTACTGAATGCTAACACGGCATGCTGGGGCTAAAATTCAAGAAACACAAATGCACAACTGTAAAGACATTCCCAACGGGATATTTATTGTTATGGCACAACCAAGAGTGGCGCCAGTCAGAAGAAGACTATTTGACGTATAGAGTTGGAATCGGTCTCAACAGCCATCTTGTTTATGCGTCGTTGTCCCCCTTATAAAGATTGTAAATACATTTTTATGTGCGACTTCTGCAACATAACAATATTGCAATTGTCTAAAAATATTATCTAACATAATTATGGGGTTTTATGTGCCAAAACCACGATCTGGTTATGAGGCACACCATAGTTGGGTTCTCTGGAAATGTAGACCAGCTGGGGTGCTTCAACGGATATATATTATCTAAATGATGCACACAATGGCTAGAATAATGCGAAAAAGATTGTCTGTGACCAAAACAATGTTTAAAAGTATGCAGAAACTCCACTGCAGTTATCTAAGTATGCGTAAGCATACCCCCAAATCTCAGTTGGCCCACCCCCCAAATTTCAAGTTGCGTACCATTAACACTTTCTGCTACATAGAGGTTACCCACACTGCTTCAACTGGCAATGTGGCTGACACTGTGCTCTGCTACAAATTATCTTCCACCTTTTCAGAAAGTGCAGAGACTGGTCTACCAATGATACTGGCTTCCCTGTGGGTGTGGTGATGCTTTTGTGAATAAGCAACATACATACATGGAGGCATGGTGGCAGCCTCAGCAAAGAGCACGGCCACCGATGGGTACGCCTCTATGATCTATTGCCGCAAAGCTTATGTCATGATAAGCATCTTAGTGTTGAAGCAATGAACAACAATCTTGTGGGCATCATTAAGGAGTATGCAATGGAAGTCGGTGGTAACTCCGTTAGGCAGGATACCAGTAAACTATCGCAGGAGACGAAAGATCTGATCAAGAAACGCCAATGTATGAAAGCCTCTAACCCTACAGCTAGAATAGAACTGGCAGAACTTTCCAAGTTAATCAACAAGCGTAAGACAGCTGACATAAGGAAGTATAATATGGATAGAATTGAACATGCTCTCAGGAACGGAGGAAGCCTAAAAACAGTGAAGAAGAAACTAGGAATTGGCAAGAATCAGATGTATGCGTTAAGAGACAAAGCCGGCAATATCATTACTAATATGGATGAGATAGTTCAAGTGGCTGAGGAGTTCTCTAGAGATTTATACAGTACCAGTGGCACCCACGACAATAATGGAAGAGAAAATAGTCTAGAGGAATTCGAAATACCACAGGTAACGCCCGAAGAAGTAAAGAAAGCCTTGGGAGATATGCAAAGGGGGAAGGCAGCTGGGGAGGATCAGGTAACAGCAGATTTGTTGAAAGATGGTGGGCAGATTGTTCTAGAGAAACTGGCCACCCTGTATACGCAATACCTCATAACGTCGAGCGTACCGGAATCTTGGAAAAATGATAACATAATCCTAATCCATAAGAAAGGGGACGCCAAAGACTTGAAAAATTATAGACCGATCAGCTTACTGTCCATTGCCTACAAAGTATTTACTAAGGTAATCACAAGTAGAATCAGGAACACCTTAGACTTCTGTCAACCAAAGAACCAGGCAGGATTCCATAAAGGCTACTCAACAATAGACCATATTCACACTATCAATCAGGTGATAGAGAAATGCGCGGAATATAACCAACCTTTATATATAGCTTTCATTGATTACGAGGAAGTGTTTGATTCAGTCGAAACCTCAGCAGTCATGCAGGCATTACGGAATCAGGGTGTGGACGAGCCGTATGTAAAAATACTGAACGATATCTATAGTGTCTCCACAGCCACTGTAGTCCTCCATAAAGAAAGCAACAAAATCCCAATAAAGAAAAGTGCAGGCAGGGAGATACAATCTCTTCAATGCTATTCACAGCGTGTTTGCAGGAGGTATTCAGAGACCTGGATTGGGAGGAATTGGGGATAAGAGTTAATGGAGAATACCTTAGTAACTTGCGATTTGCTGATATTGCCTTGCTTAGTAACTCAGGGGACCAATTGCAATGCATGCTCACTGACATGGAGAGGCAAAGCAGAAGGGTGGGTCTAAAAATTAATCTGCAGAAAACTAAAGTAATGTTTAACAGTCTCGGAAGGGAACAGCAGTTTACGATAGGTAGCGAGGCACTGGAAGTGGTAAGGGAATACATCTACTTAGGACAGGTAGTGACTGCGGATCCAGATCGTGAAACTGAAATAATCAGAAGAATAAGAATGGGCTGGGGTACATTTGGCAGGCATTCTCAGATCATGAACAGCAGGTTGCCATTATCCCTCAAAAGAAAAGTGCATAACAGCTGTGTCTTGCCAGTAGTCACGTACGGGGCGGAAACCTGGAGGCTTACGAAAAGGGTTCTACTTAAATTGAGGACGATGCAACGAGTCATGGAAAGAAGAATGATGGGTGTAACGTTAAGGGATAAGAAAAGAGCAGATTGGGTGAGGGAACAAATGCAAGTTAATTACATCTTAGTTGAAATCAAGAAAAAGAAATGGGCATGGCCAGGACATGTAATGAGGAGGGAAGATAACTGATGGTCATTAAGGGTTACGGACTGGATTCCAAGGGAAGGGAAGTGTAGCAGGGGGCGGCAGAAAGTTAGGTGGGCGGATAAGATTAATAAGTTTGCAGGGACGGCATGGCCACAATTAGTACATGACCGGGGTTGTTGGAGAAATATGGGAGAGGCCTTTGCCCTGCAGTGGGCGTAACCAGGCTGATGATGATGATGAAGCATCTTCACTTATCTGCTCAGCAGTATGCCTGGCATAGTGTGCAGTGGCCTTAGCAGCCTGCTGCATGCTTTCAATTAGTGATAAACCGAATGTGCTGTTATCTCCGCTACCTATGAGTTGGGACAGTCTAAGTGTACGTCATTTGCAGAAACCTCCTCCATGTCAGAAACAAAAGCAGCCTGCTGTCGTTTCTGACACGGAGTCGCTGCACTAGGCACAGCAAGCTATGCACAGCACTCATGCAATGCGTGTGGTACAGATACGAAGACAGTTCACTGTACAGGCACTCATATGAAACATGGGGACTGTCTGCCAGCAAAGACATGTGTAAACAGCAAGTCTCAGCATAAGCACGGCATGCACTTAGCATGCAACAGGCTGCGTGCAAATTGCATGAGTGGGAGGCACTGTGTTTCAAAGAAGCGGCACCGTTTCTCACTCTAGATCGTAATACCAACATGCGCCCACCTGCATGGAGGAAAACTGAACGAGCTGATACATCATCTGCTCCACTGCTGTGCTCTCTATTGAGGTCTTGAAATGCTGCTTAGTACCACCTGCCCTCTATTACATTGTAGTGCAGAATAGCCGGTACTGTTTTTCACCGCTTTGGAAAAAAATATCTTTAGTGTGTATTTCAGGCAACATTTACATAGGCATTGTATTTCTTTCTTTTTAGGCAATGGTGCTCATAAGGAGGCCCAAATTTGTACTTGGTGCCTAGTTTGTACTATCGCTCAGTGCATAGTCATGCCATGTTCCTGCCAGGTACATATTAATGAGGTTCCATTTAGCTGCAAGGATACACACAAATGAACAGTGCAGTCTCAAAAATACAGTCAACCGCCAATTTCTCAAACATGATTGATTATCTAGGCTCGGCACTGCTGCATGCCCAGTAAAACCAATGTCTATAGGTAATGAAAGCTTTGGATGTGCTACAATTTCTTGCCCAGTTTTTCAGACAATAATTGAAGGGTGTACTTTTACAAATATTGTGGCTGCAGATGCGCAATGCATGAATGCAACCCGAGACATTTTTGGTGAATGGCTAAGGGGCCTTTTAGACGACTAAAATAACAAGTAAATCACTTTACGTGACGAGAATTGATGTACTTCCCAAGGACTATGAAAGACATTCTATTGTAGTACTTTATAAAGTGTGCTTTACGTGCTGCACAATGCCATTATACTTTTCATCTTGTTTGTATCAAGTTCCTGCGCAAAGATTTTACCAGGGCAATCTTCCACCTGTGGCAGCCCTTCCTTGAGGTCCCCTGAAGTTTATTCTTAGCGAAATTTCACTGCACATCCACACAACTCACCTGCCACTCTCCCTGCGTGGCATTAGTCCCGAAGTGCAGCTTTTGCAGCCTTGGTTCCTTGCTGCTTAACTGCCAGCGAGCCTCCAACTTACTGTCGACTAGTGACAGTGAGAAGAAAAGACCGCTTCCTGGACCAGAGGCAAGCCATAACAGGTTGCCATTCGGTGAGCGCGTTCGGAACCGCATGGACACACTGTCCACCCTGTGATCACTTGAAAGCAATGCCCGATAGCGAAAGGACACTCTGCGGTTGGCGTCGAATGTGGCTGAAGAAACGCCTGCAGACAGATTAAAGAGAAAACTTGTGAGACCTCAGCATCCTGCATACGGTGCTACAGGTTAGTGGCAAGGGTGCTGAAACAAAGCTGCGGCAGCAGCAACAGTACACTTGTACACATTTGCTCAAGATCCCTTAACAACTCAAGATTCCCTAACACCTCTTGAATCTAAGCTTTTATTAGGGCTTTTTTTCTTCTTCTTTCTTTCGCCATTTACCATTTTTGAAATTCCCAAAACATATTCTGTTTTCTGGCAAATCAAAGCCTACCAGGTTTATAGCTCCTGCGGCGTACACGTGGCAATATGTATTTTATCTCTCTCGTATCTCCCTGTTCCTGCTTTCAGATAAGTCGATGGTCAAGCATTGCCTGCCACCAGTACTAAATAAGCACCCCCCCCCCCCCCCCCATTGCTACCTTCCACTCTTTCACTATTACAGCTCATCCTTCATTCACAGCACTTTCACCTGCCTCACCCAGCCCTCACCTTACTGTTTTCTACTAATCTTGACTCCTTGCCCATGCAAAACCTGTTAAGGAAAGCAGCTGCTGTCCTGACAAAGGTAATTCCCATGGTCAGAACACTGAGCTGAGACTACCCTCTTACGCCTACTTTTGATCAAGCACTTGACGGTTGCATGACTAGTAGATGATTTGGAGCATCCCTATCTGAACCTGTGCTACTGGACATCAAGAAGCAGTAACAGAATTACAGCTAGTACTTCCCATGAGCTTTTTTCTCTCCTGCTTCAAATTACATGCCAACTACAGATCTACAGCATCAACAAAACAATAATAATTTTTTATGCTCCAGCTCGAAAATAAAAAAAAAATCAAGGTTGCGTGAATATTCAAATTTAAAATAAAAATTAAATCATTTTTGCTATTTGAGCATAGGTTATGCAAAATTTTTTCTAATGCTCATTTTTTAACGAATATTAAGGGTAAGAATCGAACAGAAGGTAACTTTTTCGCAGATTTCATTCATTCTTGGGGACATGGTCCGCTAAAAGCTGTTGTAAATGAAAATTATGCGGGAACCATCGACAATGATTGTCAATGTCAGTGAATAGCCTAAATGAACGAATGAATGGCTGGTGAAAAAAAGAAGTGTTTAGCTCTAATAGCAGAGAGCTTGTAGGGTTTTGAGGGAGGGGATTTGCTGCCATTTTTTACAAGTAGGGCTGACAAAAACAAACAAACAAAAAGATAGAATTTTCGCATGCAAGTCAGTATTGTGAATGCAGTGGGCTTCGTTTTCCCAGAAAACAGGAGCTGAGAAGAAATAGGCTATGGACACTTGAAAAATGAGCAGTAAAAAAATAAAACCTGCAGTTTCACCCAAAAGCTGAAGCAGTAATAGCAATAGCAAAGTATTAGACAACTGCACAAAGTAAAGTTCATAGGTTTTATCGAACAAATAAATTGAAGTATAAATTTGCTTATTAATCAAGTTAACAAGCATGGTATCATACACATGCAAAGACAAATAAAAACCGATTGCACTTGATGGCCACGCTGTCACAACACTAGCTTGATGAGCTAGTGCGCAGTCTCGGAGAGCAAACACTTCGGGCTGTCTCTCGTTTCAACATGTGCCTACACTTAAGATTACACTACCTCTAACAGTAGGTGCACGGTATGACAGTGTACATCAAACGACCAGCCATCTCGGCTTGCCCAGAATTTGCACCCCCCCACCACAGGTTACCTCCAAGATACCGCAAGTAGCCTACAGGTGTGCTCAGCCATGGGGACAACCATGCACAGCACAGCAAGGGTAGAGGAGAAGATGCGCACCCAACAACTCTGTTCTCTCCCACTCCCTTAGCACACATTTGATCAAGTGACCTCCAAAGTTGGGCATGTGAGAGGACAGTGCGCATCAATCCACCGTCTTTTTCGGCTCACCCCCACACACTTTCCATTTCACCCAAAGCAAACAGCACATGGGGTGAGATGTTATGGTACTCAGACTTTATATGGGAGCTCATGGCAACAATTCGCCTGGAGTGTCCATAAACAGAAAACCCTCATTACAACAAAGTGAACAGGGCAGCAAAAAAGTTCCATATAAGTGGTAGTTCAATAAAAGCAACTACTCCATAAAAGCTAAAAAGATAGAGCTGAAATAGCACAACTCTGCAGAAGTCTAATGAGGGTGTCACGAGGCACATGTTCGATTGCAATTGAGCCAAAGCGGCATCGAATTTCATGGTCATGATTGATTAAGGGCAAACATCTTTTGCAATCCTTGTGTCGCCAGCATGACATAGCCGACTTCACCGGCCACTTCCTGGGCCGCTGGAAATGCTGTACTAAAGCCGAGCCTTAACTCTTGATCACGGTGCACAGCCCGCATTATGCTATTGGAAAGCTCATATGTACTTGTGGCAGTTCCAGCAGTTACAGGAAGTAAATAAGCTCACAGCAATTAGTGCAATACAACCAGAAAGCCTAAAGCACGAACTCACACTCAAATCCCTCCTCCAGATCTTGGCAAGTGCTTTTTTTAGGGCAGTGGTTAAGAACACATGGCTTAACTTCTTCGCAGCGGTTGCCCCGATATGAAGGCGGGCACACACACCTGCAAAAAGAAAAAGAGGAAAAAAACAAGAAATAGTAATCATAAACGAACAAGGGGTGAAAGGGCTCAGGAAAAATGTTGCCACTGAGCAGTTTTCAATGGAAAAACATGGACCGCGGCACATGAAAACATGTGTACAAACATGAACATGTGCATCATTTGAAGATTGTCTTGTCTTCAGCATCAGAAATCAGGTTTTTTTTTACTGTACGAAGAAATCTTACAATTCAAGAAGTACAGTAGTTTTTTTCCTAAAAAAATTTCAGTACAGAAACCACCTTGAAAGCATGCCTTGGTAATGCTATTTGGAAACCATACACTCTTAAGCAAAATTACACCCTTTGGGTTGTATCTTGCCACACAACAATAATTGTCATCTGTCTTGTTCGCATTCGATTTCTTTAACACTGCGAGCCCGGTACTTCCAAATCACAAACGGCATGCGCATTATCAGCATGACAGAGCATTTTCAGCAGGAAAGGAGCGAGGGCAGTGTTTTCAAGAAAGGAAACGCGAGCAAGGCAGATGACGATTATCGTTGTGTGGCAAATATACACCCCAAAGGGTGTACATTTGTCTAAGAGTAAGTGCTCCCAGATGCTGAATTTTGCGAAAAAGTGCAAAGCGAGAAAAATGAATTTGGAGAATTCAAGACATACATGCTAATTTATTTTTCGGACAAGAGTGACCAATAAAAAGGTCACTGCCGGATATTTTAGGCCCTCCTCTTTTACCTGATGTTTCTCGGCAGCAATTGCTTCAAGTTTTCTCTCATTTCAGTTCTTGAAAAGACGGCAGTGAAAAAAACAAACGAATGGAGATGAGGCGACAAGGACAAGCACTGAGGCACGGACGTCATCTTGTCTCCATCCATGTTTTCTTGTGTGGCCGCCTTTTCAAATATGTACCAACACACCCAATTCACTGCACTAATCCTGTTTCAGCTTTAGAGCTGCCAAGAGCTCTTATATCTGCACTCATGAGGTGTTTGTCTTAGTCATTAGCTTGTTCAGCATGCTTTTTTGTCTGCACTCTATTCCAGTTCCAGCATCGCGAGAATTCTGTCAATGCCACCTGCACCCTCAATAAACTTGAGCACAGCCAAGGCTGCTGCAGTCTTCACTGTTGTCAGGAAAATGAACTGTTTTCAAGCACTTCCTTCAAGCTAATGCATTGAATGGTTTGCTTCAATTATGTGCCTTCATCCTGGAATGTCACGCAAGAGTTCTGGCTTACTAAACTTGTTGTTAAAGGCACAAGCTACAGTGGAAGCTTGATAAACGGAAATTGCTTGAACGGAACTGCTTCTTAAATAGAACACCATCCTCATGGTTGGTTGGTTATGTATTCATGCAATTCAGCATCAACCAAGGCTTCTTGCCTATTGTAATCAGGGTATGTACCGATTGTAATTCTACTGTAATTCATTAATCCGCATTTCAGTATCGGTTTGCCAGTCAATCCAGACATGCAATGAGTGTAAGTATGCCCCTTTTACAGCGAAACTGTCTATGGCTAGGATCTGGACATCACATGACATCACGTGCGACCATCACATGAGAAAATCTTATTTTCTTCTTTTTTACAGCGCAGATAACAATCAGCCTTGGTGCGATGCTTCGTAATTAGCTGAGGAATCCAAAACAATGTTAACCTAAATATGCATAGCATATTTACTCATGTAAGGTCCACACCCCCACATTGAAGTCAGAAAATTTGGATACAAAGTTTCACTAAGCGTTACGTGCATACCTGCTTGCTGGTTAATTTCTGCAAGCCGCTACTAGATGGCACTAGTTGTCTTGCGGACGATGGCATTATCATCACCATATCCCGCTCTCGGTATCAAACCTATGCCATTACCGCAACTTCACCCACTCTGATAAAGCAGCGCCTGGCAGGGTGGTGACGCTGGTTAGTCGTAGCCGGCAGTTGCATGGATAATCCATTTCGGGAAGTTCGCCATTAAAATGTTTGTACCAGTTGAATAAATCAGTTATCAGTTGTGAGATAACATGTCTGGACTGGTCCGAGGTCACGTGCGTGGAGCTGAGTTTGGGTCCGATCAGCTGTCAATGAAAGCCCACCAAGCTAGTGAGTGCATTTATGAAAGGAACGGCGTAAGCTTGTGTGTGCTCAAACTGATCTTGCGCAGCACAGCCTAAACTGACACGTAAACTAAACTGACAGCCTAAACTGACACAGTGTCACGGAGTAAAAGCCATGTGCACGGTGTGTGCACTTCTCGACGACCTATGATGTACATCACGCTGCGCAATCGATGAACGCGAAACGCACTTGTGACCTTGGCCATCATGAAATTTCACGTAAACTTTATTTTAATAGAGCACAACACTAAGCAAAAGTCTATAAACAATTTTCTGCTGTGCTGGCACTCAACAACAAAAAAAAATTAAAAAATAAAATCGATTTTAATGTTGCAATTCAATTTTTTTTTCTTGGGCTGCTCAATTATTTTTATATTTTCACAGCATTGTCCGTGACTCTAAATGTGTTCATAGTGGTTGCATTACTTTGAATAGCAATCTGAGCGCAGTTCGAAGCTTCATGAGTATAGCTATAAGGCTGTCTTGTGTAAGGTCCGCACCTAGTTACAAAATATGAAAAAAAAAAAGTGCGGGCCTTATATGATCAGTAAACACGGTATTTGTTGTGAAGGTAGCAATCGGAACTCTGATGCAGGCTGTGTTGTTGGCTCTTTGATTTACTTGATAGCAAGTATGTGTGCTGCATCACAAACGTATGCTGCTTCACAAAGCAGCGTGCATTGTGAGCGTTCTGTCGCAGCGCCGAGCATGTCCAGTATTCCAGTAACTGCAGGCAAGCTGAGTGTATTGAGGGATGGGCGGAGGCATAAACTAAAGCCCCTCCATGATACTACTCTTGTGATGAAGGGGCTTTAGCGAAAACATGAGCAGCCTGAGCGGCCTGCGCGGTGCAGTGCCAGCTGGTGGCGCAGAGCTTGACCAACCAAATACAGAGCTAATATTAGGAACCAAGTGTAAAAGATTTGAGACATTTAAAAAAACTTGTACCCAATTATGCTTCTGTCAAAAATTTACACAAGAAGCAAAGTAGAATACACTTGGCTACTGCTATACTGTTAGCCCCGAGTTTGTCTGGTTGAGCTTTGTGCCACCAAGTGGCTGGCACGTTGCAGTCCATTCCCATCTGTGCCTCTGCTCATCCGGTAAAATGCCCAGTCCACTTGCACTTGCGTTTACCCCAATATCGGACAAGCTAAAACTCTATTGTGGTAGTAATCCTCTGGTGTGACGTGATGGCTGCAACTCTCCGCTTGCGTGTCGTCTTACAGAGGGATATAATGTCACGGCTTGACATGACGCTGTTCGCTAGATCTGCAGCCCACAACGTAACAAGGGAAATCCATGGTGCTCGCAAAAAGAATGCTCGAGACTAACACTGACTGCACAGCCCGCGTTAACACGGAGAACATTGTAACACAAGCAGAAGACATTTCTTCTATGACGGAAGTGCTTGAGTATAGTGATAAAATGTCGTTGTGTATTCTCTTTCTGTTACTTTTTTAAACAAACAACTTAACCAACATTCCAACTACTATGAACAACGCTTGTTAACCATAATGTAGGAAACATTATCAATGATGCAACCTAAGTAGCCAATCGGATAGTTTGCCCAACTGACATCAATTGGGCTAACTACATCAACTGTGAGAGGGCGGCTGAAAACTCAGGGGAGCAGTGCTGCTGCTCCCCTGAGTTTTCCAATCGCAGCGGCGCTGTGATGGGTAACCATGCACATTTTTAAAATCTGATAATAAATGACGCGCTTTACACGGAGCGAATAAATCCGTCACTTAATGATCAGAAGGTCCTACCCTAACGGCCCAGTATGTTTGTACAAAAACATCAAAATAGTTTCAGGGTCCCATTAAGCGTGAGCTGCGGTATAGGCTGGGCGTTTTCTGTCCCGATGTCAAGCTCACTGAATCGCTTGGGGGTCTAGATCTTGGTTCTTCCATGACTAGAGTTGCAATCCGGGCTTGTTGGTATGGCATCTTGCAATAATATTGCAGCACATACAGATGAGGACACAAAGAGGTTTACATGAAAGACATGGCACCATGTTTGTGCTTTCCTGTGCCTTCTTGCGTCCTTGATCAAAAGAAATCAGTGTGCTTCATTTTTCGCAACTATAGCCGAGATTTTTCCCCTTCTTCCCATTATACAGCTACAGGTCTTACAGTTCTTTCATCTCGCCGCCGCTTAGAATGCATGAAATTTTTACACACGCTTATTCATTCTGAGCGCCTTGATACACTAAATAATTATTTGAACTTTAGTCCACCTTCTATCACTAGGAGTTCTCATAATCTCAACCTTATCCCTTTCTTTTGCCGAACGGAGATGTTCAAGCACAGCTTCTTTCCACTGGCCATTGAACTCTGGAATGCACTGCCTGGAAGCATCCGCTCTTTACCTATGCAAGAATTTTTGAAAGCAATTACATATACTTGATATTCATATTTATTTTTGGGCCTGTATCTCGTTTTCTTGCTTTCCTTTTTTTTCACTACCCACTCCTGCAATAGCCTCACCGAGGCTGCAGTATGTATAAATAAATAAAATAAAATAAATAAATAAATCTGCACGCACTAACATTATTCCTCCGTGATATTTCAGTGTAAGCATGTTTTATAGCATTCTCGTTTAAGCTACTATGCTCTTCTCCGATGCTGAAGTGCTTGCTGGCTTTCTAAACATACACTGGGGCAGCCGGCGCACATGAGCACAGCAAGCGAGCCACCGCCGCTGGCGCTGGATCGTGAAAGATGCCTTGATGTTAAACACTTTGGTTAACGCGACGCGGCAGCAAATGCCTGTACCGCCACCAGCTCGCAAAGGGAAAGGCAAAGCGTGACTGCACTGCAGCAAAACCTCCATGATACTGTGGGCGGAATCGGTGGGTTCTGCCACCTTTGATGATTATTTATTGGCATCCCGTTCACTGGTGTGTGGAGGGCAATACTATGTGGTGGGGTTGCAGGGAACCGAGCTTCGCGCCCACGTGACCTAGCTTCCACCAATGAGAGAGGAGAGTGGAGGAGGTCAGAGATAAAAGAGAAGGTCTGCAGACAACACCGACAGGACAAAACTGAGGAATGAGCTAAGAAAAGCTAACGGTTTAATATGATAGCATTCACACCAATGTTTATAGATCTATTGAACATTGGTTCACACCGTTCATTGATGAGACCTGACCATTACCTGCCTCCCAAAGCCTGTCTCGCATTACATTGAGCCTAGCACAACGCCCTGGACGGTAGTTGAAGTGGCAGTGTGGTAGCTACGGCGTGTGATGAATGTCCCAGCTGAACGCTGAAGGCACCAATTGACATTGCAGTGTGGGAACGCGAGGCCAAGGCAGCACGAAAACACTAACAAGACGCTACAGTTCAGGAGCAGGAAGCGAAATGGCATCGTGCCCAGCTGTATAACAAACTTCAATATCATGTAATTCTCAATATAACGAAGTATTTAACTTTCTATAGCCTTTTGTTCATAGTACACCAGGTCTTTATAAACTGAATATAGGGAAGTTTGTATGCGATTTCAATAGTGTAATGAAATTTCACTGCCGCCGCAACAGAATGCTGAGATGATAAATGGAAACTTCTGTGGATGCAGATGTTAAATTATTGAATTACAAGCAGCTGCTTGCAAACGCACCTCTCAAATCGCATGCACCGTATAAAGTCCAAGTGCAATAAGATCTTATTGCGCCCCGTGCACTGTGTGCTGTAGGTGCGAGTAAAAGTGTGCGAGGGTGAGACAAGAAAGATGGTGGCTAGCTTCGAGATTGTTGCCTTCCACGCGAGCAAAGGGAAAAAGGGGGAGGGGAGCGAGCTCGCGATAACGCGATCAAGAGGGCGCGCTGAGACGGAGCATTTACTATGCGAGTGCCCGCTTCCTCATCCACGTGCACAACCCTCGTGCAAATCTACCATGCGTAAAATCTTCCTTGTGCAACGGACAATAATCTCCTGCACCCTTCAGGGTGCAACTCTTCACACAAGCTGCCTCGCTGCGCACTCTTGGTTTTCGCCAAAGGCGTCAGCCTCGCTGATCACCTCTAACCGCACCTCTCCCCACGCCTGCAGTGTTTCGGCTGCTGCTGCTCCTCTCCTTTCTCTCTTTTCTCCTTCCAATCCCCTCTCCCTTGTGCAGTGCAGTTGAGGTGTCCTCTAATGAGAGACAGTTACTGCACTGCGCTTCTCCCATTTCACATCCTTACACCCAAGAATCTCTTTATCGAGGGGGCGCAGAGGGACATACGTAGCCCCAAAGAAACAGGCAGCACTATCTGCTAGAAGATAAAGCTGCTACAATTTTAAGGTTATATTTGAATTGGTAGGTGACGGTAGTTGTTCAAGTTGTTTTCCTTGTTGCTTTGTTTTATTGCGATAGCAATTCTATGACCACTCCAAGCGCATTTCTGCTGTCGGCATCGCCGTGAGGTTCCGTATAAAGTCCAAGGGCGATAAACACTGTCACCGCGCGCCCTATGGTGTAGATTCCACAGCCAGTAGATTCCAGTGCGAGTGAAAGCGTGCGAGGAGAGCCCACCATCGTGCCTTAATTTCGCCCGCGCAAGAAGAGACGAATGGGAAGAGGAAGCGCGCCATCACCTCTCGCGCGTGAGGCACCCAACGTTGCAAGGCGCCAGGGAGGAAGGGAGGGAGGGCGGCATTCTCTCTGGCTGCAACTGCAGCATGTGGCAGCTGCGCCGCGGCCGTATCTTGAGAGCAACCTGTGTTGGGGCAGAGTCTAGTTGCGTCAGCAGCTCGTAGCTTTGTGCGTGCAGTGTGCCCTTGGCACTCGCTTTGCGTTAAGGTGATAGACAGCACGAATGTCACTTCGCTCGCTGCTGCGGCCATGTTTCCTCCCGCCAGCATTCTGACAGCGAGTGTCCCCAGTCATCGAGGGTGATGTGTTCACGTTTGCTGTGCACACTGACACCATGCTTATTAATTTAGTTAGCAAGCGCATGTTTACAAGTTGATACGGCCGATAAAAGTACTATCCTTACTTCATATGGCTGTCTGCTAATTTTCTATCGCAGTAATTGATGCTTCACCTTTCGGGCGAAACTGTGTCGTTTTTGTTTTTTTGCTGTCGCCACTCTTCAATCGCGTGAATTTCGTTGCTCTTTCACCAGGAATGAGTTGTGCAGTAAGTGAAAAGAATTACTTCTTGCACTCCAGTAATGCAGTTAGATCAATTGTAGATCGGTTT
This sequence comes from Dermacentor albipictus, assembly GCF_038994185.2. Lineage (NCBI taxonomy): Eukaryota > Metazoa > Arthropoda > Arachnida > Ixodida > Ixodidae > Dermacentor > Dermacentor albipictus. The sequence continues at coordinate 5,102,595 of NW_027225575.1, read as the reverse complement.
GGCGTGAGAGAGCCATTGTTTTCATCATCAGCCTATTTTATGTCCACCGCCGGACGAAAACCTCTCTCCGCGATCTCCAATTACCCCTGTCCCGTGCCAACCGACTCCAACAAGCAACCGCAAATTTTCTGATTTCGTCGCACCACCTAGCCTTCTGTTGTCCTCTAGTGCGCTTCCCTTCTCAATACCCATTCTGTCACCCTAATGGTCCAACGGTTATCTAATCTGCGCATTACATGACCTGCCCAGCGCCATTTTTTTTCTCTTAATGTCTATTAGAATATTGTCTATACCCATTTGTTCTCTGATCCAAAACGCTCTCTTTCTGTCTCTTAAAGTTATGCCTAGCATTCTTTGTTCCATCACTCTTTGCACAGTCCTCAATTTGTTCTCAAGTTTCTTTAGCAGTCTCCAAGTCTCTGCCCCAAATGTCATCACCGGTAAAATGCACTGATTGTATACCTTCCTTTTCAATGATAACAGTAAGCTTACAGTCATCAGCTCATGATGTCTGCCGTATGCGATCCAACCCATTTTTATTCTTCTGTGAATTTCCTCCTCATGGTCAGGGTTCAATGTGATTTGTTGACCTAGGTAAACATACTCCTTCACAGACTCTAGAGGCTCACTGGCGATCCTGAATTCTTGTTCCCTTGCCTGGTTGTTCATCATTATCTTTGTCTTCTGCATATTAATCTTCAGCCACACTCTTACACTCCCTCTGTTAAGGTCCTGAATCATTTGTTGTAACTCATCTGCAGTGTTCATGAATAGAACAATGTCATCGGCCAACCGAAGGTTGCGGAGGTATTAGCTGTCGATCCTTACTCCTAAACTTTCCCAGTTTAATAGCTTGAATATTTCTTCCAAGCACGCAGTGAATAGCATTGGAGAGATTGTGTCTCCTTGTCTGACTACTTTCTTTATAGGTCATCACAATCATCATCATCATCAACCTGCTTACGCCCACTGCAGGGCAAAGGCCTCTCCCATACCTCTCCAACAACCCCGGTCATGTACTAATTGTGGCCATGTCGTCCCTGCAAACTTCTTTATAGGTATCTTCCTACTTTTTCTTATGTAGAATTAAGGTGGCTATGGAAGCTATGTAGATATTCTCCAAGGTATTCACGTAGGCGGTCTGTACTCCTTGATTACGCAATGCCTCTATGACTGCCGGTATCTCTACTGAATCAAATGCTTTTCTCGTAACCTATGAAAGCCATATAAAGAGGCTTATTGTACTCTGCGGATTTCTCGATAACCTGATTAATGACATCAACGTGATCCATTGTAGAGTATCCTTTTCTGAAGCCCACCTGTTCCCTTGGTTGATTAAACTCCAGTGTTGCCCTCATCCTATTGGAGATTATTTTGGTAAATATTTTATATAATACTGGGAGTAAGCTAATAGGCCTACAATTTTTCAGTTCTTTAACGTCTCCCTTTTTGTGGATTAGTATAATGTTTGCATTCTTCCAGTTATCTGGGACCCTTGCAGTTGATAGACATTTCGTATAGAGAGCCGCCAGTTTTTCAAGCATTATGTCTCCTCCATCTTTGATTAAATCGACTTATTCCATCTTCTCTTGCCGCTTTTCCCCTTTTCATGTCTTGCAAGGCCCTTCTGACCTCATCTTTAGTTATAGGAGGAGTTTCTGTATGCTGTTCATTATTGTTTTGAGTGGAGTTCTCCTGAGTACCCTGGGTACTGTACAGGTCAGTATAGCTTTCTTTCGCTTCATTTATTATACCTTCGAGATTGCTGATGATATTACCCTGCTTATTTTTCTGTGCATACATCATACCAAGTTTCCTTCTCACCGATTTCAGGCTGCAACCATTTTTTACGGCTTCTTCAGCCTTTCTCACATTATAATGAGAGAAAGACTCAGATTGCAGCTACATGCAAATATGCTGAAGGTAGCAGTAGCAGACGTCCAGCACTGCTACAGAAAGAGCATGACATACCTGTTCTTTCGAGTCATACTAGGCAGACAGCTCATCAATGAAAAGAGCTAAAAACAAATTCTGGGGTTTTACGTGCCAAAACCAGGATCTGATTATGAGGCACGCCTAGTGGAGGACTCCGGAAATTTGGACTGCCTGGCGTTCCTTAACGTGCACCTAAATCTAAGTACATGGGTGTTTTTGCATTTCACCCCCATCGAAATGTGACCGCCATGGCCAGGATTCGAAACCGCAACCTCATCCTTAGCAGCCCAACACCTTGCCACTCAGCAACCAAGGCAAGTTAATGGGAGTAGCTTTCGCAATGGTTGGCGCAATCTACTATATCACGTGAGGAAGCAAGAAGTGCTCAACTATGACAGGGGCGCCAAGAGGCGTTTGGTTCAATGGGCAATGGTGTTACCCATTCACCACCACTACACGCAAACGCCAAGAGACGTTTGGTTGAATGGGCAACGGGCACTACCCGTGCACCACCACTACGTGCAAAAGGTGCCGATGGTGTTCAACAACTTCGCAGGAAACACTCGCAAAGTTTGGATGTAGAGCCTGCCAAGTGCCTCTTTGCATTGCGTGCTTTGAATCCGTTCATAAGAAGTTGTAATCCCCTCAGAGCCTGAAAAAAATGAAGCCCAAAGTGCGCAGAGGGACAATGTGTGTCTCACCTTCGCTCATGGCCTCAAGTTATCAGTGGGACAAGTACTGTCACACTGATTTTTCAGATAATATTCTTGTACAAGAAATAATTTTATTTAGATTCTTCCATGTGGTACAGTTCATTTGGGAAGAAATATAGCAGAAACCATGAGTAGATTTGTCACGTTTGACGAAGAGTTAAGAAGTCATAAAATATTTATAAAGCAGACTAAACGCGTCCGAGCACTGATGAACGAGTGAGGGGACCGTATATATGCTGGCATATGCTGCCTGAACCAACAGCAATCCAAGACAATGGCAAGTGCATATCACACGGCTCAAAAGATGCCAATTTCTCTGCATAGAGTTATATAATCAACACTAGAGGAAAAGCTCGCCATAGTATCCACACATTGAAATCTATAACTGTAAGGACGCCACCATGTTGCTACGTCGTGCAGGCATGTAGGCAAGACAACATGCACTTCATACAAACGTTGATTCAGACGAGACGCGCAATCAACACGATCCCAAACCTCCCTCGGTATGGTGGTGTCATCTAGTTTAGATGCCTGCAAACACACCTTTTTACGCACCGTAAATTGTATGTAGAAACTTTATAAACGCCATCAGATATTTCTAAAAAACATATGGAACGAACTTTACACGCAGTTCATACGTCCATGTAACGCATAAATGCTTTTTTTTTCCATCATATTTTGATTATTTTTGGTGTTACGAAAAGAGAGATAGCAACATGGAGGCGTATATGCAGTTGCACTCTTTACTGCGACAGCAATTATGTGGATACTTCGGGCGTTTTTTTTGGTTTTTTTTTTTTGTCGTCGGCGTCACCGTGAGGTTCCGTATAAAGTCCAAGAGCGATAAAATAGTCGCCACGCGCCCTGAGCTGAACCAGCGAGTGAAAGCGTACGAGGGTGAGCTGGCTCTCGCGGCTCAGTCTCGCGCACGCTTGTGTTAAGCAGGCGACACACGGTACGATTCGGCGTCCGATCCGACGGGCGGCGCTGCATGCTCCGGCATACGACGATTCGGTCCATCCGGACGAGCGAGCGGCGCGTAAGCTCCGCTCAGATCTAGCGCCCCGGCTTGTACGCTCGGAAGACTTCATATTCACGTCGAGGAACGCAATATAAACAACTCTGCACAACACTGCTTCGCTATACACGAGCACTGTCAATAAAATTATGCCCCTGCGATTGACAGAACACTTCACGACGGTGCGTTGTCCACTGACAGCCAGCGATAGGGCCGGTAGGCCTAGCTAGGCGGACGCCGCGGCCGACGGCGCTTGCGATCCAGCCCGAGCTCGTCGAAGAGCGCATATTTTTACCAAAACGATTAACCCTGTACACTTACGTCGCCCGTAATTAAATACAATTGGTTTACTCGACACAGTCATTGCGAAGGGTAAACGTGCAAGCGAAGCGAGCAGCCTCGCTCGGACGGTTGGTGTGTGCTGTTTGCAGGTTTGCCTGTGAAATGCCCTCGTAATCGCGACTCCCGATCTCGCCAGTAGCTTAGTACTAGTGCACTACGCGCTGCTTTGCAGAACAGGCACACGTTCGAGATAATTTTACTGAACTGATAACTATTTCGCGTCGGAAACAAACTGCAGCCGGCAAGGGAAAAAAAAAAGACGGCGAGAAACCGGCCCACCGGCACCGCCTCTGTGAAGGCAACGTCAGAGAATGTCACATGCCAGCCGCGCTGTCATTGGCTGCGGCCAAACGACGGTGCGGTTGTCGGACGCGTCGGACAATGAAAATCTGCCCGGTTTGTCGCACGTCGGGGAGCCGACCGGCGCTTCGGCACGGCAAAACACCTCGATTCCGGCGCGTCGGAAGCCGGATCGGACACCGAATTGGACCGTGCGTCTCCCGCTTTCCAAGGACACTAGCGCACACAAGCGAGGAAAGCGGGGAGGAAGCGTGCCGTCTTCCGTCGTGCGCAAGGATCCGGGGAAAGGGTAGGGAGGGGGATGGAGCGTTCTACTCCAAGCGGCCGAAAGGCTGTTTCACATGCTGCGACTGCAACGACGAAAATCGGTGCTGTCGCACGCGTCGCAATGCGATTTTTAGAGGGCTCATTTCACATGATTGCGATTTCAACAATGCGACTGGTGCGACGCCCAGGGTTGCTTACTGCCAGGTTTCGTGACACACGGTGCATAATTCTTTTATTTTAGTGAATAAAACGTTTACACTATAATATTATTGACTTCTCTTGATTAGAAGCAAATAATATGTGCGTTTACTAATTTAAGAACGTTAGTTAAGATTTGTCTTGGGGTGCGCGACGGCGGTTTTGTTAGTTCAGTGCGACATCGAGCACGTAAACAGCTGTTCGCAGGTGGTTCAGCCAGCGATTCTTTATTCTATGGTTCAGCGTTGTGTGTTGTCTTATCTACATTCTATGACCGTTTCGTTCTGCCTGCGCTTCAACAATCTACAAGATGACCTATCGACAAGTTCATATAGCTACCCTCACCGTATATGCAGTATTCGGAATTCGGCTGCCATGAAGTTGTGTCAGCCCAGCAAGATCCTCGCGCTACGCGTGCTCGGCGTCAGCTTCTGGAGAAACGATGCGTGTATATTGCCCGTCATTGCGCATATGTGGTGCCTGCCCCTAGCCATATTCTTACGCCAAACGCAACAAGAAGCACCAACCCGTACGCCCGCGTGTGCCCCTGAACGAAGCCTCAAACGATCAGTGTGATTAGGACGTGGAATGAAAACTGTGTTGTGAAATCCAACCTTAGCGCTAGCCTGGTTCGTCCATCGCCGTGCTTGCGCTGCGAATATATATATGGGAGCCTTCTCTAAATATTTCTAAAGGCGCAAAAGCCGACGCATTAAATGTTTCGAGCAGTTACCGTCGCTTTTGTAGAAACCTGTACGTTGTAATATAGCATTCTAAAAGACACGCTTCTCGTTCACTTTGTTGTCCCGAGTCTCGCGCTGGTAGTATACTCGGAACTTCTAACAAGAAGACCATATCAATACGCGCTATTCATAATGCAGGATCGTAGGCCCACGGCAGGCGCACTTGCTGTAGAATTTTGCAGCTTTCTGCTCAGCCTCGCACGCCTCTCACGGTTAGCCTGTTTTGTGGAAATAAATATTATTATTATATTATTAATGTTATTAGATATTACAGTTTCTTCACTGTAATTTATAGCAATCATCCAGATTTCTTAAGCTAGTCATGCATTTAACCTGTATTAGGTCAACATTGTTATGACATGCTTATGGGAGTCATTTCAAACTAGATTGCTCAGCCAGAGAAAGTACAAGTGCAAGCTTCAATGTTTATTCCAATTTCGTATTCCTAAACAGATTATATTGGCAGAATTTTATGCCTACTTGCATTTCCTGCAATTCAATGTTCAGAGCTGGAAAAACTGATTCCTTTTCTTGCTGCCGAAAGGCTGCTCCAATGTCGATAGCAAGCTATAATTATTCATTTCGAAAGTGTTAAGCAATTACTATATGTCTAAGCATATCAATGCGTTTTTGTTCCACGAACAGAAATAAGTTTTCTCTCTACCTCTCATTGACAGCCATGGAATGAAACCGTTCACTTTCATAAGTATCAGGATGCAAACATTCTGGAGATTGTCCTGAGCATTTGTCTGCATCCTATAGTGTGCATGTTTGTATTAAGTTCTCGTGTTACAATCGCAGTGATCTACACATATTGTTATATTGCAACAAACTAATTTATTTCACTTTGTTTTCAAATCTACCATGTGGCCATGCAGTAATACCATGGCCCATGCATTAATAAGCAAAAAAGAAAACTGCAGATTCAGTGTAGGTGTTGGAATCTATGCAAAGTGAGGTTTCTGTCAAGTGGTCAATTAAATGCTGTTAAAGTAACTCCGATATATACAATTTGTCTTATTTTCAACAATCCAACATGTCATCTTTTGCAAGGTTTGCTTATGCACCGCATAGGTCACAACCTTAATGTCATGTAATCTTTATGCATTACACTGTTCACAAACCATACCGAAACGCAAATGGCAGTTAATGTAGATGCACGCTGCGAGACATCAACACAGTGACGTTTGTTGAGCAAGGAATGGTGCGAGGTGTATGCAGATGAATGAATGACGTGCTTATGTACTTATTTATTTATATACCTCGCAGGCTGCAAGGTTGGAGTATTATGAAAGGGGGAATAAAAAAGTTGTTACAAAAGGAAGAAGGGCACAACATTAAGAAAAAAACCAGCAAAAAAAGCAGTACCAATACATTGCACCAACTAGCCCAACGTGTTTTACTGGCACAACATTATACAATACTTGACAAACAATAACAGAAAAAGTTACTGCCCATGCACCCTGTACAGACGGTAAACCAGCGAAGCTGAAATGTGCAGCCCCAGTGTTTATCACTGGGTTAATTCCAATGGTTTATTCAAGTCTTTCTATATTATTGGTTATGTCTGTGTTTCTTAATGAGGTTATGCACATGTTTGGCTTGGGTTTATCACATTGTTTATTTGGAATGCCACACATTGCACTTTGCAAGATCACCATCATAAAAAGTGCAGTGAGTGGTTCATTGTGTTAATCCAGCGGGTCCATCAAAGTCTTTCTGAATTCTGTTATGCACTTGTGTTTTGTAATGCGTTAATCATAATGTTTATGACTCAGTTGTGCACTGTAGTTACGAAGTGACACACCGGGGCTGCACATTTCATTTAATTAAATACAGGGACACATTTTCGAACCTATTGGGAAGTCTGAAAGAGACTGCTGCACGCGTGCTCTGCTACTAGAGAGAAACGACGTCACTATCGGTCTAGCCAATGGCCCACCACACCTTTGCTGTGAGATAATAATGACATCATGATCTTGTCTTAACCCCATCCCCCTCTGTGTCCCTTCCCTGCAATAATACGCAGATAAATGTATGTTTGAAATGCATAAGCATTTCTATGTCTACCCAACAATAAATGTCTCCGTCCATCATGCAAGACGAATGCAATGGCTCACACCTCCTTAAACAATGGCTCATACCCCTACACTAGGGTTTCTGGGATTGGACCATGAGTGTTTCACGTAGGCATATACAGCTTCACTGTAAAAAGAATGAACATTTTTCTGCTAGAGACCGAGACAGTCATGAGGTGTATTAACAAATGAAAGTTTATTTAACATGCCGAGTAAATGCTGTTTGTTAAGCAATAAATCGAATTTACACAAAAAGCAGAAGCAAGATCTGATGTGTGTCAATACAGATCCCAACAGGAAACGCATCCATCTCTGAAAGTGTAATAGCGACCATGCTGACACAAGATTCTCCCAGTGTATTTGCATCTACAGCATCCATAATTTCTCTAGGCAGCCGATCCCCACGGAATGCTAGCTTCTTCCTCTACGATGCACTCTCCACATCTGAATGTGCATTGTAGTGGAAGAAGCTAGCATTCTGTGCAGATCGGCTGCCTAGAGAAGTTACGGCAGCTGTAGATCTAAAAATGCTGGGTTAATCTTGTCAGCACAGCCTCCGTTAGAAATGGATGCATTTCCTGTCAGGAAACGCACATTAATTTTTGCTTCTCCTTTTTGTGTATGTTCAGTCTATTGCTTGTCAGCGAGCATTTACTCGGTGTGTACATTAAGCTTTTGGTTGTTAAATCATATCGGTTTTCTTGTTTGTCCTATGTGTTCTCTGGTGCCATTTGCAGCCAGGCTATTCGTTTTTTTTTTGTAGACTGCAACAAGTCACTTTAATGGCCCTCATACCTTACAAAATTTTTTATTTGGCCAATGTAGCAAGAATGTACAGTGTGAAGCAGGAAGAACAGGGTATGCTAACTTCTAATTAAAAGGTCTATTGTGAAAATGCAGTGATCTATAAAGGTTACCACGAAGTAGTACAGCAATAAAACCTGATAAAGACTAGTGCTTGATGAAACCAAACATAAAAGCAGGAAAGGGAGAAAATACATATAGATATACAAGTCCAGGGAAAAAAACATTGTGATCACCAAGTGTGCATGTGGCTACCTTCCAGGAAACTCATTTTTTTCCCAATGGCATGGAACTGGAAGAATGTGCTTGCATAAGCACGCGGTCAGTCTGTCTATTGGAATAACAACAGTGTTTCCTGAAAGGTGCTGGCATGCAGGATCGGCAATTGTAATGATTTTTTCCTGCACTTCGAATTTTTCTCTATTTTCTTTCTGTAGCATTTTTATTTATGTTTGGCTGCATCAAGCACCAATTTTTATCTATCCTTCAAAGATGTCTTTCTTTTTGTGAGGAAAACTCGGGGAAGGCAGGAGATGGAAATTCAAGATGATGAGCAACATGAGAACAAGGTGAAAGTAGGAGCCAACGTTTCCACACGTGGACCTTGAAGAAGACAAGTCCACTTGTCAAAATGTTGGCTCCTGCTTTCACCTTGTTCTCATCCTGCTCATCGTCCTTTTTTTCTGGTAATTTATATGAGTCGCCACATTTTTACAAATGAACCTCAGTTGAAAGTTAGTCCTCATCCATATCTAGTGTCATCCTGTTGATACTGCTTCACGCTGTGCACTCTTGCAACATTTGTGTGTGCGCGCGCACACAGGCATGGATTTGGATGTGAAATCGGGCCCTGGGGCAGAGGTATTATTCTTCTGTGCAGCCTCGTGAATTCATTAACTATATTGCAACAGGAATGTGGTGGACAGGAACGAAATGAACACACAGAGCGCTTCGTTCTTGTCTGTTGTCTATCTGTTGCACTTTAGTTAATAATGAATACACACAAACTCATCTAGTTTTCAGTTATTATGTCGGGCTTATAAGCCTGCTTGTGTCCTGGAATATCTGCATGGCTACGTATCCTGTAATTTTATTTCTGGCCATGTGCTTGCAAGTCGCGTGTCAATCACCTGATTTTCCTGACAATCTTGTGTGATGTGCAGGCACAGACAGTTTCTGGTGAATCCATGCAGGGTGTTGTGCAGGGTGTAATCTGCACTACAAGTGCTGCTTTGATTGCTTTCAGTTCAGCTTTTCTAGGTATAGGATGACCTGGAATGGTACTCACTTATATGGGGTTTAGTTTATGTAGTGTCGTACTACTGTTACACTGCTATTGCCAGATCAGTGTACTATATGTGCCTTATGTTTGCTTGCATCTTCATGATTAGCAACCTCCTCTGTGTGTTTTGCAGTTGCATATAGTCTTCTGGCCTAATTGTTTGCCCCCATATTCCACGGTATGGGCCTGTTGTGTTTCAAGTTCAGGTACTCCCGACGTTGTGTTTCTGAAGGGAGAGGTAGTCGTCTTTGCATCTCATATGCTAGCTGGCATAGTATCTTGGGACGAGGTTCTGAGCTCTTGAGACAAAGAATTTGTGCTGCAGGCTGCAACTCTACTCCGTCTAGGTGCTTGTTCGTTACTTTCTCATAGAGGTCTTCAAGCATGGTACAGCTGGAAAGACCTGTTATTACTACCCGATGCCTGTATTCAATGAGTTGTCTTTTTGTGTACTGCTGGTAATTCATACCGTACGATACCTTGGACACAAGCACAGCATCTGCGATTTTCTATAGTATCCACTCGTCCACCCCCATTATTTCGAGATTATTCTTTTCACCAGATGTGGAAGTTGCGTCCAGGCACTGCATAATTGTTTCACCCACGTGCTGGCTCTGCCGTCATGGGCTTACACTAGCTGAGGATTTGTGGATGTTGACTTGCGGGCATATTTGTCCAGCTATGAGGATCACAATGTGCAATCTGGGGTAGTTCTTGATTCTAGTCTTTTTTTTTCCGACGTTGATATGAGCCGACTTATCAGAAAGCGAGAGGCCAGACTGGCCAAGAAAGTCTGCAGTGTTGTCGAGGGCTTGTTGCATCATTCTTGATTTCTGTATAAGGTAGCTTTCCCATGGACTGTAATACACCATAGGCTGTAGTGTTTCTTGTAGTATGCCCGTGTTGTTGGTGCATGTGGGTCAAATGTACCTCCAACTCTCACCTGGAATTTTCTGTCTTTCAGAAAGTTACTGTTTAAGTGCTCTACCAGAAATGCTTTTGCTCATCGTTCCTCTTATTAGAGCAGCATGAGGTACTGCTGTTAAAAGCCTTTTCACTCTCTTCATTCTTTCATAAGCGGTATTACACAATGTCCTGCAATAAAGTTTCTGCTGCTTATGGCCCACTCATATCTGCCAGAAGGGACAACTCTTGAAAAAGGTTTTCTTTGTGCTATGTGTGCGACGTAGTATAAGCATTCATGCCTTTTGTACATCTGTAGAACCAGCTTCCTGACAGAGTACTTGCTATACCTGATCATGCTTATTTGTGCAGTGCTGTTGAACAATACATATCGATGCAATGAATATTTACACATTCGAATTATCACGAAAGATGGTTGTTTTACAATTCTGCCCTTTGCTTTCTATTGGTGTTAGATTTTGCATAAGCATGCCCCCCTATGCAATAGTATTTTGAAGTGTAAGGGTTCAATAAAAGGTGATGAACTAAATCTAAGTGCAAGAGCTTTTTTTCTCACCTACGACTCCCATCGAAATGCGACTTCCATGGCTGGCAAATCAATCCCTCGCCTTGTGTTAGCAGCAGAATGCTATAGCCACAGTGGCAGGTGAACAAATTGAAGAACAATATTTCTGTCTATAATTTTTTTTCTTGCCTGTATGTAAGTAAAGTTTGGTATAAGTTTGTCATTGCAAAAAAGCCCAGTTTATGGTCTTTTATTGAATAAGCCACATATTGTGTATAGTTGAAATGCAGAAATTTGTTCTGAAATCCTCGGGTGATATATGTTCTTGCAAGTGGCATGGTATTTCATTACTTATAAAGATAATAATCGCAGCGGATATCGTTATATGGATTTACACACTAATATATGTGATCACAAACTTATTAGAAACATGTAAGGCATGAATGTTTCTGCACACTTGATCCGCTGTGAATGTACAAGAACTGCTTGTACTGGCTGACTTCACTGCACAGTTTTGATTTACTTTTCTTCAGCGTGTCGTTTTATACTGTTTTATCCCCATAAGAACAGGCCGTTTGCCTGCTTTTCGCATTGTTGCACGAGTTCTACATAATTGTGCTGGAGGGTACGTTGTCACTTTGCCAATATAGCAAGCAATTTAATTAATCTGCTAGCTGTACAGTTAATTACCTTGCAGAGCAAGTGTTCATACAGATGCAGTAAGGATACAAAGTCCGCAACATAGTCTATGTTTACTGGTTTCTGTGCAAGAAAAAAAAAATCTCCAGAGAAGAGGTGCAACTTAACGTGCATGTAATATTTTATTCAAGCCACGGATTTAATGCTACCGTAGCAAATTCATTACGATAGCCTACACTTTTGCTCTGTCAAATTTAATAAGAGGCAAGATAAGCTTTGAAGATGCATCGGGAAATTCATGCTTGAAAACCGACAAGAAAATGCAACTGAACGGTACCGCGTTCAACGCAACGTACAAAATGCACTTCATTTGCTGTGTAGTGTGTCAACAAACGCATAGCAATAGGAGAATGCAATCTGTACAAGTTTTTTATTCTCCCTTAATTCGCGCACGTACCTAATTCGACGATCCACGTCTCCGCGATTGCACTTGTCGTGCGAGACGCCATCAAAACAAACCGGCGAAATAGCTCCGTTGACAGCTCTCCACGCAATTTCGACGGAAAATCGCAGCGATCGGTGCGACGGTGCGACTGTGCGACCAACCGGTTGGTCGCAGTCGAAAATCGGGGGGACGGCACTGCGACTGCGATTTTCATCGCAAACGACGGAAATCGCACTTCCGGTGCGACGAAAATCGCATCATGTGAAACAGGCTGAACGCCGCCGCCCGGGCCGCTCTATCTAGAACGACATCTGCGACGGGGACAGTCATCTACGCACTGTTTCCGCTGCTTAGCTCGTGTTGATGCGAGGGGCAGCACGAAGGCCAATTCGCTCGTTGCTGCTGCCGCGTTTTCTCACTCCAGCGTTGCGACAGTGAGTCATCGAGTGAGGTGTGCTCAAGTTTGCGTGTGCGCGCGTGACACCATGCTTGTTAATTTAGTAAGTATGCATATGTTTACAAGTTTACACGGTCCATAAAACTACTATCCTTGCCTCGTACAGCTAGTTGTCCGCTAATTTGCCATTTCAAACGATGCTTCACCTTTCGGGCGAAACTGCGACTTTTTTAGCCCAGCTTTTCCTTCGGAGTAAGTATAGTAACTACATATGTTTCTCTGAAACAAAACGGTGGCGCCATCTGTCACCGCGCAACGCGTTTCGCCGCAGTGGTGACAGATGTCGACACCGTTCCGTTGTAGTTAGAGTTACTGTATATGCTACCAAAGGTAGCCTTTTTTGGCAGCATATACAGTACTTTAGTTGTAGTGACATTGCGAGCTGCCTGTGTGTGACCATACGCTACGCCTTCATCCCTAGATATTGGGAAGAAATATCAAGATCGCCGAGATAACGCCCAAACGTTGCTGCCGATGTGAGAAAGCGTACTACACCGTTCACTTCCTATGAAGGGGCGAACGGGTTAGAAACGGCTACCCGTGCGGCCTGAAACGGGCAGGGCACGTGCTTTGTTATGAACTTCCAACCGGTGCCACCAGTGTTACGACATCCAACCGGTGCCGCCAGTGTTACGAACTTGTACCGCCGCACCACGATTACGGCTTTGTGGTCCCGTAGCGCTCGTCACCCGTTTCGTGACAGAGCGTTGGTAGCGAAGACTCCGAGCCTGGCGTCGATGAGAATAACAAAAGGGACTTTATACATTATATACAGGTTATCATACAGGACATGAACGGGTCGGCACTGGGGCCGAGTGCTCACAACAAACGCGACTGTTCTCGCACGACGACGTCCGGCGAAAACGCGTGACACATCTCACCCCAGTCGGGAGCGACACTCTCCCCCGGTGGGTTGGCGGATCCTGTTTTTCAGGCGGCGTGTCGCTGCTTTTATAATCCCCGAGGACCATTGTCACTCAAACGGCCCAATACAAAGTCAGCACACGACGGTCGTCCGAGGGGTCCAACCAGCGACCGCGCTGGCCACCCGGTTCAAAGTTCGCGCGCGCGGTGACCTCCAGGCAAAGGGAGGTGCGGCGCCGGGCTGTCTGGCACACGCGGACACGTCCAAACACGCTGCTCGCCGAGGCTTCTCCCGCACGACGGCGCAGCATCTTGACTTGTGAAGGGAGAATTATGGCGCTCGCAGGATAGATTCCGCATCTTGCAGATTCGGAATCCGGGCTTGTGGTAATGGCACAACAGCTTCCATGTCTGGTGATGACGTAATTTTCGTCACATCCGTGTTACACAGGTCTACGGGAAGCCTCGACAAAAAGCGCTTTTGCGGAAAAAAAAAACGAGCCTTACTTATTGCAACATTCTAATACCTTGCTATTGCGGTCTATACTTCAATTTTCCCTTCGGGAGAAAGCACTGACAGCGATAACAGGGTATAAATGATTTGATTGTACTGTTTTGAATCTATATGTATGCCCTCCCTGCTATATGATCTCTTGCGAGATCGGCAGTATTGCTAAACAAAATAAATAGAAGTGGGGTTTCTTCGCTTCCCCCCCCCCCCCCGATTTGCATCGCGCATGTTGTCACGTCCATGCGTGATACGGCTGGTACGGTAAGTAGCAGTTTCATTTCGATTTAGTGCGAGGGGCGCGATATGAAAGGCTCCATAAAAAACATGGGAAAATATATGATTGAAGACGTTTGGAGTGCTATCCGCTCGCAAGCGTCAATATTGTTTACGTGCACTACAGCTGCCAGCTAGCTTACTAACCAAATAAACGGAATTGATTAGCGCTCCGTTGTGAAAAGTTCGCTTACTCAGATTAACAAAGGGAAACGTTTTGCGCCGGCACGGCAGCTTCGGAGCAACCGCGCGAGACATATCGACGGGTGGCAAGCGCCCACGATTACGAGTTAAAGAAAACTAATTTCCTGATGACTTCGTGCGAAATACAAAAGGCAACGAATTACTTCGGGAAGTATACAGATACAGTCAAAGCGCTCGTCCTTGTGTTTCTTCTATTCTTCGTCCCTGTTTGTTGCGCACAATAAGTTTCAAGACAAAAATTCACTTCATAACTGTTTTCTTCATCCGCTGAATCATCCAACTAATGAATTTTACCGCGAAGCTGTTTACCTGACGGACCTGTACGAAAGCCGTATGCATGGTGTCGTAGGCAGGTATCTGGGCTGGCTAACGTCCGTAGAGTGAAAGAAAAGATGGCGGTGCGAGCGCCCAATGGGGGAGAACGAATAATAGCACGGCGGAGAAGAAAGAAAGGACACGTTATTTCATCGCGCGCCGCGCCTGCGGAGTGGTGGAGTGCACCCGAACTGGCCGCCGTGCTCCCTGCTGCGTCTGCTGTCGTCTGTCCTCAATACAACGGCGCGGCAGCTGTGGCGGGAAAACAGTCACTGGAGTGACTCTAGGAAAACACGGGGATATGCGCCGCGGTGTGTAAGACCCGGATTGTGCACTGCAAAGGTAGACCGTAGACCACTGCAACAGTTGCAACTCTAACAAAAATGGGAAGACCACGCATTGTGCGCACGGCCGAAGGACAAGCCGAGTACGAGGAGAGGCGTCGGCTGCATGAGACGCGACTATGAACAACGACAACGTGCCCGTGTGAAAGAGGAGAATGCGGCCAATGACTTTGCCTGCGATGAACATCTGTGAGAGCAGATACGTCGGCGTCGAGCGCAGGCTACCGATGACGATCGCGGACTGGAGGCCGCTCGTAAACGTCAAGCTAGGTCGTTCGAGTCTGCATGCAATCAAGCGGCAGATGCGTGAGTTGTCATCTCCTCCGAGTTTCACCGGGGCGAATTCCAAATTCAACAGAATGTTTCTGGACGCGGAGTAAATGGTCATAGTTGCTCGGTCTGCTATCGACAGCTTCTCTGGATAATCAGCCGCAATATGAATGGTTCCGCCCGATTTTTTTTTTTCAGCCCCGAGAAATTGTATGAATGGTCAAGCTTTTGTGCCAATAGCCGGCCAGTTGCGGGCTCCTGATAATAGGTGAAAGTACGTGAGGTGGCATCGATAACAGAATGCAATACGCGTCTTTGATCGACTCACACGGCCGACAGGACTGCGGTCGTGATCCGACGACGTCGTAATAAAATGTGCGGCATTTTTCGCGAGCTATTCGCGCATGCATCGGTGTCGTCACAAAGACGTTATCGCGCGACGTTGTGGCCAACTACCTGCGCAAACACTCCGCGAACGCGCCTCAAAGAGGCGTGCGGTCGTACGCCCCGCGTACCTCGGCGCCCGCGTCGCCGTTCCGCGAGTAGCGGTGTCGTAGACGGGCTATCTGCGCGATGTAAATAGTTGCTACGGGCAACGGTATCTTTCAACTGTGGCGCAAGTGATAAACTCGTGGCGACCGCGATGAGCCCGAGTCACGACAACGGTATATACTCTGTTCCCGTCACGCGGCGACAAACGCGGTAACAATCGCAGGTTCACCGCACGGCTTTGCGTCCTCGCTGACGTACTACGTGGCTCTGACTCACCCTGCGGGGCGCATTGTTATCGTTTCGTCTTCTCTCGTTCCATAAGCACACGCATATGCCTGCTCTCACGAAGGTGGATAAGGACACGCCATGTATTGAAGTAATTTATTTACTCGTCGGTTTATTGCAACACGGCTAAGACAAACTCTTGGCGCAGAGTATCAGAATTTCGCTCACATGCAGCATGATTTATCCTCTATGCGCAGAAACTACACCAGTGATATTTACTCGCGTGAACACCGCGGCAGCGTGCGCACCTCAAAGGTCGCGGCTGGCGAGTTCACTATTAGACGATTCGAATTATCCCGTGATTCGAATACAAGGCATTCGAAACTAGAATCAAATCACTCAGCCGGCTATTGTTGTATTGAAATATTCGAATTCCTGAACTAGGGATACATCGTCTAAAATGATGCAAGGAAACCTATGACCGCTGCGTGTGGATGCAGCCGAAAGAAGTACGATACGGTGCCAACCAATCACATGAGTATCATGCGCCACTTCTTGACCGAGTCGCAAGTTGGCCCCTCTGTTCTGGCGTTCTAGCTCAACAATACCCGCCGTAGTTGCTCAGTCGCTATGGTGTTGGGCTGCTGAGCACGAGGTCGCGGGATCGAATCCCGGTCATGACGGCCGCATTTCGATGGAGGCGAAATGCGAAAACACCCGTGTACTTTGATTTACTTGCACGTTAAAGATCCCCAGGTGGTCGAAATTTCCGGAGTCCTCCACTACGGCGGGCCTCATAATCAGAAAGTAGTTTTGGCACATAAAACCCCATAATTTAATTTAATTAATTAATTAGCTCAACAATATACCGCATAATGGTGCAGAACTAAAGGCGCGGTTACATGTATCTAAATTTGGAATTCACCTTCGTGCCCGGGCCACCAACAAGTACAAAGAGAAAGGCAAGAAAGGTCCTAGAATAGTATTCTAGCACACTGTAACAAATGTAGGTACATTAAACTCACTCGTAGGCATTCCAGATGTCCTTGCACGTGCCATTATTGCGACAGGGCAGGTCCTGACTGTTGTTGCAGACGTCATCGCCCACCACTCCTTTCTGCACGTTGAGACTCTGCACCGGTTCGGCCACTGTGTTGTTGTCAATTCCCTCCGCATCTTCTGACTTGACCAGCGGGATCGGCTGGTCATTGAGCTGCAGACAGCCAAGCAAGACAAGACAAAGAAAATGGGTCGTCAAAGAAACCCCGCCCTGCATTCCAGTGTTTATCCTATCCTCAATCCTTTGAAGATCGCTGTCGTACGTGTACAGCGCTGTAAATTAATCCGTCCTAAAAGGTCGCTAAAGCGTCTGCACGTACGGCGTTGAGGGTTCGCTTGGAATTTCATGCCGCACTTAATAGTACTGTAGCCGCATGTAATGGTATGCAAGTGCTGCCAGCTCCTGGGGAGCTTCAAAAGCTCTCTGCAGATCTATAGTGCTTCCATCTTTCGGTACACATGATAAGGTATTTTTATTTCATCTCACACTCCAAATACACGATAGCGCCATGTGCTATTCTCGTGACGGGGGGGAAAAAAAAGAAAAAGCAAATTTTATCTCGCTTCGCTCCCCTAGCTTGAAGCGCTCTCCAGTGCCGACTATTCAAAATGATGTAAAGCCTAGAAAAGCTTTTATGAGACATCCGCTGGACCAATTTCACAGGAAAAGCTAACTTTAGCGACACTATAGCAAGCAAAATTTTGATTTATGGCCTGGAATTTTTTACAAAAACTCTCGAAAATAAGTTAAAAGACACAAGCATGAACTTTACAAATCCGTAACTCTGCACCCAAAAGCGATATCGCAGTACTGTAAACTGCATCTATTGGATCATCTAAAGCGGATAAAGTTGGTATATTTATTTACAACTTACGCGAAATTGTTACAATGCTGACGGTTTTTTTTTGCAAAGTTATTATTCATAAATTAGCGGTGCATTACAGAGCAGTGCATAATACATCGATTTTGCCCGTTTCAGATGCATTATTAGGTGCAGTATACAGAATTCCGATATCGCTATTTTTTTTATTCCTGATACCCGTGCCACACGGTCGAGGTTAATGCCATTAAAAGTTTAAGACCTTAGGTTTCTTAATGTCATTGTATTGACATTGAACGTTGCGATGGCTGCAGTGAAACGGTTAAGTTTGCTTGCCAATCGTAATACAATAAAGAAAACAGTCATTGCTGCACCCAGCCGTAAACTGTTTGAAGCCAAAGCTAGCTCGACGGCCAATCCATAGCGTAGCCAAACCCTTGAAATTGGAAAAATGGCCGCTGACAGCTTCCAAGCTCTCAAGCAGCGATCCTGAAGAATTTGACCGTGTGCTCCAGTTTATTCTGGCGTATGTGCTTCTTTGAGCCAAACATCGTTGTGGTTGCTTTGGTGTTGCACTGCTAAACACGAGGTCGCGGGACCAAATCCTGGCCAGGGCGGCCGCATTTCCATGGGGGCGAAATGCAAAAACACCCGTGTACTTAGATTTAGGTGCAGGGTGTCTACCAATCGGACATTTTGAAATTCCCCTAGTTTTCCAAGTTTTCCCCGAGTGCCTTTGCAAAATTGCCCGAGTAACAGAACTTTATTTTATGTCAAGACGGGCTGGGGAGAGGGGGGGGGGCACGTCGCCTGCTGCTGTCACTCTCTAGTAAGCATGTTAAAAATTAAAAAAAAAACCGACTTAATGCAGTTTGAATAGTAAGGATCGCGTATTGTCTATTTTATTCAAAATACAAAACTGAAGGGAGGGGTTAGTATAATGCACAACGAACAAAATATCTTCGAAAAAAAATGGCAAAGCCCCATTGCAAACCCAGCCGAACATTTTCAAATATGAATAAAAAGGGATGCATACAGACGCAAATATTTTCGAAAATGAGCTGTTTCTATCAACTGATAGGAAGCTCATTGGTATTAGGCTCGAACTTTGTCACAAATTAGATTCTTTCAGCAGCCGGAATGTCAAACTCAATTGTGCTGACACACTACACTGTCAGCCCGCGCGCAATTCCTCAGTGTTGCGTCTCACTGCTTTAAAAAGAATTTATTTTAGTTTGAATGAGGGTCACCTGCATCTCGGCGTCGGTCAACACTTTGCTTTTTGGGCTCAAGCTCCTTCAAAGAAGGGGCGGCGCAGCTCCTTTCCCGTTCATTCATCAATGCGACGGTCCTCGTTCCGCCGCACGTTCGAGCCCCGGACCATTTGAAGCATTTTCTTGGTCAGTTGTACAGTCAACGTCCGATTTTTCGGACTCTCTAGGGGCCGTGAAAACGTCCGAAAGAATGAATGCATGTCTTTTACCGCCCTTAAGGGCTCAAGTCGCCATAGGCACGTCCGAAAAGCTCTAGAGGTCTGCCAGCACACTTATCAGGCATACCGGTGATCGTGCTGTGACAGGAGACGGCGGGTGCACGCGTGCATAATTGGGGAATACGTACTGTGTGCCGTGACAATTGCCCCTACCCATGTCTGTTAAGCTTCACCGCAATACCTTCGCGTATGCTTCGCCGCGTAAAATTTCTGTGCTGAGGCAAAGCTGCCAATCGAAGTTTCGAAGCCAATCACGAGGATTAATGAGGCAGAGTCGCTGCCGTTGCCGGCAGCGGCGAATTATTTCAATGAAAAACACGGCACCGAACGGCAAGTACCTTAATAGCGAACGTCGAAGCAGCTATAGGCCTCGCGTTGCCGCGGTGGTGGCTTCGGCTGCCAGCGGATCTGCGTGCGAGAGCGCCGGTTCAAGGCGGCGAGATAATCAAAACGGCGGCATTGGCCTTGATTAATTCCGTTTCGGACCTGCAGTCACGCCAAAAAATCCGGAAAATCGGACGGCGAAGGGTTCTCGCGCCCGAAATTTCAGAAGTTCTTGTGCATTGACTGTGGTGCCGCGAAGCCGTCCTCATTATCGGGCGTGTCCCGAAAATTGGACGTCCGGAAAATCGGTCGTTGACTGTACACCGGCAACTCCTCCAGCCGACGACAAGGCTTTTCAATAAAATGATAGCTTTGCCCTGGGTATTTCTAGAGTATTCAAAATCCCTGAGAATTCCCGGTTTTCGCGGTTGGTAGACACCCTGTGAATACCTGTTTTCTCAGATTCCTGGCTCTTTTTCTGCGGTAAGCTTTGACGTAGAGGACCGCCTTTACTCTATATCTCATGACAAGCTGATGATGTCCGAAAAACATTGCATAATCAAAAGTAGCAATGAACCTGCTTTTAGGAACCGGTGTGGCGTCACAGAGGAGGCTTTCTTGGAACATTTATGTTTATGTCTCAAAGCCAAGTTTGTTACATAGAATGGTGCCCTAGATATTTAAAAGTCGGACAACTGCATCGCTTCCAAAATGGCACCTGTCCTAAGAGATACATTCCTGTCTGCCGTGGGTCACGCTATACAATGTGAAGTGCAAGGACTAGTGAAAAATAATTTTCGCTAAATTGATGATCTTCTCATGATCTTCTGTAGTAACCCTTGTTCTTCCCCTCATAGCAGCGTGATGAAGATTTTCAAAGAAAATGCCTTTGGTTTATCATTCAAGTGTGAATGGCCTAAGGCTGGTTATAGTTGGTTTTTGGATGTATGTTTGAATTTTGAGCTGGAAATTGTCTGCTGGTGTTTTTCGCCGCGATCAGACAGCCAGACAGACAAGGAACTTTATTGATGGTCCTGAGAGGCTCCAATGTCCCCTTTTCAGGGAGCTGATGATGCCGCAGGCCGCTCCCACGTTGGGACGGGAAGGCCAAGCCTCACCGCTGCATTGTGGGCTCTCTGGACAACCCATACTTGATGTGAAAGCTCGGAACTCTGCAGCGCAGAGCTCCACCCTTCTGCAGTACAACTATGCGGGCCTCTCTATAACGAGTGGCATTCCCAGAGCATGTGTTTTAAATTACTTATCTCTCCACAGCTCAGGCAGTCCGGACTAAAGGCATCTGGATTGATGGAGTGAAAAAAAAAGTCAAGTTTGGATACGATCCTGTCTGAAACATGCACAGTGCGATAGCTTGTGGTTTATTTAGTTTATCATGGGGGGAGAGTAGACTCTCTTTCTAAGGCAGTAGTGCTTAGTTACTTCGCTAAAGGTGGAAAGAATGTCCCGGAACTCTACAAGACTAGGTTCAACAGGACCTCTACTCCCATTCGCGTCCCCGCGGTAGTTTAGTGCGCGCGCTTGGATGTGTACGATGTCCTTGAAGTTGGGGAGGGAATCCAGCTGGGAGTCGAGATGTGCCGCGGACCACGTGATAGTATGTGGACGTATCACTCTACCATCAATGATTCTATGTGCTTCTTCGGCAATGGAGCCAGAGGTAAATGTCCTGACTGTCATCCTTGAGTCGCAGAAGACTTGAGTTCTCTGTTCGTCTAGGAGAGCCAAAACGATCGGTACCTGTTCCGCCCTAGCTAGGGTGGAGCCTGTGATAGAGGCCGCGCAAGTGACCTGTCCTTCGTGATTGACTACCATTGCGACGAAGCCCAATGTACTCATATACTGAGCTGCGTCAATGAAGCTGACCATGTGAGGCGACTCCTCGATCTTCCGGAGCAGTGCCGCAGCCCGAGCTCTGCGTCTGCCCGCATTGTGTTGCGGATGTACATTTTTGGGAAAAGGAGCAACCATGATGTTGTCCCTTAGGCGATCCAACACGTTCCTCCGCTACAATGAGGTTGACTCCCAAGACTGTGAGAATCTCCCTCCCCGCAGGGGTGCTGGAAAGACGTGATATTTGAGCCATTTTCTGAGCTTCTATGATTTCGCCGAGTGTGTCATATACACCCAGCTGGAGAAGGCGTTTCGTGCTGGCATTTACCAGAACTCCTAGCACTTTCTTGATGCTGTTACGGATTAGCGTATCCAACTTGTTCTTTTCGGATGCATACCACTTGTGCATTGCAGCCACGTAGACGATGTGGCTCATGAGGAATGCATGGGAAAGTCCGAGAAGATTATCCTCCTTCAGACCTCCTCTCTTGTTGGAGATTCTATTGACCAGGCTGATCATGCACTCCGTCTTGGTCATGATTTTCTTGAGCGTGGTATTGTTGCCTCAGCTAGACTCAATAAACATTCCGAGTACCCGTAGAGTGTCTACCCTAGGAATGTTGGCACCGCTCTTGGTGTGAAGCTCGATGTTCACCTCATCGAGGGGCTGCCACCCGCTGGGTCTGGGACCTTTTCTGACCAGTCTACAGAGAAGTAGCTCCAACTTTTTCGTCAAGCACCTTAGCCCCGTGCACTCAAGGAAAGTTTCAGTTTGGTCAATCGCCTCCTGTAGACTCGATTCCACCTCCCCTTCTCTGCCTCCGTTACACCAGATGGTGATGTCGTCGGCGTATATTGTGTGGTGAACACTGTCGGTCTTCGAAAGGGATACCGACAGTTGCCTGATGGCCAGATTTAATCATAACGGTGAAACCACGGCCCACTGTGGAGTCCCTCTGGGCCTGAACGATTACCCTTCGGATTTGTGGTCTCCGGCCTTTAACGTAGCTTTGCGACCCTCCAGGAACAACCTGACGTAGCCGTGAAAGGCCTGGCCTAGGTTGAGATCAGAGGTTGATTCTAGAATGTGTCTGTGCGATATGTTATAGAAGGCCTTCTCCAAGTCGAGCCCTAGAATGCCCTGCACGTCCCTCGTATCGCTGTCTATGATCTGAACCTTGAGTTTCATTGCGTCCTGTGTGGAGAGGCCTGCTCTGAAGCCCACCATGTTATAGAGCAGGAGACCATACTCTTTCACATGCTTGGCTATGAGAATGTGACTTACGTGCTCCGCTACCTTTCCGACACAAGACGCGAGGGAAATTGGCATGAGATTGGACAAGTCCAGATGTTTGCCTGGCTTGGGGATTAGTATACCAGGGCTTCTCTCCAGCCCCGGGGAACTTCACCCGTCTTCCAGGCCTTGTTGATTTCTTCTGTAAGCCAGTCTATAGAGTTGTCTTCTAAGTTGCTGAGAGCCTTATTTGTGACATTGTCAGGCAGCGAATGAAAAAAATCGCTGTTAAGTTATTGTTCAAGGCATTCCAAGATAGCTAAACATGACATTGCCTACAACTCTCAATTCTGCCTTAAGTCTTGCTACCACAAATGGAGCACAGCTTTCGGAAACAATTTACTCATCAAAGAACGCCAGGTTCCCAGTTTCCACTTTATCGTGCATTTCCGTCAGGTTGCTCATATCATTGAAGCTGTCCATATCGCAACTTGGCTCACGCACAACTCCCACCACTATGCCGAATTAGCTGTAAATCTATAGGTTCACAGGCTTTCACATCGGCGTAAGAAAATTGCCAAGGGTTTTTACGTGTTTTTTTCTCAGCTTGGGGAAAAGTCGGAATGGCCTGTAACGCAGTAGATAGAAGAAGAACAGGCCACTCACAGAAGCACCTGTGCTCTGTTAACCATCGTAACTGATTTATTGCCTGTGCATGTAGTGCTTATAAAATTCCACTATCATGTGAAAGAATGTATATTGGACAGACTAGCACCTGCCTTAACAAAACGTTATGCAAACAAGATAACAATTTAAAGGGCACGCCTTGATCACATCTGTCAGCACACACTCGCTCATGTAGCTGTGAACAATTTTTTTTTTAAAGAATGCATGTCATCTTCAGGCACGTGGATCAAAAAGCATGTGAAATCATTTAAGCTCTCCACATAAAGAAAAACCATGAACATTGCATTTCCATCCCATCTATAAAACTGCAAGAATGTGAAATCAGCCTCCTCGAAAGATGTGGCAAATATCAGTAATGTGAAGGTGCGCGCACAGAGAACTGTTTGTATTTATTTTTTCCTGTATGCAATAAACCAGTCAGTTGTTGGTTCAGTGCCTGTCCTGTGTACTTCTCTGTCTTGTGCTGTCGTTATTTTTGCGCTGCTTTTACTATGAAGTTAAACCAAGTTGCCCAGTTTTGCGTTCTATTGCTAGCCCTTATTTTACTGCAAACTACAGATGCCGTAATATTCACAAAGGCTTCCAACACAGAAAGCACCCCTGATTTGAACTGTCCTCCTTATCAATTCCTGACTGTGATCAAATACTGATATGCGTCGCATGATGAGCACCACAATTGACCTTTTCTTTATGGATGCCGCCATATGGATGGATGGATGCTATGAGTGTCCCCTTTGGAACAGGATGGTGGGTTGTGCCACCAAGTTCTTATTATATTGCTTAATGTCCTACCTATGTAAAAAAGGAGAACAACCACGATGAATTCCCATAACCAAACTTTCTGCACCCCTATTGCGAACTTTGTTTTTGTATGCCTCCGTTTTTTGTTGTTTCCCTACTTTTCTTCCACCAACTGCCTCTTACTAATCTCTATTGCAGACATGTTTACTTTCCCCTTGCTCTCGCTGAATGCAAGGGCTTCAAGGAGGCCAGGGGTGCCTAAATCGACCTCTGGGCAAATATCTTCACGTTCTCATAAAACATGCTCCATCGTTTCCCTAGCTTTACCACAGCAAGCACATGCTTCTTCTTCCTTCTTATATCTCACTTTATAAGTGTGTGTTCTAAGGCATCCCGATCTCGCTTCGAAAAGTAATGAGCTTCCCTTTGAGTTATCATAAATTTTTTATTTCCTGATTTCGTTTTTCATCTTACTCGGAGCAGGTTTCTTTTTCATTGCCGCCACCCATGAGATTACCTCAGCCTCTCCGATTTTCTGCTTGACGTTCTTTGTTGCCATGTTGCTCACCATACAGGTCATAAGCTAGGTCGTAAGCTTCCTACTTCTTTTCCTCCACTGTGAATCAATGTTTCTTCCTGTACAAATGCCTGAACACTCTCCCAGCCCATTTACTTTCTTCCATATTCCTTATTCGTTCTTCATAATAAATTTTACTGAGCTTTCCTCACTTCAAAACGTGTCTAGCCCATATCACCATGTACAGCTTCATTTGTAGTCTTCCCGTGAGTGCCCAATGCGAGGCATCCCACTGACCTTTGGTTGCCATCGAGTCCTGATTGTACCATTGATTTCAAGCAAACAATCACATTTCCAAGTGTAAGTCGTGGGACCATTACAGTTTTCCACATACCCTGGAGCACCTCATACTTATTGTATCCCCATAGCACTCTGCATTTCATTATGGCTGCACTACTCTTCCTCTTTACTGTTATTGTTGTTTCCTGTGTTTCCATATATCTATTGTCTTCGTTTATCTACATACCAAGGTATTTTATTCTTTCACATGAGGTATTTCCGGGCCCAGTATTGACACTGTCTGTTAACCGTTTTCATTGAAAATCATAACACCTGATCTTATAACGCTAAATTGTGGACCTGAATTATCACCTTCCTGGCCACAAAATGGCTCTAATGCTATATTGTGTAGGCAGTGGTGCCATCTATGGGCAGTAGGCATGCTGGCTTAGGCGAGCGCTCCGTGTTGTATACCAGGTATACGCTCAGTGGCAGTTTCTGGCGGTTATTATCGGCAGAAACTGTTTAACTGTATCAACAGTTGAAGTGCAGTTAAACCTTGATATAACGAAGTTGGCAAAAATCAACAATTTTCTTCGTTATATTGAAATTTCGTTCTATTAAAATTCAACCTTTTATGCAAATAAGTACAGTCACCTATCGATTTTTCTTACTGAAAAGGGGCCACAGAATTTGCCCACATTATCGGGCAATCGAAAAAAGCAAATTTGAATGAGAAAACAATTCATTTTGATCAATTTGGGAGTCTGCAACAAATGATAGGGTTAAATGCCACATACGTCAACGATATCTTTTCGGCGGTACGAATTAAGCGAAGTAAGCCCCACTTTCACATGCACTCCGCCCCCGCGGCTGATAGCATGGCCCCCACTGGGACAACATCAAGAAAAGCGCCAGCAGCGGGGGGCGAATTCTTCGCTTCATCTGCCTCTCACTATAACGGGTCGCCAAAACTCGAGATTACGCAACCTCCAATACTAAATGCACAGAAAGACAACTTACATGGGCCACGCCATCTCGGCATGCCCGTTCTTTGCATATGCGCCAGGTTATCTCTAAAGCAGGGTGCATGGCTGTGTATGTGCTCAGCCGCGCTTACAGGCCAGCGCAACCATGGCCGAGACGCACGCCAACTTACCCCCAACTCCGCCCCCTCATGAATGCTTGATCGCGTTACCGCAAGCTCACTCGCCTCCCCTTCTTTCCCTTTGTTCGCGTGGGAAGGGAGCACTGGCGAAGCCACCATCTTTCTTCTCTCACTCAAGCACACAGTGCACGGGGTACGATAAGATATTTTAGCACTTGTACTTTATATGGAACATGATGGGGCTCCCCTTCGGCGGTCGCTCTTGTCGCGCTGCACACGATTTGAGAGGTGCGTTTGCAAACAGCCGCTTGTAATTCAATCATTTGACCATCTGCGTTTGCGGAAATTTTCATTTATTGTCTCGACACTTCTTTTTTGCGGCGGCAGTGAAATTTCATTATATTGAAATGGCATACAACCACACTTCGTTATATTGAGGTTCTAAATAGATGGTGTTCTATGGACAAGAGGTTATGAAACGTTAAATTCTTTGTTATATAGAGAACTTAGTTGTATTGAATTTTGTTATATCGAGGTTTAACTGTACAATGCTTACAAATCGTAAATCTGCAAAAAAAGATATATGTATTGCAGTTCCATAAACTGTGTTGTTTACGGTATCTCAAGCGGACAAACGTGATATACGAATGTACAGCTTAAGTAACATTTTTAAAATGTTTACGAGGGTTTCGCAAAAGTGCTACTTAAAGATTACCAGTGCATATCAGTGTGGTATGTAATACCCCGATTTTGACCTTGTTCGGTGCAGTTTACAGAATTGTGATATTGTTTCTCACTGTCGAGTTTTTACTAAGAGTTGTAAACACACAGTACTTGAGTGAAATGTTGAATTTTTCTGAAATAAGAATGATGGCATGAACAGAAAATCCACTCCTACAGTTACTAGATTTCAACCTTTTAAGTGCAAGAAACCTCATCAAATCAACGCAGTGGTTTTGGTAATGGAAAAACACATGGGGATGGAAAAAAATGATTCCTCCATTCCTATGTATTTAGACAGGAACTCCCAAGCGAAAGTTTCCTCTAAACTCCCTATGCATTCCACAGCTATCTGGCAAAATTTGAGCGTATTCGGTGTCGTAGAAAGTTTGTATTTGTAATGTTTTATATTGCAGTTGAACTGTGCAGTGTTTGGCAACATTTAAGGATGGCAAAATGAAGTGCACTTAGCACGTGGTTCTGTTTTTGCATGTGCGTATCACAATCAGCTCGAGATAGTTTCTTCAGGTGTTCTGTGGTTCAAGCTGTTTTTATTGCACAAGTGAAAGATTTGCGGGCAGAATGCAATGTCAACATTGTTGCTGTGCCGCTGGGTGCCAGAGCGTGCGGAGGTCCAACGCAGTGTGCTAGTGGTTTCAGAGCAAACGACACAATGATGGTTCCGCAACTATAAATTTAGTAATAACTAACTCAAGAATAAGAGCTATGCAAAAAAACTTGTGCAGCATGTTACACTCCTATAACAAGTGAAGGCGAAAGCCTGCTGCACACTTGGTAATGCATTAGATCATACAATTGAGGACCAGACTCCTTGCAAGACATAACGAGCCGCAGTGTGAAGTACATGTGTGGCGCTTTCAGGTTGACCTCCTCAATGACACATGAGAGTACTTAATGCACTACCTAAAGGTGCAGCAAGCTTGTCGTCAGGAAGTGTTTTAAATGTGTAACACAAGCCGAACACAATTGTGTTGCATCCTCTCAGCAGGGGGAAGCTGCACTCATGGTCAAATGCCTTGCTCCCGCCGCTTCGCACATTGCACCTCATTTTTCGCTTGGGGAGCACCAGAGGCCGTCGCGTACTTATGAGACCTACCGTGCAATCTGCTAGGTCCCCGGCGAGCGTCCTCCATTGCCGTCACTCTCGCTTCACAGTCTATCGCCACGACCGTTACCGTGTGATGTCAGTGACGCAACACCTGTTTTTCTGTCTGTGCACGCCACTTATTCCCCTCTCCACCCGCCGCTCACTCAGAGAAGGTAAATTTTTTTTTTACCACTCGACTAGATTCCGCGTTTTTTCTTTCATGGCCATCGCACAATGAGCAGCTTAAGGCTTTTGCCTTAAAAGTGGCGATTGCAAAGGCGGCGCCATGATTAATTCTCGCGTGCCCCGCCTCTCTGGCACGTCATTTTGTGCCAGAGAGGGGGGGGGGGGCACATACCCAGTGTGCTCTCCCCCCATTCTTTCCTAGCTACGTTCTGGGCAGTGATTTCAAATGAAAATTTCCGGTTAAAATGTGAAGAGAGAGCCGATTTTCTAGTGTATAACCATATTGTGCCCCTACACTCAGTCACAATGATGAATTCAAAATACTAGTTAGACAACCACGTCATGGGACCCTTTAGAAGGGACAGAAAATATGCCCAAACACACTGCTGTTTCATTTGGCAGTACACATCCGATTCTAAAAGGCACCCAGTTGTTATAGGTTCGTAGCAGAAAACAATGTGCACCAATATCTATTATATTACTAACACAAAAAATGTAGCATACCTTGGAAGATGGAACTGGCAGAGTTTACCTTCGCTGAACGTAAAATTACTTACACTCCACCGTCAACCTTGGAGACATTGTTATCACTGCACGTCTAGGTACAAGTCACTCTTTTCGTGGTCCATTGCGTTTGACATTCCACATTTTTTTTAAACCTCTCTGCTACAATTGCAAATGGGAAGGTGGCCCACACTCAGACTAACCATTTCGCTAGTTCTTCCTGCAGCACATGCAAGTCTCCTGAGTTGTGTAGGTGTCTGCTAACTTAGCATGTAAAATAATTTGTCTTCTGAATTAGCTCTCATAATTAAAGTCTGAAAGTGGTGCGCTGCCATCGCCATCCTATGCTGCGAGTGCTGAAGTGCCGGCATGTATCGGGGGGAAGGGGGCCTCATTCTTTGAATCTGCCTAACCAAAGTAGCACCATGACTGCGTCTGTATGTGGCCTCAGTCATTTATGGTTCGGGGTGTTTACTTTAATCTCAGAGGCCATAGCTTTTGATGAACTCGCGAAAATCCATAGGCAAGCGATTTTTTTCTGTGCTCCTCTGCCCATCATAATGCAGCGTGTGTCGTCCATGCTAGTACTACCGCTCTAGGCACCATGCATCATAAGTGCAGTCTAAATGAACTGTTGGATGCACAAAAGATGTCGCATATCCTTCATGCTATGAAATGTTATTCGATATATAGCACCGATCACACCGCTAAGCCTAAATGCCTGCATTGCCTGGCATGCAGTGGTGCTCTTTGCACGCTCAGGACGGTCGTTGTGCGTTTTCATTACAGAACCGACATAGTGCAGTAGAAAACCAGTCGAAACCAGTAGAAAACCAGTGTTGACACCAATGTGCCTGAGCCACAACTAATGCGTGAATATTTCCTGCATGTCCATTACATTATGCCGTTTAAGCGGCCGATATTGTCATCTGTTGGCAACAAAAGTCGACCAGGTTGACAAGTGGCTCACAGCCTGCAGAACTGCAGAAACTGCACTCGCAAGTACGTATTAAAAGCGCTCAACTTGGTTACAGCGGGTCCGCGAATCACACAATGATGAATCTTACATGCCGCTGTTGCGTGGGTCCCTCGCTACTCAGAGACTACCGAAGTGTACATGTGGCATGTGATGGCTTCGTTAAATCCAAAATGCTAAATTATTGTTCTATGTCGATAAATTCTCAAAGTGAACAGGAAAAAAACAACATTAGGTTAGATTCGTTCTGACCACTCGTGGAACTATAAAATACCAATTGCTGAACCCTTGAGTTCTGCAAAACCCAGTTGAAGAACCACTGGTCTACTACTATATGGTGAATAAATTATGACCCAAAAAGTGCTAGTCTTGGTGCCTGTAGCAAGATACCAGCAAAAACAATATTAGTATGCAAGACTTTAACCATTCCGTTTAGCTCACAACAGTTTTATTCTGCAGCATTTCTCTGAAAATGAAAAGCACTGCTAGAAATACAGATTGCTTGTGTCCACTTACACAGATGGACCCTATAATTCACACTGCCATCATTGCTAATCGTTCCATTTGTCGAGATCCCAATTAATTTGCTTGGCTTGCCAGCAGTAAATCATGCTTGCAAGTATACATTTTAAATCACTCAGTTTGGTCTATATTTGAGCCACGTGATAGCAGTTTGAAAGTGGCAGGAGCCACAGCTGTTGGAGCTACCAGTTTGCTCCTCGCACATGTTCAGTTGACCAAGAGCAGAAATCGCACAAGGACACTTACTGTAAGGACTGCCAGGCACAATTCAGCGCTGCATTTTGGTTCGAAGATTATCACACAAATTCCCAACTGCCAGCACGACTAGTGCATGCAAATGTTAGAGTCAGGAGACATCTGGGCACTTGCATGTTTTCCTTATGTGCTTTTCCTTTGTGCCATCATGCAAAAAGAAAATTGGGAGAAATGAGTTCCACACATTTCTCGCATTCTTCCAGAAAAGAAAAGGGGTCATGTGAGCCAAGGTCAGCAAGCGTCATCAGGTTGTCAAGTGAGGGTAAAAACGGCAACAAACTTGCTGCTGCCAACATACCCTCAAATCTTGAAGAACTCCCTTGAACGCGTCAACATTGCCAACGGAATCGGTGAGCACTCCCAGCCAGGAAGAACCACCACCCACTGCAGCCTGCCGGCGTCGGCGTCTGAGGGGTGGCTGACTCTGCGTCTGCAGCCATCCAAGATAGATAATGTGGGGGGCAATGACGTTACCACTGCCACCACTCATCGGGGGTTCCAAACCCCCCTGACCGTCCACTGCTGCTCCGAGCCACGAATCGTTGAGCCACACCTGGCAAAAAAAGGTCCAGCACAGGGAAAGTCAATGCAGTGCACAACGATGTTTTAGCTTGCCATTCGCTCGTTTGGAGGTGCCACCACTTAAAAGGGCCCTAAAACACTTCACAAACATAGCAAGAAAAGGTTTCTGACCTGTTAATGAGGCTTCTGTGAGCATGCAAAACATATTATTGCACTGCATGCAGCAGGGAATTGACAATCTCGTGTCAGGAGCAGTGAAAAATCGTCTGCCCTCGCTTCCACAATGTTGTCATACAGGGCCATATCAAGCAGCTGGGCCCACAACAGCTATTGGTTGATTTCGTAATTGCGAGAACATTCTCAGTAATACAATTATAGCTCGTTTGAGTTAAATAAATAAAAAATTTATTTGTCTGCGATCTCAAAAAGACAGATAATCCCTTTCATCTTTTCACTGCCAGTCTACACGCGACAGTTGCGTGTTACTGCATCTGCTGCACTTGGCCTCCGTGATGAAAAGTGTAACGTAGATACCGCAGCCGCCATGGGGTGCTGCCACGAGCAGTGTCCCTACCGAGACATTCAGCCTTTGGGTGGGGCCAGTGGGGCATTGCTCACCTGCGGCTCTTTGCCGTCTCTGCTGCGTAGCTTACCAGCGCGGGAGTGGAAATGGAAGAACAGAGAAAGTTACTCCTCGGTCCGATAACTACGTTTAACTTCACATGTGTTTGAAGGATTACATCTTTTTCGAACAAGAGATTTGTGAGGCAATGTAATTTAATAGTGTTGTCATTCTATGGTTAGCTAGAAAAATGTTTTAAGGAACCTTTAAAAAGCTGCAGCTCGGAGCTAACTGCCTCTTCAAATATGTACAGTGCTCAGCGATTCGAATATGACACTTGGAGCACATGACTGCTGGCACTTTATGCATCACCAATGGGCTCTGGGGCCACCAAGCTGATGCATTATGGTATATGACGAAACTGAGGGCCTTTGTGACACAACACTTTGTGACTGCATTTGAGCCCCAAGCAATCACCCAGCACTCACCGGTAGTGCAAAAAGTGATGGCCACTATGCGGCTCAATTATTGTGTTTGAATCACTCGGCACTTTACATCCCAAACACAGAACTGCTCTTCCTGGGCAACCACTGAACTGATTTGAATATGTGGCCCTCATGAGAAAAAGTTGAATTGAACTGAATGGTAGAACTTAACATCCGGTAGCTGCATCATGGGATTGAGGGACACTGTAGTGGAGGTCTCCCGATTAATTCTGATGACCTGGGGTTCCTTAGCACAAGTGTTTTACATTCAACCTCAGATAGAAAAGCGGCCATGGAGCTAGAATTGAAACCCGGGAAGAGAGGAAATTAAATTCTGACTTGATCTGTAAATTGCATCATGTATTAGAGCGTCTCAGTGGATAAACATGACATGTTAGCTCTGAGCCTAATGTGAAATCCATATATTGTTTATACAAGTTCTGTAAATATTCTATTCACAAATTACTGGTGGGATACCAGGGAGTAGTGTGTAATATGTTTATCAATTTTGTCCATCTTGGATGTCCTAACTTGATGCAATTTACAGCTAAAACGATACAGTAAAACCTCGTTATAATGAAACTGGATATAACGAACTAATGGATATAATGAAGCAATCGTGATTCCACTTGAAATTCTGATAGATGCCCATGTATTGAAAACCTCGTTCTAACAAAGTTAAAATTTCCTCGCAATAGGTATAACAAACCTTTCTTATAGAGCGCAGCTCTCTGGCGCCCATTTCTGCATTTCGCGGTGCCGTCGTGCCTCACCATAACCAGCTCCGTAGCCGGGGCCAACGCGCTGCTCTAGCTGCGCATGCTCTTGGCGCCATCTCTTGGTGCTCTTGGCGCAAATACCACTCATGTGTGGCGGCAATCAGAGCGCCGGCTCGGTGACGGCTTATCTTGATTATGTGCTGCTGCCCAAGCCAAAACGCATAGCTGCAACCGTTCGCCCCTGCGTGTACCCCTTCCCCCCCTCCTCTCCTCCGTGGCAGCAACCGCGCAAGAGCGCGCGGTGTTCTCCAGTTGCCGAAGCGCCGGCTTGGTATCAGCGGATCATGGTGCGTGCTTCCCAAGCCGAAATGCAAAACCACGTTCAGTTGACTCGCTAGCCGCGTCAGCAGCGTCAGTCAGTTGCTGCCATCTCTTCGCCGCGCAACATTCCTATGCGCCTAGGTGCTGCCATGTGCAACCTCCCGATAAGCGAGGCAGCTGTGCCAAGCTACACTCTCTTTGCGGCAGCTGGTGCGAAATGTTCCGCACCAGACGAATTGTTCGAGGTTCACGGACGGTTTATATTATAATATAGTTAGTCTGCCTATATAAGTAGTTTATTCTCAGCCAGTTCTTTCTAAGCCATCAGCGAGGCAACCAGTGGAAGTCCTTCGTCTGCCGCTGCTGGTAAACGAGCTGCCCAAGCAGAGGTCCAGCGCCGTTGCCGCAAGAACACAGAGGTGCGCTGCGCCGAACCAGGCATTGGTGCAGCAAGTCTAGCATATATCCATCTATTTCTCCACCACGAAGCTACCTTCATGACAATCAAGAACTGGGAGTGGAGTGTTTCTTGAAGAAGAGAAGAATCAAAAGTTGTAACTGTACATACATGTCTTGCTCGAATTATTTGCCTCAGTATACAGAAAAGCCGAAACAGCTGAAGAGCTGCGCTCAAATTTCACATTAGGAAGTAACGTAATCGTCGTCAATTTTTTTTCCACAATGAGCACATACTGACCATTTTGGTACCTGTCGGGTCAATGTCTCATAGCGTGTGACGTTCGCGTCTCCTGTGCGCGCCTCCCGACCTCCCCTTTCCCGTAGAACTGGTGGACCGGCCCGCTCTTCCACTGCGCGCGTGGGGCAGCGCTGACTGCAGTTTTGTTGTTGCTTGTCGTTGCCTCCGTGCTCGTCAACAATATCAGTGTGTGTTTCTATCGGTTCATTCGTGCGAGTTCCCGCCACATGGATGGGTCAGAAAAGGTGCCGGCCCTAGTGGTCTACAAAACTGCGTCACCACGATGCTTCAAAGGCAAATGTAAGCTCCAAGTGAGTTATGTGTCCAATCATAAGGCTTGGATGACAATAGAAATTTTCGCACAGTGGCTGCAGGAGTCGGACGAGCGGCTGGGCAAGCTGAACCGGAAGATATGCCTCATACTGGACAACTGCGCAGCCCACCACACTGCCGCTGTGCTCAAAAACATCGAGCTATGCTTCTTGCTGCCAAACTGCACTGCAGTTGTGCAACCCCTCGACCAAGGAGTTATCATGAACTTTAAGTCGGGCTACTGCAAGCATGTGATCGACCGGACTCTGCTCAATATGAGCATGAAGCGCGAGTCCACTATTGACTTGTACATGGCAATCGAGATGCTACAGGCTGCTTGGATGGCTGTACCGGCAAGCATGATTGCAAATTTCTTCCGGCGTGCCTCATTTGGCATCAGCAGCGGCGGTTACAGTGAAGATCTCAGTACTGCCGCCAATGAAGGCGCCGCAGGCAACCAAGCCCTAGCGTGGTTGTGCCCGACTGCACACCTTCTGCGCGTACGTCAGTGCCGACGCTGACGTGGTCACGACCGAAGAGCTAACGGAGGCAGAAATCGTGCACGCAGTGACGGGGGTGCCTAATGATGACAGTGACGTATGTGTCGATGACAGCCCGGAGCCTAATATTGGCAAACCCGAAGCACCGACGCCCGCACAAGTGCTGGATGTGGCAGACTTTCTGTGCCGCTTCTTTGGCACTCACGATGACGGCGAGGACAGACTTGAAATAGTGGCTGCAGCTGAAAAAGCCATCATTCGCCTGAAGAAGACGCAGCAAGAATCTATCAAGGACTTCTTTTCTGCAAAGTGAGCTGCCAGATGGTGTGCTGTTGATCAATCAGTAATGAGCCATTTGGCGTGAATAACATAGCAATTCCTTGCTGTCTTTTTTTCACTTGTTTTTTTTTTCGTGTGATGGCCATTTTCTTTTTCATGTGGCAGGCTGCTGTGAGATTTGGTGGTAAGTACATCCTCTCTTGCTTGCTAATTGTGGATAGAAATGGATAGTGGCTATAACAAACTAATGGTTATAACAAATTACAACCCCCCCCCTTCAACTTCGTTATAACGAGGTTTTACTGTATATGTTTTCATCGCAGCATTACAGATTTCTAAACTTGATGTTTTTATTTATTCCCAGAATCTTCTGAAACTTTTGAAAGTAATCAAAAGCCTAAATAAAAAGAAATATCTGCACCCAGCAATCGGTAAATGTTCCCTCTCTTTTTTTTTTTTACGTGCAACAAACCTCAATATCATTTCCACAGGATGCCGAGAAAGATTGTTTTATATTTGAATTATGTCTCTTGAATCTAAACACAACAACCAACCTGGACAAAGTGAAGCTTGCCATCATCCAGTCGCAACTTGGATGGATGCAGAATCTTAGGCACGTAGGTTGTTCCAGCACCACCAGTGGAACTGCTCAGCAGAAGCACTTGAAGACGGCCATCACGGAGCCGGGCAGCTAAGAAGCTCTCGTCACCCGTTGAAGACTGCATAGGCGAGGGCTCTGCACCGATGTAGAAGAGCAGGCCAGAAGGGCTCCGGGTGCGCACAAACAGGGTGGCCTCAACTCCCAGGCCAAGGCTGCCCCAGTGTTCAGGCTTCACCCGCAGCCTGGTGAAGCTCAAGCTGTTATGATGACCAAAGGTGGCCGCTGGGTAGCCTGCACAGGAGTACATAAATTTTGGATATATTGAAGGGTTAGAAGCATGTCAACCTTAAATGGCCTTTTGATCGCTTCTGTATTCAAGAAAGCAGGCTAGCAAGCAGATCTCTGCTCCTCACTAGCAGTAAGAAGGCTTGTCATATACAGCGCATTCAGGCAGTCTTAAAAATTATGTAAGAAATGCTACAGCACCTACACAACAGCACCAGTGGACTTGCATTATTTTAATGATGGTGAACATCTTACAGAGCAGAAGGGCTGAAAACTGAGCTTGTTGGTAGATGTATATCCCCAGCATATCCAGCATGCATATATATATATATATATATATATATTCATTTTAAATAAGAGTCGCTAATCAATTTCTAGAAGTTCAGTTGGCTGGCATGAATCAAATCAGATGTCCCAAAGCTACACCTGGGATACAAAGTCACCAAGAAAGTGTAGAAAGTTTCACTTCATATTAGATTTTTCTAGTAGCTAAATACAGCGCTGATGCAGATTTTTCTAGCAGCTGAATACAGCACCGATGCTAGCACAAGGCAACCTTTTTGTAACCTGTCTGCACAGTGTCATTGAGGATAAACTTCTGCCTGTTAGGTAAGCTATACAAAAGTTAAGAAAAGTTGCACGTACTGTTGTTACACCGCTCGCCATAGTAGGGTCGGTGGCAGTGACACTCGTGCCGGTCCCACAGATCCACACAGTTGCCTTGGCCACTGCATGTGTCAGTGACGCACTGCTCCTCACGTGGACAACCCTCAGAGAGCCCAGCCTGGTCACGTGGCAACTGCAGCACTCCGTCGAGCCACACTTCTCTCAAGCACCCTACAAAGCCACTTATGTTCTGTTTATGCAAACTCCATACACTATTGGCAGCATCTCGATGAGACTGTCCACTTCCAAGGACAACTGAAACCAGCGGAGTGGCCGGATCATAGCCAGGCAATAAGGCTGTTGCATTAGGGCCTTCAGTCAAGGACACGGATATCGATCCCAATAACAATTCCAGATTCAGTTCCTTCCATTCAGCATTATTCAGTCCCTCACCAATGGTGACCAATGAGTCATCTGCAGACTCCACAATTACACGGCCTTGGGCCAGGGCAACCAACAGCATGCGATTTTTATCTAGGGCCACGCGCGCTAACAGACCCGTGGGAAGGGTTGTTCGGAATTGCATCTTCAACTTGTGGTAGTCCAGCGCACCTTCATGCTGCCGGTCTGCCTTAATGGTGAGGTCCCAAGTGGATTCATTGTTCAGTGAGGCAGTTGTAACTGTTTGGCAGATGTTTCCCGCAAAGCCTGGCAGGCAATGGCAGCGGTACGAGTGCTGCCCATCATCAGTCAATAGCGGCTCACAACGGGCATCATTCAGGCACGGTACCTCTCGGCAGCCAATCAGGAGTGTTGAGCAATTCTTGTCACCATACCCGTCAGCACATGTACATTCATAGTCGGCAACCTTGTCATGGCAGGTGGCACCATTGCGACATGGTTGATATGCCTCGCATTCGTTCACCTGGGGAACAAAAAAAAAATGCCAACAAATAATACGGTCACAATATTGCTTAAGAACAACAATGAGTCTGATGATTTGTGATCCACAAAACCAGCACATATTAGTGGTTTTTTTGCACAGAACATCAAAGCAGGCCTGACTCCCACTTCCCACCACAGACATTTGAAGAGTGTACAGTAATTGTCTTCATTAATGCACAGAATGTACATCCTGGCAATGTAATATTAGTGGCAGTTTTCATTGCGCACAATTGTTAACTACAAATGCAAAACTAGTACCAACTGTCCCCAGGTACCATTTACTTAAATATTAGGGTTGTGCAAACATAAAAATTTTCTCATACAAATCGAATACAAATGCTTAGCTTTAAATATCACATCAAATATCGATATTGATATGCACATGGATTTATTAGCAAGTTGGGTTAATAATTTATCATGTTGGAACATTGTACTTGCATTGTCAAAGCTAAAAAAACTAGACCAGTAAGCCGTTATACTAAAACATTGTGTATTTGGCTCACATTAACTTGGAAAATTTAGTAATTCCCACTAGCTGTTCTTGCCAGCTTGTGCCTTATATTGCATCAAATGCCCGAGAAATCGGAGGCATTTGACCCTGTGCCAGTCGTCTCTCATCGCACTTGCTGAGCAATGAGCTCAGAATTGAGGGTGGCGCTGCAAAAATATTTTTAAAAAAAGAAAAAGAAAAGTGACCTTCGCTGTCAGCAAACCCGTACCCCTTGCTACTGAAAGACTGGCTTTCCCGCAATGTTCCGAAGTTTAGTGCATAAGTGTGCTTTACAAGCGAAATTTCGCTAGCAGCACGACACCGCAAAATTCTGCAGAAAATCGCTCCAATATTCTTAGATTAGACAGAAACGAATGCTAAGAATTGTGTTTGCTCCCACACAGCCAGCAATATATTATGTTTGGCAGGAATATTCGTATCCAACCGAATATTGTAACATCTTCGAATACGTATCTATTTTTCAAATCGAATATGGATATTAAAAATATAGCATTCGATAATATTCAAACTTTTCAAATACTTGCACACCCTATTAAATAGTGTTACTATGCAGCTTTAAGAAAATTAGCAGTGATAATTAACAAAGATGTACAGCAATGAGTGGAAACGCTCAATGGAATCCTCATGCCCCTAGGTGATAAACTTCCTCACATGCTAAGATCTCGTGCCATGCTACTGCAGAGAGATGCCAGGTTGGGGCATGGGGCAAAGCTAATTTCAAGAATATAAAGCATGAGGAGTTTTACTTTTGCTCACAACCTCGCAAGCAGCAGATGCACGAAACTCACAGTGGAATTTCTGTTCCTCTATATGTCTGCAAAAAGAATCATTTGTGACCCGCACCCCATCGGCCACATTGTAATTTGCCCACCAATAAGTTTTCTGAACTGTATAGTCAGAAACTGTATGGTCATCTGAACTAACCAACCTGCCTCGTCATGTGGGGTGGGACCTGCTATGGCAAAGCTACCTGACAAGCCCAGTGTGCCAGTGAGTAATTGATGGCCCCACTTAACTATTGCTCAAATAAGAATTACAGTTGAAGCCCGCAATAACAAAATCGGTGGCAAAAGCAAAAGAAAAACTTGCTTGCGGGACACGAATTTTGTTGTTGCAAAATGGAACAGAATAGACAGGCAATGCATAGCAAAACGAAACATTACTGTCAAAATTCCATTGGCCTGGGCAATCCTTGCTCAAGGCTATACAACCATATTGCCGAGAGCACAAAGTGCGTCCCATGCGTCGATCAGTGATGATGGCACTGCCATGGAGCAGTATTCTTGATCGATTGATTTTGAAAATCCGATCACTTTTGCAACATTTCACATAACTCAGCTCCGAATGTAGTGCAACAGCGTTCCTACAGCGAACACAGTTGCTCGTAGACCCCGACATGTCTGGTGCCAAGCACGAAAGTGATCGTACCTCGTACGATCACTTTTGCCTTGAAAAAGACAAGTCCACTTGTTGAAAGATTGGCTCCCACTTTTTCCTTGTTCTCGTTTTGCTCATTGTCTTGAATTTCCATCTCCCATAGCGGCCGTGATGCCGTCGTGGTCGTTCCGCCGTCTTCATATTAGCTTCGTAATCCGACTCTTGTCGTGCCATCGTCATCACGCTGTCATTGTCAAGATGTCATTGTGCCATCATCACAATTTCATAAATGTCATGCTATTGTCGTCATGCCATTGTCACTATACAATCTATGACCGACCTTTCAGATGCACGATTTGTCGAACATGCCTGGTATACAGTACACCTGGCGAGTATACTGGCAGGTCTTCAGAGCTATTTTGGACATGCCTGTGGTAATACGAGTTTTTGGGAGCAGTAAAAGGCATGCATTAATTTTTTTGGACAGCCCAATTTTTCGGATGTTTTTGCAGCCCTAGGAAGTCCGAAAAATCAGACGCTTACCGTACCTCCTTTTTTTGTTCCATCAACGTAATTCCTTCTTCGCCATTCCATCAAAATCATGCTTGCATCATTCCGTTTGATCATGCCACCATTGTCATGTCATCATCGTCATTGCGTCGTCATCACACAGTTGTTATGCATTCCTTGCATACCGTTGTCGTGACGCCTTCGGGCCTGTTCCATTGTCATCATTCCAGCTTCGTCATCCAATATTCGTCACTTGTCGTCACACTATCATCGCCATACACGCATCATCCCACCATAGTCATCATGCACTTGTCATCCCATTGTCCTCACGCTGATACTGTTATGCCATCGTCATTATTTAACAATCATGTGACTAGTCTTGCTACATTGCTTGGAGGCTAATCACATTAACGTCGACAGTCATCATGAAACAGGTTATGCCAAAATTGTTTAAAATTATTTGTACAGCACCTGCTCTCAAATGCAGGTGCCACAGGTGATGACTGAGCATGTGAATGGTGCTGCGCATGCTGCACAAATAAATGCACAATATTCTCTGCAGGAAAGGCTTGATGCCAATGACAATAGTGTGTAGGTAGTGGAATTTTTGCACTCTGTTCAAATATTAACATTAAGTCAATTCTTTCAGAAAAAATAAAATAAAATTGAGTAAATATGATTGTCATTCGCATCACACACTTTATATTCTAAGAGGTTTTCTAGAAGCTAGAAGAGAAAAAGAGACAACACGCACCTCAGTTCCACAGTCGACACCTTCATATCCCGCCTGACACTCGCAGCGATACGCATTCACCAGGTCAACACAGTGACCGTAGATACTGCAGTTGTGGCCAGGACAATCGTCTATGTTGTTTTCGCATCTTGTTCCATTAAATCCAGGTGGGCAGAGGCACACATATCCAGCAGCCGTGGCATAACTGAAGCTCTGGAAGAGCCCCAGATAGTTTTCCCGGTAGAGACTCGTATTGGAGCGTTCAAGACAGGCAGCCCCATTTTCACAGGGTGGAGTAGACGGCCTTGGAGGGTCGCAGTCTGGTACATCAGTTTCACAGGAACTGCCCTCATAGCCGTCATAGCAGTGGCAGTAGAAACCACGCACACGATCTTCGCACGTTCCACCATGCAAGCAGGCCCCCGGGTAGCAGTCGTCAATGTTCCGCTCACAGTGTGCGCCTTCGAAGCCTGTATCAGTGCAGTTGCACTCATACCTGCACATTTAAGAACAGCAAGAAAGTACATCAGCATAGAGCAACCATTTCAAGGTTTCTTGGCATTATACATGATTTCAATGAATGTATGCACTGTACGCTTCATTTTGCTGAGTGAGCAATTGCTGATCATAGTTTTTATACCATTGGACCGGACGACGCATTTTTTTTTCAAGGCCATCAGACATGAGCCACTTAAGGCTTTCGCCTTAAAGAAAAAAAAGGCACAACAGGCAAGTGATTACAGTACTAGCGTTTCTGTTGTGAATAAATTATAGGATGTGCGGACAGGCACAGATTGATATAGATCTTGGAGACAGATGTACAGTGAGAACAGATGTGAGAATGCCTGGCAGATGCAGTTTGAATTATTCTGGTAAGTGAAGAAAAAAGAAAAGCACTGGAGCAGGCAGATAGTAACTAACAGCCTAATTTTTAAAATATTTTTGCTTCAACTAAGCTTACATGTTAGTCATTACCAACCGTGTTTCACGTAGCTTTTGTCTCGACCAATTTTCTGCTTATCACCTCAACCCAAAGAGCTATGCACCAGTCATGTGCCACTTGAACCAAACAATACAGCAGCTATCTTGCAAGTAATATAGAATTCTATGTACTAGGTAAAACAAAACAGATCTACTGAGCTAATTGAAACTCAACCATGAATTCTGATCATTAGTTGATTATTCCAACACAGCAGGATTGCACTGTGTAATACATTCTATGTTTGACACATTTCCAGTCACCGAAATGCGGGACCCTGGTACCACTGAAATTTGACCATCTCTCGTAGAATCTGTAGTAGTACTATTACAATTTTATTTCGTACCTACATTACCAGAACGCTTGTTGAAAATGTAGCCTAAAGTGCACCTGATAAAATTGGTAACTTGAAGCCTAACTGCAGAATGCCTGTCCTTCTGCATCCAGGTCATGGCTACTAAAAAAACTAAGGGGCACATAACTAAAGTAAGAAGTGCTCCTCACCCATTGACAAGATCCAGGCAGCTTGCTCCATTGAGGCACGGTCCCGATTGGCACTCGTCAATGTCAATTTCACAGCGAGTGCCCTCATAACCCGCAGGGCAGTCGCAACGAAATCCATTGACCTGCATTCAGCCCAGTGCATCAACATCATTTACACTGGCAGACTGTGGGAATATGGGAAAAGTATTGCGCAAGTCATAAAAAGAAACCATGAGTGAGCGGATTTTAACACAGTAGAAAATCACAGCAGATTAGGACTATATATGTTTGCAATGCAATGAGATTAACAGTAATGACAACCAATTTTTATGGTACCCATTTTTTTTTTACCGCAATGGAAAGCTTACCAGTCAAATCATGCAGCGGTAACGCAGAAAACACCATGGAACCTTTTTTAACAGAATTTTTCTATCTGCAGTGAGGATATAGTCATTTACAGCGGTACTGACAACTGATGATTTAATGAAACAAACGCCAAGCTTGTGGTGCATGCTGGAAACAGTGATGGGTGGGTGCAATA
Source organism: Dermacentor albipictus (assembly GCF_038994185.2). Taxonomy (NCBI): domain Eukaryota; kingdom Metazoa; phylum Arthropoda; class Arachnida; order Ixodida; family Ixodidae; genus Dermacentor; species Dermacentor albipictus. Next base: position 5,060,095 of record NW_027225575.1, on the reverse strand, counting down.
GCGATTATACACTGGATTTGTTGAGGGGCAGACAAGTGCGGTCGTAGATGTGAAAAAGTATTTTCTTATTCACATACCCTAAAGGCCCTTCTGGGCGTTACTGGGGGGAGGTGTTGCAATAAACATAGGGGGTTTACAGTGAAACAGGGGAGCAGTCATTAACAGGGACGTCAATCAAACAGACAATAAATGACACTCACATATACAAAAAAAACATTACAAGGTTGTAGACATAATGATTCAGACAACTTTTCTTTTTTTTGGGGGGGGGGGGGAACTTGCCACAAGCAAAACACGAGACTTGAAGGAAGGGACAACACAAAGCGGTACTGACAACTGATGATTTAATGAAACAAACGCCAGGCTTTTATACATCAGACACACATGTACACCCGAAAAGCAACGTAAAAACCAATAAGCTGTCAGTTGCGGTTTTTCAAAAATAACTTTTGTTTCAAGTTCCGTGCCTCAGTAGTCTGTGAGTGTTTCTTAGTATTTGTATCGCACCCCTGTTTAAGGTCACTGTGTTTTCATTTGTTTTTATGTTGATTTTCGGGTGTACATGTGTGTCTGATCTATAAAAGCTTGGCGTTTGTTTCATTAAATCATTAGTTGTCAGTACTGCTTAGTGTTGTCCCTTCCTTCAAGTCTCATGATTTGCTTGCGGCAACTTCCCAAAATCATGAATCACCAACTGGCCTACACCCACACTCTGCTATGTCAACTATTAATTGACGCTAAACGATACCGAAAATCAGTAGGCAACTATACTACAAAATACAAAAAGCAAAACCATAAGTGGTCAGAAAACAAAAGCTAAACAAGAAAAATGGGATGAAAAACATATACAGTCACTGACAGATTTTTTGGACTCCAAAAATTCAGACTTTATGGATATTCCAGATTTAATAAATGCATAGTCAGGGTTCTCCCAGAATTATTGCATTTTTGAAACCGACTTTTTGGACGAATTTAGGCCCCAAAGTTCGATTTTTCAGACTAAATTGATAGTTCCGAGCCATGCTACCCGATCGTGGGAACCTCCCTGTTGGATTTTCCAGTGGTTTGGCCAGGCTTGACTTCCAGTGGCCCACTCTATAGCCTCCCAATATTTGGAGGCGCACGCTTTCAATAGAGAGCGCACAACATCATCTCGTCTCAGAGGTCATGCTCGCTCTTTCTTGGTTAACGAAGCGCTCCAGGGGATGACACTTTCTTGTTTCTTTCTTTTTTTTGGTCAGTGCTATCGTGATAATCACTTAATGTGGGATCCCTTTTATTTATTTGTTTCCTATGCTATTTGCATGTGGTGCATCTCAAAGATGTTGCATCTTTGTGTGTGTTTGTGCAGCTTAACATTTGTGTCATTGGCTTCACCTCGTGTGCCTTCATGAGAGCCAAGCAATGCTAGTGTTCACTGTGGTGGCGCGAAGAAACATGGTTCGTTTCTTCGATCTCCATGGTGACCTCAGGCAACGGAGATTGCCAACGCCGTCATGCTCTTGTCAGACTGTACACGGAAATGACGTCACTCTTGCGCACATTCATGCAAAGCTGATTGCCTGCAAGCGTAGCATGAGGCAGGGAGTTACCGTATTTACTCGCATAATGATCTCACTTTTTCGGCAAAAAAATTGACGCAAATTTAGGGGTGCGATCATTACACCGGTTAAATATCCCACAAAAAGAAATATTAACTTTTTTCATCCCGCGTTTACTGCGGGATGACAACAGGTCAACAAGCAGGTGGCTGCCGTTATCGGTGTGGGACACGAAAACAAAAATGGCAGCCGGCGCAGCAAGCTGAACATGCCGAACGTGATTATTTTTCTTCTCGTGAGTAAATTATGTGCACTGCAACAGTTTTTTCCATATCAGTAATGAATAATATCATTATTATCGGCAAGTTTGCAACAATAATTATAATGTAGCCATGTCCGCTCTGAGGGGACGGAAACAGAGATGGGTGCACTTGGCTGCCAATGACATAGAAACACATGGCAGGCATGCTGCAAAAACTGCAGCATTTGTCTTCACTGCTATCCTAATATGGCACATTTCCGCTAAGGGTGGGCAAATATCTTAGCTGCGTTACAAGCATCGGCGTATAAATAGGTTATACTTCTAACGTATCAGTGTAAACGTGGCCACTATTGTTGCCGCTCACGATTTGTTGCGTGCCCATGAGTGCAGACGAGAAAAATTGAAAGGCGCCCTTTATGTTGTTCTTGTTGACCAATACCATTACGAAGCCTACAAATAATAAAGCCGAGGCAAGTTTGATTGTAGTTTTTTTTTTTTCATGTAAGTGCAGAAAGGGATGAAAGGAATGAAATGGGGCATCTGCTTAGTACTGCATGCAGACCGCTTGGTATGTCTTCAAGAGTCATTCGCGTAGCATTTGACAGATATTAAGCACAACCATCATTAGCTAGACTTGGCACACAACATATCGCTGTAACAAGTTCAGGGTGCAATCATTACATGGGAAAGCAAAAAAAAATCGAATTTTGACTACAAAATTCAGGGGTGCGATCATGACGCGAGTGCGATCATTATACGAGTAAATACGGTATTAGAGATTATTTTAAGCCGTTGCAAACCTAATAAATGTTATTTTTGGGGGTGAATGAGTTTTTCGGTGTGTTGGATTTTTCTGACTATTTTTCAGTCCCCGCGAGGTCCAGAAAATCAGTCGGTGACTCTGACACCAGACCTTCATTAAACAATAGCCCTTAATAGTGATCATAACTCTGCATCTGACTGGCAACCTTTAAAACTGTTAGGAAGCTTGTTCTACAATGAAATAGCGTCAAGAAAGAAAAAGCACTTTGAGAAACATCAGTGCTATATCTTATCTCACGGCCCTCGAATATGTGCTCATGATGGCTAGATATAAAATGTGGTAACAAAAGGTACAAGTCTTTGTTGCCGTAAAAATATCTGCATATAGTACAAAGCTTTGTTTTTATGCAGAATTTGACACGCATAATTTCCTTCGTGTTTTATATTTGGGTACAAAACATCCCGTGTTTAGTCACGGTTTCAATTTTTAAACATGGTGCAAAGCAGCAGGCACCTATTGCCATTGTCATCAGATGCTTTGATTGAAAAGTAAAACCGAAAACCATGAATGGCCGTGCTGAAACAGACATTTGCCAAGGCCTGCATACATGCATACCACACCAGTGACCCCGCTTACCACATTTGATCACCATCTCATTTCCCCTGTTACTTAGCTGCACAATGGCAGTACCATAGAGGCAGCAAGCGGAGAACAATTTTGGTTGACAAAACTACCAGCAACAATGTTGCAGTGCGACAGCTCAAAGTGACCAAAGGGAGCAGCCAAGGCAGGAGACAAGAAAAACATGCTTTTTAGAGTGTAGCAGGAACAGATGATTTTTCTAGGGTCCCAAAAAAGGAGTCTTTGCAGCCTGCACTGTACATTGGGCTACTGCAGCAAAACACGGAGGTGATCGCTTTTTCCAAAAAGCATCGCGTCCGCCTACTTTAAGGCTAGATGGCATTGTATTACCTATTTTATGAGCCCTGCAGGGTTCTCATTACATTGGTACACATGTCGTGCATGCCTTCAAGAAATGCAAAATATCAAACGCTCTGGATGGCACAGATGAGTATATGCCTCTAAATGGACATCTCCAAGAATGTGTCGTCAGAAAAAAATCGAGGGCGACTGAGCAGGCAGCGTGGCTCTCAAAATTGACTGTTATGTAATATTTAGGTTCACATATGTTTTTTTACGGTACGCTTCAGGAATTATTCAAAACTCACCTGGTCCAAGCAGGTAGCCCCATGCATGCAGGGACTAGAGGCACACTCGTTGAAGTCTATCTCACAGTGGTCACCCAGATAGCCACCAGGGCAGATGCACTTGTACTCGTTCACCCCATCTACACAGGTCGCTCCATTGAGGCATGGCTGTGAGAGGCACTCGTTCACCTGTGCCGCACAGGAGTTGACAAGAAATTGAAGCAGCCAGACCCAACTGCAAAAGTTACTAGGCTTACCTCTCGCTGGAGGTTTACTTCTGAGTTTGAAATCGTCACTTCTCACGAACAGAAAAAATGCTGGACATAGAACATGCTCTTTATACATGTGCACAATATCGAGATTCATTTCTTCATGTTACAAGGAATCAACTACACATGAAATGTATAACAATCATTAAAGATCGAGAAGAAGGGGAACTAACGGGCCTGATTTTTGGTAGCCACAAACATATAAAGGCAAGGTAGGCATGGGAGAAATTATATTTGTAATTTTAACTTAGTAATTAAAATTACAAATAATTTCCCCTATGCTTTCCTTGACTTCATCATCTGTTGCCTTCATAAGTTTTGGCTAATCATCAAAGCTGCAAGTTATCCAAGTTCCAAACAAAGCTCCACATGTGCCTGCCAACCTTAATAATTTTGCTTTCCAGTAAATTTCCAAGATATTTTACAGCTAATTAGTGCATTAATAGCCACCAAAACTTCAATAAGGTAAATCAGTACCTGTAGTTAACTGACTGCTTCTGAAGCCACTATGAGCGGTATGTCAGTTCATTCAAGCACAATGCTGGCTTAAGTTATGCTCTCGGCACAGAGTTCTGCCATCATATGCGCACAATGTGCCAGGGCCTTCATTACTGAAAAGCTGCTGAGTGTGCTGGCACCTTAAAGTGAACCTTGGCAAGGTATGTCACATTTTACACTAATTGCCCAAGCCAAAGAAGAAAGCATAAGGAAGAGGCTGCTGTGAAACTCTTCCCTCCCACATGAGCATAGACACTACATTGTGCCAATTCATGTTTAAGAAAAGAATGAAGCCAGCTCAAACCAGCAACCAAGTCTAAATGGGATGCTTAGAATGTAATCAAAAGATCAACAATGCACTGAGATCTGCAAGCTCTGGGTGAACTACGGTGGCGTGTCCTAGCTAAAGCTTCTTGAATGAGTTTTTCTTGTTCTTGGATTAGCTTTCATAAAAGAAGGATGATATGTGAACAAGACCCTCTGAAGAAAGAGCACACACCTCTATGTGGCAGCGTGTGCCTGTGAATCCCGGCCGACAGAAGCACTGGTACTTTCCTGGCAGGTTGTGGCACAGGCTGTCATGCTCACAAATATGCGCAGCACACTCGTCCACATCTTCAGCACATCGTGAACCCTGGTAGCCACGGGGGCACTCGCAGTGGAAGCTGCCCACTGCGTCGGCTTCTTGGCACTTGGCACCAGTCACACATGGATTTGGCTCACAGCGCTCAGGACGCAGGGCAAAGCTTTGACACGCGCCTTCAGGGTCAGGACATCTGCACAAACAAACAGGATATGTACATGAAGAGCCACAATGACAGGGGCAAAATACGCAGAACTTCGTGCGCCTTGTCCATGCCTTTCCATTTTGTACTTGCATTTACATTTTACACTAATCTTTGCATTAATTAGCAAAAAGCCCAACTCTGAGCCTCCAGCCAAGCCTGTTGGGCTGACCTACACAAGCCAAAAGCGCTGCCACATTTTACATCTTGGCTGCGCACTGCTAGCTTGTTGAGGCTGCAGAATCAACAGTGGTCAAGACAGAAAAATGAAGGCATATGAAATCACACAGGTTCAAACATGGTTCAAGAACTGCAAGTAACATTAACTTATGCTCAGAATGGCTGCTTCTCATTTTCCATGAGACTTCGTATCATCAGAAATGGCAGCAACGAGTGCACTCAGTCTGGGTGGCTTGGCACCCATACTTTGAAAAGGAGCTCCAGTACTGAAGATACTGGCGCTTCCTTTCATCAAGCTATTGTCAGTTATTGGAGGCTACAACTGCCAAAGATAAACCACCAATACACTTCATAAATCTTTTAATCTACTGTCCGGAGATGCCATTAGTGCAAAATATACAGGGTGTTTCAGAATATGCGTTTGAATTTCCTTAAAAATAGGGAACATGGGATAAGAGATTTCCTCAGGATAACATTTACCACAGAGGCACACATTTTAAAGTTACTCGAGCTTGTAACTAGACAAGTAATTATAAAAATTGGACTAATTAAATTTTTAATCAGAAGAGTCAGGTGGTTAATCTTGTTGCAAGACCTGAACTTCATCATCCGAGGAGTTCATAACTGGTTCCAGGCAAGGAAAAAGCTGACGCTGCTAATTTTATTAGCGTAATGAATCCTGGTTAATTTCAGGCAAAAAAGTTCTAGCATAACCAACTTCGCAATGACTGTCGCCTTTAACGCAATTAGCATTCAAGCAATGTAGCGACACACCATATAGCTCTAGACATCTTTATTTACAATCTGTACATTATGAGAGAGAGAAAAAAAAGTTTATTTACAGAAAGGCAAAGGTCAGAAATATCTGTTGATTATGGTTCGTTATCAACTGCACATATGAGGGGTCCGTTGTTCTAGCTTGGCAGCTGATAAGGCTCTCTTAGGTAGCTAATGAGGCCTAACTGCAAAGGAAGCTCTGTAACTGGTTTTTACATACAGTCATGGCTGACATCATAATGGGGCAATGTGCAGCTGTTGTATTTTGTACAGGGTGACCTTGCTCACCTTCAGATGCCACAAAGAGAGCTTCACTAAACACAGCCTGTTTCGTCAGTTTTGTCTGCTGGCACTGTAGAATTGAGGTTCTGCATATCTGACTTGGAGAATTAGGGCACGATTGCATAGGCTTCTTTTTAAGATGTAAAACTTCAATTTTCATTGTCAGCTATAAGAATGTGCATTCTCACTTTTATCAGTAAATTGTTGTCATGTGATGTGACTAACATGCCATGTGTCTCAAAGCGCTGACTTGCACGAATGAAGCTGGTTATGTGCAATTCATACGTGTGCATCTATGGTGTAATGGGCCGAGCATCCGGCTGCTGTGATGAGGAAACCAGGTTTCAAACCAACCATTGGACATGCTTTTTTTCGTGCGATAGCAGTTGGACGCAGCACACAAAAGTGGTGTTAGTAAGCTAAGCATGCTAACTGCCCTAAAACCAAAATTGAATGGCCAAAGATCACAACTGTTGCGCTCTCAGCAGACACGCTGAGTGGTGCAACTGTTTACACCTCGCTGTCACGTGAGCATGCTTATCAAGCCGCACGATTGCTTGCTTCATGCTCGCCTGATGGTTAGGCCCCGCATTACAGACAGAGCCATCCACTATAATATCTCTCACTCATAGCCCATATGTTACTTCGGGACATAAACTCCTTTAGTCACAAACTATGACTTAGCATTCTTAAGATATTTTTCTGAAAACACGATGCAAACATTGCAGAAAAAAATCTTTGGACTTGTAGTGTGAACATTTAGGTCACTAAGAACAGCTGTCATAAATACAAAAGTTAATTTATTACGGAGATTGACCTTTTATGTATTATTATAATGAATAAACTGAAATTATACGTAACAATTATATGGCACAGGTTGTTGTTGTGTTGAAGGCCTTCTGATGCAAGAAAGAAACACTAATTTACAGCAGTGGTACAGAGTAGCACATCAAACTTCTTGTCAAACCTGGTAGTGCTCCTTTAAAAAAGATTACACAGATCCAACACATGTGCTCGACTCTATATGAAGTGAAGCTTTAGTCAAGCAATCTGTGTTAAATCCTATACAACGAACAGCGATGCATACAATTGTGTTTACTTTTATTCTATGCAAGATGGAATCTCATGCCAATGTATATTTATCCATTACAAAGATCGCAATTTTTATGTTTATTGATTACTCGGCTCACGGGCTATGCAGAAGTGCAAACACCAAATCGGGCAGATTCACAGCATGAGACACCTATGCAGCGATGTCATGAGAACAAAGGTGATGTATGATGCCTGTTGAGAGAGGAGTGATGATGACAGGTATGTGTTTACTCAGAGAATTAATGTACGGCCCACTTTTCAAATAAATGCCATATTTACATGATTCTAACATGCCCTCGATTGTAACGCACACCCATTTTCCATAACCAAAAAAAGAGAAAAATAAAACACCCTCGATTGTAACGCGCACCCGTTTGCCGTGACCTAAAAAAAAGCAAAGTCGTCTACAGTATCGTGCAGCTCATTCTTCATACAGAAATACAACTTTCGCTCATTTGGAAAAGCAAAGATTACTCCCAATATGCCAAAGTTGCAATAAATAGAAAAAGTTGCAGTTTCGCACGAAAGGCGAAGCATCGATTGCGATAGCAAATTAGTAGAAAGCTATATAAGAAGTAAGGATAGCAGTTTTATCGGCCATTATAAACTTCTAAACATTCGCTTACTAACTAAATTAACAAGCATGGCATCATGCGGCCACAAGCAATTGTGAACACGTCTCACTCAATGACTGCGGAAACTATCAGAACGCTGGAGTGAGGAAGTGTGGTAGCAAGAGTGAGCGAATTGACCTTTGTATGGCCTCTCGCTTCAATGTGAACTGAGCGATGAGAACGCATTGCGGTGTGCCTAGATGCATAGACTGTCTCCATCGTAGATCGCTTTCAAGATAGGGGCCGCACGGCCACGCCGTACGCAGCAGCTACCGGAGTATAACGCCTCTCCTGTTTTGCGCCCGCCCTGCATGCAAGTTTCAGGAACTCTGAACGACCCTGATGCGGCCCGACTTCCGCCCGTCTTCCATGCTGATAGAGAAAATGCAGAAAACAGGAATACTGACGGTGTCCTACTACAGCACATGGAGGAAGCTACAGCAGCTAGGCTCGAAGCGTGTACGAGGCAGCCATTTTGAAATGCCAATGGCGATATGATAACACAGATTTAGGGTCATACTCAATTCTAATGCAGACGCAATTTTTGGACCCGTTTTATTGGAAAAAAAAGTGCACGTTAGATTCGAGTAACTATGGTAAGTGTTCTTTATTTATTTTTTCCTCACATAATTATAGTACCCTGAACTTGCCGCCGTGAAAGTAATCTGTTAGGACAGGCAGATGGCACCGAGTGCCATCTACGGAGTGCCAGATAAATTGTGCTGCACACGGTATAGCCTTCAAGATTTCACGTGCAGCCAATCTCAGAAGCCACTTTTGAATCTTTCCTAGTGCTACCTAACACCACCTGTGGAAAACCAGTATTCCTCCATGCATGTTTCTTTTCTTGATGCCTCCATGTTTTCTTTGTCAGTTCGAGTGGCCCGTCCACAACGTTCGCACGTGTGTAAAATGATCAGACTGCTCACGTTTATCGCGTGCCACAATAGGGCGATATGAAAGTAATACCATAGGCTTCAAGCTCAAAGCTGTCGAATATGCTTTGGAGAATGACAACCACGCATCAAGAAGGCACTTCAGCATTACTGAAATAAGCATCTGTTACTGGAGACCGTAACACGAGAAGCTTTTTAAGTGCTGAACAAATGGCACGATCTGGCATCCAATCCAATGTGCAGCGCTGCGTGCTCTGACATTTACAGGCATATGACAATTTAGGACACATGAGACGTGCATCTGAGCAGCGAGTGCACAGTGCATGCGAGTGAGCTGTTCATGTCACACGGGCATTTTCAATCGCTATAAAACCTGATCCTGATCGAAATTCTCAACCGCGATTGGCTCCTTTTGCAGCTTTGCAGAGGAGCCAATCACGACTGAATAATTTGATCTCAATCACGATCGAAAGTACGCCATCTGACACTTGTATTAGCTCTGCCCAAATCCAGCAGCCCAGTTTTTTAGCGCTCTGAAGACTTCATATCCTCGACGAGAAGTACAAAACAAAGAACTTTGTTTAGTAAAGCAATGAAGAGGGCTAGTTAGTGAACGTTCATGGTTATATTGCGCTCAGTTTTACACTGACAATATCAAGTGAAGGACAGGACGTGGACGGACATAGCGCAAGCTACCAACTGTTTAATACTGTTAAAGAACGCACTTATATACAAGGATATGGCGCGAGGAGGGGGGGGGGGGGATATAAAAGGATATGACAAGGTGACGACATGTGATCATAGTTTGAGCCAGGCATACATCGTTCACTTGCACCCGTTCGCCCTGGCAAACTCAACCTCAGCTTCAATAAGTGCGATGGACGGAGTGCTTACGCACATCTCTTTTTCTTTAGCTATCGCAAGCACCTCCCATATTTCTCGCTCCGTTTTTGTTTTTGATGTGCCAATGACTGTGGTGCTTTCTAGTAGCAGAGCGCATTTGCATTGTTTGCAGTGTGCAGCCAAGTTGCTAGGTGCTGTCAGAGGCTGGCACATGTATTTGTGCTCCCGTAACCTATCATTTAAACAATGTCCAGTTTGCCCGATGTATACTTTCCCACAATCGAGTGCGATTTGGTAAACCACTGGAGTAACACATTCCACGTACTTTTTCACGTGCTTAGTCTGACAGACCGTAGCACTAGGATTGGCCTCTTTGGATCCTGCATTCACCCTCTTGCACATGCCTTATAGTTTTTGTGGAGCGGAGAACAGTACTTGAGCACCATGGCGTTGGGCTGTCTTTTTTATCCTATGTGACAAGCCATGGATGTAAGGCAACACCACGCGTTTTTTCAATCTTTCTTTTTCCTGTGTTTTCTACCTTTTCCTGTTGGTTCTGATTTCGGGCAACAAGTTTTCACAGATTTGCACCACCATGCTGTTTGGGTACCCACTGTTTCTTAAGCGGCTTACTTGCAAATCGATGCTCTCCCTCACAGCATGGCAGCATGACTTTTCAATTGCTTGACTGATGCATTCCAAGAAGCATTGCCAAGGCTTGCTACAATACAATACCGTTGCTACAAGGCTACAATACCGTTGGGAATGAGAGGCCATCGTACGGCATGTCGTAAATATGGCAGCCGTGACCAACTTTGTTGCCATCTCGTACCCTCACTTTCAGTTGTTGCAAACTGGCATGTCGACTTTCCGAGTGTTGTGAGCCTACTGTAAACAGATCGACATCAATTCGGCACCAAATTGCAACTTTAGTCGCCAATGCAACTATTCGTCGTGTGGTGTGTTCTCGCCGTTCAGTTTGCAACGAAGTGATAGACAGCACAAAGGCCACTTTCCTCCCTCCTGCTGCCGCACTTCCTCACGCCAGCGTTTTGACAGCGAGTGTCCGCGGTCATCGAGTGTGATGTGTGCATGTTTGCCTTTGTGTGCTGACACCTTGCTTGTTAATTTGGTTGGTAAGCGAGTGCTTCAAAGTTTATACAGCCGATAAAACTGCTATCTTTACTTATTATGGCTATCTACTAATTTGCTATCACAATCAAAGCTTCGCTTTTCAGGCGAAACTGTGACTTCTTTTAGTTACATCGGATCGTATGTTTTTCTCGGTTAGTATGTTTCTTTTTGTTTTCAAAATGCATGAACGGGGTTCTACTGTATTGACATCATCTGTCGGAACATTCAAAAGTAGCGTGTCAATGTGGAGGCCCTCACTGAAAGGGTTAAACCTCATCGTTTGATTTGGTTTGCAACTGCAGCAGTCATCATAGCGATGCTACTTTACTCATGATACAGTCGAACCTCGGTATATCAAACAGTGCGGTGATCGTGACACAGTTCGATATAGCCAGAATTCAATATATAAAATCACGTAAAAATATGTGTCAAAAACTTCTGCAAATAAATCATTGAACCAAGGGTGCGACCGGGGACCTTTGTTCGGGACGTGCATTTGGTTGCGCCGCGTGCAATTGGCCTAGGCCACGCCGCCTTCATCAGCCGGGAGCGCGCGGTTGATTGCGGCGCGCACAATTAGTGTAGGCCGCGCAGACTTCGTCAGCTGTGCGAAGTCTGCGCAGTCTAGGCCAATCGCGCGCTCCGAACAACGATCCCTGATTGCGCCCAAATCGTGGCACAGTAAATACCCAAAGCTTCACACAAAGTATTTATTTATTTGGCTGAAAGTACTGCAGTAGCGTAGCCTGCTTCTTATTGGCAGCTGCTTGCTTAAACACGGAGTCCTCAAAATAGTCTAAAAAATCTACAAGCGATAGGCCGATGCCCTCTATAGCACCGCAGTAGCAGCTAGAAGGGCCAAAGCAGCTACAGCCTCAGTTGAAGTCAGGAGCGGGACAAAATCAGTGCTTGCGAGATCAACCTCGGCAGCGTCTTCGTTTGGCCGCTACTTCTGCTGCAATCTCCACGTCCATCAATCGAAGTATTTTGACACACTGTCAATAGCGAAGTATTAAGTGGCATCTGCCAAGGCGTCTATGAGTGAGCCCAGTGAGTGTGCCTTCGCAATTGCAAACCATCAGTTCTCGCAAGGCACGGCAGGCGCAGAGCGCAACACCGAGGAGGAGTCAGTGCGGCAAATGCAATGCGTCACTGATGTCGAACTAGCCAAGCCGCTGCGTATGTAAACCGCTACGTTCAAATAGCGCCCTCAGCCCGATCAATGTGTGCAGCTATAGTGCGCAGCAGTCGGGAACGCCCATCGTGCCACTGCTATTTTTGAGGTTGTTGTGGGAGAAGCTCACCGCCTGTCCACAGAGCATACGTGGTCTGGCATGGCGAAGTTCGATATATCTATTTTACATCCGACCCCGTTCGAAATAAAAAATAAAATACGCATGTGATTTTCCAGGTGATATAGAAAGTGTTCAATATATGCAATAATGCTATATATCCAAGTTCAGTATATCAAGGTTTGACTGTACTTCACTCACCTGCACTCATATCCACGTAGTTTGTCTATGCACTGCATTCCACTGGGACACTTATGCCCAGCACATTCATCCACATCGTGTTCGCAGTGGGTGCCCACCAGCCCCAGAGGGCAGGCACATACGTAGCCCTGCGGCTCCAGCTCACTGTGGTGGCAGGTGGCATTGTTTGCACACGGCCGCTTACTGCAGGGACCGGGAGCAGATGACACAGTTGCATCACTTCCACATGTCTCTCCACCACGTTGGCAGTCACACTGCCAACCTGGCTCGTGGCAGAACAAGGTTCCATTGACGCAGTCAGCTGTGCAAACATCCCTCCTTTCGCATAGCTCACCTGAAAGCATGGAAAATAAGGGCGACTGCAGTAGGACTGAAAAACAAGTTAAGCCCCATAATTGTTGATGATGAGGGCAACTACAGTAGGATTGGAACACAAGTTTGAAACTCGTCATGACTGAACTCATCATGACAAATGTTGCACAATCATGCAATTCTATTACATAAATAAATAAATAATACGCAATGTACTTGCAATTTTTTTCAACAAAAGCAGTAAAAGCACTATAGACATTCCTGGTACCATATGTTTTATAAAGAAATGGCAAAATAAATGCAGACATAAAAAAATTTGCACTTTTCATCAATCTTTTGAAAGTTCTCATGGTAATCAAGGGAATAAATACAAGTTGAGTCCCCAGTCATTGGCAGTTAAACTCCTTTAAAATACTTTAAAACTCCAGTAAATCTGGTGTGCACTTTGTGGCATGAACAATGCCCACAACAACATCAATATAATCTCTGCCACATGCACCACAGGTATTCACTGACAAAGAATGTTTGATGGAATCCTGTTTGGTCCCAGGCAAAAAAGACATAGCACTGACAAAGATGAAAGTTGTTAAAAAAAAATAATGTTCTGGCTCCCCCATGGGAGCCTTGCCCACAATGAAAACAAATGGCAAAAAATCCACAGGAATGCTTTGTCACATCCTGCAGACATCATGCATACATGGGGGTGGACTGCCCACACTCCTGTTAAGCGTGTGTACAATGGGCAGGATAGTAAAACATTATAAGTGAAAACGTGTTGTGTAAACATACAAAAAGAATCATTCTTTCAAAATATTCAGTCGCCACTAAACAGTTGCAACAGTGACCATTTGGGGCTCGTTTCTGCTGCTGTACATTAATGTAGTGACCCTGAAATGTTTAAATAACTTAAACATTAAAAGGTACACACAAACTTGTGACAGGCTTATGCAAAATTAAACAGTAAAAAGCTTTCAACTCGAAGGTGTAAAAACCGGAAAAAAACTTCTAGATAAGCGAAATCACTAATTAGAAGCCCGCTGGCCAAGCATGGAACATATGAAAGCTTTCCAACATGGCACCAGTAATGTCCTAGATCACTTTCGAGTGTCTCGGCACCAGACACGTCGGCGTTTACAGGCAACAATGTTACTGGTACTGTGACAAGACAGTGTGCTTGGCACCCAGCAAGATGATTTATCGTAATGGATTACACTCGAAACCTGCAATACTGAAACCCCACAACAACAAAATATTTTTGTTCCCCCGGCGAATGCCCATAGCATTCAAGAATTTAACACATCTCGACAACGAAACGTTGCTGTACTACAATCCTACATCAACGAAATTGGCCGGAACGTAACCCCGCATATTACCGACTTGCGCAAGGCTAGCAGGCTCCAAAATGTGCTCAAATGTGATTCTTTGCACTAAAATTGCGTAAAATACCACCCCATTACACTTGCATGGGCGCCGCCATTTTTGTTTACAATAACAACCAAGCTCCAGGAGCAATCGCGTGCGCCAGAAACATGTCATGGCCGCCATCTCGTTTGATAATCACCCGTTCGAAGCGGTATGAATGTTGCTACCGACATGTGACAATGGTTTTTACACACCTAGTGCAGTGCTTTATGTACACCTCGGTGAGCAAAATGCAGCACAAACAAAGAAATCCACGTCCCACCGACATGGAATTGTTTATGATGCTTGAGATGGCAGTTGCAGCATGTAGTGCCATGCATCCGGTCATGATTAAGCAATCATTCGGGAATATGCGTCCCTTGCTTCAAGAACGCTAGTTTTGGTGCCACCCGACAGGCATCGCATGTGGATTCGGCTCCGGACGTAGATTTATGCGAAGGGGCCGTAATCTCGATCAGCTGCCTATGAGCGACAGTGTGCACTAGAGGAACGCAGCTGCTTGGGTGGAGTTGATGAGTCTGGTGCCGAGTTACGCAAAATCTCGCAAAAGTGATCGTATCCCTGAAAGCAATTGACCAAGAATACTGCTACACAGCAATATTGCCACTGCTGATCGACACATGCAGTGCACTTTGCACTGACGGCAATGCGGTTCCACATCCTCAAGCAAAAAAGCTTGCCAAAGTAGGCTAACGGACTTTTGACAGTAAAGTTTCATTCTACGATGCATTACCTATCTGTGCTGTCTCATTTCGCAACAACAAAATCCTCGCGAAAACTAATTTTTTCGTCTTCCCCACGGATTTTGTTATTGCGAGGTTCAACTGTATTTCAAGCTAGTCATCCAAGGAGTTCATAACAGGTTCCAGACATACAAAAGTTGATGCTGCTAATTTATGCAGCATAATGAATTCTGGACAATTTCACTTCGAAAACCAAAACTAAACTGCAGAAGAGCGCAACTGTCATGCCTTTAGCAGACGCCCATGAGTGACGTGCCGTCGTTAGTATGAAGTGAACATCCTTGTCAGGCACTGTTATCTCGCTTAAATGAAGTGCACGTCCTTGTCAAGCCGCGATCACCCTGAAACACTGTGGGTTCACGTGCTCGCCTCGTTTAGGCACAGTGCGTGGACTGATTGCACCTGCTCAAAAGCGCCGGTCGTCTTGCTCAAGGTTGCAATTAATATGTGGTAACCAGATTTATGCATTATTGACCGCATCCTAAATGAGACCAAAAAGACTAGGCTCCTAAGTTCACCACCGCTGCAGTAGGCCAAGACGAAGTGGCAGTGCGCAGTCAAGCAAATGCATGTGAGCAGTAATAGACAGAAAGAAGGGGGAAAGATAAACAGGGAGCACAGCCTGCTGCAGCATCTGGTTTGGCTAGAGGCGTGGAGATTTCCGGTTTCAGTGACTTGAATGTGAATCTTGATAGGCATTCCTTCCAAAGAATTTTACGTTTGCTCCATACACCCCACGTTTGTTATACTCTATTAGGGTAGAGGCTTCGGCGAGCGCTCTTTACCCGTCTCTTTACTCGCTACGCAAGCTCCACTGCTGTTATACTGGCTGAGCCATTATAGATGTATCTTCACTGTTTGCATTAAGTCTGACAGCAGCCGTGCATTTGTATAAGCTTGCTCTTTGCTTAGTACTACTTGGATGCTGGCATTGTACTACTAGTGCTCACAGAAGCACAGCTCACCCGAGTATCCCGGCAGACACTGGCAGTGAAAGCGGCCACCCAAAAGAGTATGGCAGGTACCATGCAGACAGGGATTGGCTCCACGACAGGGGTCATGCTGTCGGTCACACTGCTTTCCTGTCCAGTCACTTTCACACTTGCAGACAAAGTCATTCACCTGAAAGCAGGTTTTTATGCATAGAGTAATATGTGCGGTTATTATACTTCATTATACTAAAAGGTCACTGAAGGCAAACACTGAATCCACCCTTTAGAAAGCCTTCAACATTTATTTCATGCTGCAAATTGACTTAGCTGAAGAGGAAAATTGCAACTGGAGGGGCTGCACAATTCTTCCACAGTTCTGGAGACTGTTGCGAACCCATTGTTTTACATTATAGTACTGCTGATCTTGGAGGTAATGATCTGCTAAGGCCTGCTGCTTGCTTTGAATCATGAGGCCACAACACTGAAGGCACTGTATTCCCATAACAAGTGCCCACAAAGTTTGTAACCATGCAACATCGGTGAGATTAGCAGGAAAAATCTAATAAAAGTCGCCAAACTGTATTTAATTTCACATTGAAGTGCAATATAAGTAAACTCTCTATTATCACTTGACACAATTTACTAATTACAAACAAAACATGTTACATAATGAGAACCAAGACTGTACTGTAAGAAAACACGACATCTGACAGGGCCTATGTAATTAAGGGATTAGGCAGGATGCAGCCAAAATGCAAGTAGCACTTTTCTGCAGTTTCTGCCTAAGAGCAGCTTAAACTTGGCATAACTGTTTGAGGAAGGCTTGAAGATTCTCTTTTGCAGCACTGATTATGCCAGTGAATAATGTGATGCCCTATGTTACCTCGAACATGCTCTGGAGAGAAATGTGCAAATAAAAAGATGAGCAGAAGTGCAAACGACTGAGACCCCCCCCCCCCCCCAGATGTTTTCCATTCCATTACTTTATTTCAGCATTCATTCTTTGCAAAAAGAAAAGTAAAGTACAAATGCCAGGACAAGGGCACAAAGCCGCTAATCCAGCAGCATGGCAAAGGCCCATGCCCCTATTGTATATTTGGCAGCAGACATTTTGAATACATTGCTCATATATATACACCAATGAATACGCACATTAGGTATACATATTCATATCTCAACAATAATTTTCATGTTATTCATACAACACAATTTCTTTCTAACATGATCATAGACTGATATGGCATTGTGAAACTTCTTTCCAGGCACAAAAGAAAATATACAAATTTTCCACACAAACAAAAAAAAAACATTTTTTTTCCACCCTTAAAAGTGAACAAGGAATGCTAACATTACAACGACACAAATTTATTTTTATTCTCTAGCCACGTAGTTAATGAAATACTCCTTCAAATTTCGGCGTGAAATAACATTTATATATCAATGTTTTCTTTTTAAGATTGTTAAGTAGGACTGACAGTCAACACTGCAGCCTATCTTTTCCGTAGTTAGTTCACAAAAAAGGCATGGCCCAAGTTTCCTGCTATCGAATGTCGTACTTCAGGTGACCACTGTTGGGTGCTCCGAAGACAACATTGTGATGTCTTCTTTCACATTATTCCAGAATTCTGCACTGGGAAGCTCAACTCAAACTTGACAGTTTACCACAGTGCTACAGCATGACTGGCAACACCACAAGATCTGGTGCTAATAACATGCTCTTCTCAAACAGGCTGAAGAAAAAAATAAATTACATACCAATGCTTTCATGGCCCTTCTGAGCACGTATGTAGGTATGGCAAATGTCCAGCTATTTCACAAATATTTTTAACTGCTCACAGAAGAGCCAAAAAGCAGCTGCGTCAAAGGTTGTCAAGGAACTGATACGAATCCCCACGATAACATTCAACAAATTATAGGGGGATTTGAATCAAACTTGAACGAAGTTGTATGAACTTGAACTTCATCCAAATTAAATTGAAAGAGAAAAATCTCTTTCAGGCATAGTCTGCATGTAACAAGATTCCAGAAAAATGTTCTTCAGTGCACCAGCTTCAATGTCAACCACTAAATGTCATAGAAGTGAGTGCACTGGTCATGTTTCTCATGGTGTTTAGCTAGAGCGCTGCATTCCGCTCTTGATTTTTCCTTGTCGTTACTATGATTGGAACAGTTCGTTGTCTCATTAATGTATGTGCCAAAGCTCTCAGTGCAGACCACCCAATATGATAATTCTGAAATAATAATAATCGCCAATTTCTTCCTTTCCTTTTGTTAAATTTTCCCTTAGCCTAATGCTGAGCTATAATGTAAAACTATTCCAATCTGTTTTAGTCCAATCTCCTGGCGGCAAATTTACATAACCGCCGACGCAAGCACCTGGCAGTAACCCGCAGTGTCGTCTGAACAGCCCAATCAAACACTCTCCTCATTCATAGGAGGCCACCAATGTTCGCTTTTAGATCTAATAACACTGCCTACACAGAGCGGTATTGCTTGTGCAATTGGCTGACAAGAGGCGAGAAGCGCATTCAAGTGGAGAGGGTTCCGATGGGGCCAAGCCAGCACAGTGAAAATAGATAACCAGACAAAGAGGGGTAGCGCCGGCGTCTGCGACTGGTCCGCTTTCCCTTACTTAGCTTGCAGTGGCTGGTCGGAAATTGCGGGGGTGTGCAACGGAATGTTAAGAATGCCGCTAAAACGGACCCTCAGCAAAGAAGAGTTGGCAGAGCAATGTCGTATACGTGCCGAAAAGGCTCTATAACGTTTTGCTGCCACACAAAAAGATATTATACGGAAATAAGTCCATGCTCACCGGCAAGTGCGAGTAGTGAGTGTCTGAGCGATCGGGGGGCAGCCATCTTCTATTCCTTTTACAACGGGGCAGTCTCTGGCTATTCAGAAAGATATCACTTTTGTTCGGCATATTAATGCATCTTTAACATGTACACGTCACTCTGACGCGGTGAGTTTTCGCGGTTTTGGGACGTCATGTGACAGACAAACGAAGTGGGCGCAGCCCAAAAACTTCTGACCATTAGGAAAGGGCTAATGGCGAAAAGGCGTCCAATCAGTAATAATAATTTTTTTTATTCGGTTTAATGATGCGTAATCAGTATGCCTATGTGATATCAGATGTGGAGCTATCACAGTTTTCATGACGTCGCGTGACAGACAGGCGATCTCAGGGGGTGGCCCAAAAATTTTCTGACCAATTGTGGAGGACTGATAGCAGAATTGGAATAGAAATGTTTGGAATAGTTTTATGTTATAGCACCCCAGCTGACTATAACTAGGGTTCTGTGTTCTCGGTATTTATTTTTCTTCAAATTCGGGGGCTATTTATCACCATTTATACTTTCCCCTTTGAATCTGTGTTTGTCAGGGCTTGTGTTGTAAAGCGACTACAATTACTAGAGAAAACATAACGCACCCGACATCCCACAACTTTACTGAACACATACCTAATACAGTAGAACCTTGCTATTACGCTTTGGAAAGAAAAAAAAACGTGAGAAAAACGTACTATCCGGGATAATGTATCATCCAAATTCCCTAAAAATTTGACTGACTCAACTGTAGTTGAGACGTTCATAATGCGAAGCGTCGCGCATATACCGTAAAAACCGGAATATAGGTCGAACTTTTTTTCAAAAAACCATCGCGGAAAGTCGACCCTCGACTGATATACCGGACATTGGCGGAAAAACTACGGAAGTCTTGCAACAATAGGCGGATGAAGTAAACAGCCGCCATCGCCATTAGCAGCAGCGCGGCGTCTATGGCGGCGTGGCGACATTGTGGCACCGGCATTTTGCGTTTCCATTGTCGCAAAGTTATATTAATTAAAGGCTGCATTTTCATTTTGTTTCAAAATGAGCGGAAGCCGACGTCAATTCACCGTCGCCTTCAAGAAAAAGGCGATGGAGTACGCGGAAGCCCATGGCAACCTGGCGGCACAGCGCGAACTTGAAGTATCCGAAAAGAGCATTCGGTAGTGGCGGAGGCAAAAGCAACTTATTACAACTTGCAGCAACCAAAAGAAAACGTCATTTCGTGCCGGATCGCAGCGGACTGCAGAACTGGAAGGCAAGGTTGCGGAGTCCGTCCGAGAGCTGCGTGTAAGATCGCTGCCTGTGACTGCCGAATGCATCCGTTTGAAAGCGGTAGAGATCGCACGCACCTATGGACTGGGCAGCGAGAAGCACTCGTCATCCGACTCTGATCAAAGGCGTTGCTCTGATTCGGAGTAGCGCTTGCACACTTCGTGCCCTTCTGTGTACTGTACACCCTGCCAATTTTTAACAGTATCGCGCGACCATCGACCCGCGTGTTTGTCAGCACCTTGTAATCACGGCACGGAGCGGCGAAATAGCGAAAGTAAGGGCATGTGTACACATGCGCGTATCTCGTTTTTTTCGCTGCTCAGCGCCGTTAATAAGGTGCTGACAAGCACGCGGGTCGATGGTCGCGCGATACCGCTAAAAACTTGGCCAGGTGCACATGCGAGCAACATTTAAATAAATACTGTCACCATTGTGCAACCCCCTGAGTCGCATTTGTTTAACGGTAAGGGTGTCATGTCTTTCGGTACTTTTGCCATTGAAAAAAAAATTTTTTTTTCATTTTGAAAATTCGTTAGTTGGGGGATCGACCTATATTCCGGTCCGACCTATAGTCCGGTTTTTACGGTAGTTGCAGCATGAGTTGCCCATGCATGTCAAGCTGCTGGGGCTCTGACGGCTCGAGACGTGTTTTGTTGTTTTTCTGTTATGTAGTACTTTAAGACCACCACAGGAAACCAAAATGAAATCAAGCTAGCGGGCCACACTGGATGCTACTGGAGCAATACGTGAAGCTCACATCACGCCGCCTGCAGCAGAGAACGGTGACACATTTCAGTTAACGCCTATTAAAAGCGTGCAGCATGCTTCCAACGGCACTACGCCCCATGCACTGTGAAACAGATAAGTGAAGGTGGTTATCCCAATAGGGTTGGCAGCGATGGCTGTGAATGCGGCATGCGACGACCTGAGAGGAGATTTGCTGATATACCAGAAGAAACTGAGTGCGCGTCGGCCATGGAGTTTCCTACGATATGAAACTCTATGGCACCGGCATTTTCACGCGAGACAGACGGGCAAATATTACGGGGAAGCTGATGCGGTGAGCGGCTACCGTTCTCAATCGTTCGCGCCCGCCTTCGCCTTTTCTTGCTTACACGAGACCTAGCGGCTGAAAAACGTATCATACGATAGCAATCTGTAGCACGGAACGGCAGTGCGTTTCGGTGAACATCTATTAAAAGCGCGCAATATGCTCTTAAGGACACTACACGCCGTGAAACGGGTGGAGATGCTTATCGCAATAGGGTTGGCAGCGATAGGTGTGAATGCGGCGTGCGACGACCCGGGAGGAGATTTACTGGTATACCGGAATAAGAAACTGAATGCGCGCCGGCGTTTTCACTTGAGACGGGTGGGTGAGTATTGCGATGAAGCTGCCACAGTGGGTGGCTACTGTTTACGATCACGTGCACGCCTTGTGCATTTACTTGCAGGGGATCCAGCGGCCGGAAAACGTGTCACATGATCACAGTTCAGTGAAGTATCGAATGTTCGTGCCGAAAGAGCGTGTTTTCCGGAAACGTATGAACTGGTGAAAAATATGTGCAACTCCATTGGGTAATTTTTTGTGTTTTCGTTGCGAATGTTCGCGTCGAAAAATTTGTACGTAACGAGATTGTATCAATGAGGTTCTACTGTACTACACAATTCATTAACGCACCAACGAGTGACAATAACTGAAACGTGAAGCTTTCAGGAGTTGGGAAAAATGGACATGTACATTGCGAAATGTTTATCAGCCATCAAGGCACGCTCGTCGCAGCTCAAGTTCAATGCTTTTCGGTTTTCACTGATTCAGAGACAACCGTCTCGGGGGTTAATGTTAAGCATCTGTTGGTATCTACCGAAAACATGGAACCCTAGTTATAACATGCTGTTTTAGGCCAGCTTTTCGGCATCTTTTCCCTTATAATAAATCTCCCTCTCACATAGTCCTTTAGTTCTGGCACTGATAAGCTCACAATGAAGTTTTTGCTTCCCATTTCCCACTTGTTAATGTCACATATTCAATTTCAATGCCCGCTATTCACGCACTGCCGCCTCAACACACTGACCAGGCCAACGCAGGTTCCTCCGTTGAGGCATGGGCTGCTGACGCACAGGTCGTCCTTCAGCTCGCACAGATCACCCGAATACCCTGGCAGACAGAGGCACACAACTCCCCAATTGTCCGAGCGACACCTGCATCAGACAAGAGTGAGAAAGCATGTTGCTACCTGCATTAAAAAATAAATGGTGGTGACTCTACTACCAAATCACTGCGACAAAGAAAATTCGACGTCATTCTGCCCTGCAAAGGTGGATGACCAGCGGTGCTGTAAACATTGTGGCAAGAAAACTTGTGCTAAAGACTTTATTGCATCACTCATTGTCACTTAGTAACGACGGTCACAATGGCTTTGTGGTCGCTGATCGGCATGCTTGCAACTGCAGACACATTCTTTGATAATGTCAAATCGATACACGTACATCACTGGGTGGTCAGTTAGGCCAGACGGTGCGGCATCGCTAGTCTCCAACACGAAATGCAAAAACCACTCCCTTTTCAGTGCCGACACATCCATGCTGAAATCACCGAAAACAATGAGAGGAGTAGTGTCACTGCAACTAATCCACGCAAAGTGGCTAGCCATGAGCATTTGACCTTGCATTTCGACATCAAAGAGACTTTTGCATCTCTTCACCGCATTCTCCGATTCGCGACACACGTCGTCCTGTCTGGCCTGCCGCTTACGGTGCACCTCTCAGGCACGGCCTTTGGTGGTGCTGGCCACATGCCGCCGTCATACTCTCGTCTAAGTTCACGCCATTGCGCTTCGTTAGCGAGATGTTCTTTGGGAGTCCTAACCACATGTGGCCTCGCCAGAGCAGCTCATACTGAACACTACCCAAGTAGGTTTCTCCAAGGCAGCCGATGACAGTTTTCGACATGTTTTGTATGTGCGATTCTAAACAACTTAAGCACTGTTCACTTCACTTTTCCCGAGTGCCTCTGCCTTACGGGGCTACGAGCAATTGCATTTTTTGCTTGCTAACGGGAGTATTAGTGCTTACACAGGTATGAGCCATTGACAATGATAGCTTTTGTGTGCGGACACGGAAAATCTATGCTACCCTAGCCATATACAGCTCCGCTGTAAAAGAAAAGCTAAAGCTGACCTCCCTTGATTCAATCAAGTAAAAGCCTGTGACTTCCCTCTACATGTATCAGCAACTCCCATTATTTAAGTTGACTTCAGTTAATTGAACCTTCATGGGACTGACGAAATTGATCTAATTATCCAGCGGGTCAAACTAAGAGGCAGAAAAACATCCGAACACACTGCTGCATTATTTGGCAGTGTTTCACCAATTTTGACACACTACCAAATCTAATGTGCACCCAATTCTTATGGGCTCAAAGTATAAAGATTGCATGCCTAAATCTAATGTGAACACAATCTTAAAACAAGAAAAATGAAGCATACCTCCAATTATGGCAATCAGACAAAGATGAAACCAGTAGAGTTTACCATCACAGAATAGAAACTTCCATTTACACTCGATGTCCATCATCGTCACTCCTATTCAGACAGCACTTTATCCCTATACACCTCAACATAGCTATCGTCCTCTGTTTGGTCCCCTAAGCTTTATATATTTAGCATTTCTTGAACTCCGCAACTATTGTGCACAGGATGGTGATACCCCTTTCGTCATGCGATGCAACCCTCCGACACGCTGAAAAACATGTGACACAGCTCCATTTTTTATTAGCCTAATAAAGTAACTTTTCTTTCAAAAGCCCTTTCACAATGAAAACATGTTGTAATCACCAACCTATGTGAAAAATTTGTGTCCACTTTGCGATCACAATGGAAATAGCCCTTGCTCTGACAGCATGCTGTTGCCAGCACAACCAATGTGGTTTCAGTTTCATGTACAATTGTACCATGCGGCCAATTTTCTGACCCAAAAGGATGGATAAGTGGACTAGTGTGTGTTTCTTTTTCTATGTTCTTCGTGTTTTTAGCACTCTAACATTTCTGACCCAGGAGAAAGGTGTGCGTTAGAATCCCGTTAATACAGTAGGCATTCGTTGTGAGCTGCCATTTTCACTTGAAGCTCTGCCAAGGGCAGGCCAAAAATCAATAGTGCCCAACAAAAATACCATTGTCATAGCCAATAATTGTTATATAACTGAGCTGCATGAAAAAAAAATCAAAATAAGAAGATGACAGAACTGTTGTGAGAAAACTATAATGGCGTGGAGGCCAGTGCCCCTCCCTACCAGCTTCCTCCATCTGGCTGCAGATTGTGTTCACTCATTTAACTGTTTAACTCTGCTTCCTGCACACTCCGATTGCGT
Organism: Dermacentor albipictus; assembly: GCF_038994185.2. Lineage (NCBI taxonomy): Eukaryota > Metazoa > Arthropoda > Arachnida > Ixodida > Ixodidae > Dermacentor > Dermacentor albipictus. The sequence goes on along the minus strand of NW_027225575.1, from coordinate 5,035,577 downwards.
GTCACAAGCCGCGGCTGTCGGCATTCAAGAATACCACTGCTATAACAACTGCAAAGAGAGGTCACGAGTGGCAAGCAACATGCAAGCTCTGCCGAGGCATCGCTTTTGTGGCCCCAAAAGGGGCCTTGTAAAGAATGCAAGAAGGTTGCCACGGCAGCCGGTGAGCTTGAAAATTCCAGAAGAAACACTGGGGCGAGATCGCCACAAATATTACGCCATGTACTTCTCACTGGCTTGCACGAGAAAACCCCATGTCCGTCAGCCTTGCTTGCTTTACGTGAAGCTAACCGAAATCCTTCTCCAAGGCATTCAGGTGCTCCAATAGTGCAGTGGAAGGTGCCTCACGAAAACGAAGCACTGGAGGGACTGAATAATTTGGAGGGCCTCCTGCGAGGTCAACGTTGAGGCAGCCTGCCCTACTGTGCCATCGCTGCCATCGTTGCCATCATTGTCACCATCGTTATCCGATGCAAGCATGTTTGCAACGATCGCCTCATCGGTTAGAAGCATTTCGTTTCCAAATCTATAGCAGTGCACATTCTTTTCTCTGGCAACGTTGTGCATTGCCAATGATCAGCAGGCGGATCAGCCATCTTCCATTTCGGTGGTGAGTCAAACGAGGCTGAGAAACCACATGGCCAGGAACGACTTTGATGCAACCAACAAAGATGAGCAGGAGTGACAATCTTTTGACAGAACTGCGCAGAATGAGGGACCAGTGAGCAATCTTGGGGCAGCACAGTACTGTCAACGTATTTGGCGCAGTCCATTTGTGTTTCAGAGGGTGGAGCGGCATAGGGCTATGTGCGCAGCCCATTCTGGTTCGGAGAGGTGGAAGGGCGACGGGAGAGGCAGGAGGCTGGCAATGCGGAGACGGCTGGAAAATGAGCGCGCAGCAGGCGATTGCGCAGTGGTTCAAATTTCGCTTTCTTTTTTTCTTTAAGGATTTCGCATTTCATTACCTTTCGACACGGATACCCAACTGCCAGACATCATTGTTATAACTGATAATGCGGCATGGGGGCATTGTAGTAAGCAGGTTATTTCAACATAGAAAACATACAAAAGTTGAGAATGCAGCAGCTTCACATTGTCATAACCGATATATTGTTAAAACCGGTATTGTTATATGCGGGCTCAACTGTATTTAGACTGAATTGGTACAACACGACTGATGATGTTCAGTCCAGGTTGCATGCATCATCACACTTTGTGGCATTCATTATAAGGATGTGCAACACATGAAAAATGTACATCAGGCAAGCACGACGCAAATGACTGTCAGAAAATCTCATGCAGATATCCCTGCACTGAGGCAGAAGACTAAGCAAATGTATGCTATACCAACAAGCTTTTTGCGTAATAACTATTTGTCCCTGAAATTTGTTTTTTTAAGACTTTGCAGTCCCCTCCGGGTCTGAAAAATCAGTCAGTCACCGCGGTAGGTGCAAATGAAAATGCTATGCTACAATACCCTTCAGCACAGTCTTCAGTACAGCAAACTTGAAAAACTAAAATAGGGTCCATTTAGCAACATTACAAAAAACAAAACACCATTTACATACACATATTTCATTTTGTGGCTTAATATCACCAAACAATGCCTTCCAGCCCATGCGTAAAAAGCAAACATAATTGAAGAAGTATGCAGTAATGTATTACGTGGCTCCATTCTGGCAAGGGTTGACATCGCAGGGGTCACTGGTGACGGCGACCTCACAGTGACTTCCACGGAAACCCGCTGCACAGAAGCACTGGTATGAAGCCCGCCCTCCTGTCTGCAGTGATGGAGACTGGCTGGAGTCGTAGCATGTGCCTCCATGCAGGCATGGAGTTGAAGGCGACGAGCAGTTTGATGGCCGCACACACTGGCCCGTGGCAGGATCTGCTGGCAAATTCACATGTTTAACTAGGCAATTTGTAGGCTCTGGGGCCCGAGCCCCCTCCGAAGGTTTCTTTTGAGTTTCCTCTACCTTTTCAGTTAAAATTTTATTGCGGCTTACTGCAGTATTGTCGGTGCAGACGTGCATGACTTTTAATTCATACTTTCGCTTTTTTTCTGCAAATCTTGACAATGGGAGCACAGACGCATTGGAAGCACCAGCGGCAGCTACCTCACCCGTATTTCCTCATTTCAAAATTTTTCTCCAATTTCCACTGTAAACACCATGCACAGACACAATATTTTAAATATGCACAGGACAAAGTTTATTAGCATAATTTTAAAGAGAAGGACGTAGACAACTAACAATTATTTCTAATGGTATGCATAGCCTATACATAGAGAATGGATATGTTGCTGTATGTTCACCTCGCTTTCAACTGATTTTCATGCTTTTAACACGACAGCTCAAGGGCCCTGTGTCAGAAAATCCAGCGTCGGCGTCGGCGTCCCCGCAAGCAAACATTCCCGTATATATTTACGTGTATGTACATGCCACGCCTTGCTATATAGCACGTGGTGTATGCGAGTTATGGTGCCGCATCGTTCTATCAATAATGTTGCTCATACCTTGTCTTGCATTCTTGACAGAGTTATTCCTCGGAATTTTGAGATGTTGAGAAACAAAACACCAACAGCACATGCCCTTTATGTCAAATCTTCTCAGACTGAAATATTAAAAGTGTGAAACAATAACAGAAACCTGAAAATGATGCAATTTTCTTGGCGCGGTTGCTGGCTACCTCTGGGAAACACTGGCATTTGCCGCCAGTGTTTCCCAGTAAACATTACGGTTACATAAGCTGCAGTTGCCGGGTGGTGTGAGAACCAGTTGGGGATCTTCGAATGCTACCGCGTTCTACGAAACCTAAGCATCCCCCAAGTTTTTTCCTCTCACTTTGCACCTTCTTTTCAGGCAGTATGCCTATTACGCTTGGTTATAAAGAATGAGAATCAGTCAGTGATCATTGAAAGTTATTACCTACCACTCTTAAAGGTGAAGTTTAAGCATCCACCAAACTTTTTTGACCCTGAAAGAAACCTGCAGACTTCAGTGACCCCTTCAACAGAGTCTTTTATCCACGGTGTATGAAATGCATATGAATGATATGTGTCTCAGTGTTGCTTCTCTTTCCAGTAAGCAATGCTAAGGACTAATGAAGAAGAAAATAAAGAAAACTCTTCTTGTAATTTACAACATTTATTAGGGATGAAAACATTGCCACTTGCATGCAGAGGTCATAAAATAGCCGGATTAATTTGAAATCAGAATCAACAGCAGTCATGCACAGCAGCGCTTATACTCGGACGCACAGTAATTCATGTAACAAATGATCATGTAGCATGTAAACAGGGCCACCTCACATAAATCATTGGGCTACATACAAGGGCACTAGAATTCCTGTCAAACAAATAGAACAAATACTATGTCTATACCTGCTTGACATTCGTGCTATGACATTCTCCTGCTGAGCACAAGGTCACGGACTTGATTTCCAACCGGAGTGGCCCAATTCCAATGGGACAGAATCCTCCAAAAACATTGTTTACCATGCTTTGGATGCACGTTAAAGAGTCCCTAAAGAGAAAACTAACTTGAGCTGTATGATTACGTTATCCTTCTACAACACCAAAAAAAAGAAGGCACTCCTACCGTGAGAAGAGGATTGACGAGGCACAAGAGACGGAAAAATGAAAGACGGGTGGCGACCCTGCCCAGAAGTTCCCACACCAGCTCACAGTGACGCCACAAATTCTGACGACATCTGCTCAGGCCCGCATAATCTTTTTTACTGGTAAAGATGAACCACACCTCATTTTAAAGGAGCCAGAGACTAAATTGGCCAAGTTTAACTTTTGCAGCACCACAACAACTCAAATACAAGATAATAGTTTCAAATCCGTTACGTTACATCGACATGCTAGAGCAGGGCTTTCAGTGCAAAATTCATGCAACCTTGGCCTATATTTTCTCTTGAAGTATTCAAGCTCTTACCGCAAAATTTTTAAAAATTTACTTTTGAAAGAATACTTTACCTGCCTAATCTGATTTGGTGTTTCCATTTGGTGTCACTTTAAAGAGCCTCAGGGGGTCAAAAGTAACATGAAGCCCTCCACTACAGCTTCTCTCATAACCCACTTTGCACCTTTGGGACATTGAACCCAACCATTTATTTGTAACATTATCTGGGCAATGAATTGCTACTTTCCGGGATCGTGTGCACGCACAGCAGCACAATGGAGGCTCACACAGCATGTGGCAGTGCAAGCTTGTTTATACAAAATGCGGTTGGCAACTGCTCGAATTAGGTGCTGCATGGCAGATGAAACACAAAGAAAAATCGGCAGGTTGGTGGAAACTGCCGACCTCGGCTCTCACCCTCTCGATATCCAGGCAAGCAGCCACACCAAAGCTGCGCCCTGCACTGGGTGCCGAGGGTGCAACTCCAGTGCGTGCAAGATGTCCGAGGCACCTCACAGTGGCGCCCCGAGTGCACGCCACTGCAGTGGCAGGTGAAGCTTGTGTTGCCGCTAAGGCCTCCATCGACCTCCTGGCAAGTGCCATTGTGCATGCAGGGAGAGCTGCCCTTGCACGGGCCGACAGCCTGCTCGCAATGTTGCCCCCCAAATCCGGGTGGGCAGACGCACTCAAAGCCTCCTGGCTGGTTGAAACAGCTGCCGCCATTTAGGCAGATGTTCTTGCCGTCCTCCGCACATTCGTCAACGTCCTCGTCACACAGTGGACCACGGAAGCCTGGATGAGTGTGTATATGCACGCATATCTATAACACACATAATGCTTACTGGAGCATGCATAGGCCGACAGCTCAAACATCAAGAAAGTGTGAATCCTATACCTCTGCACTATCTAGTAGCCTATGAATTTAGAAAAAATTAATTACGCAAATTCCTGGGATGATGGCCCAATACATGCGCAACAGATGGCCTTGAATTAGCGCAGGTACACAGCGCGTCGTCACAAGAAGGATGGCCAGCAAGATCTGGTAATGGCAAGTTTTGCTGTTGTAACAATTCACAACCACTTTTCCGAAATTGGGCCATTGCCACAGGAATTTGTCTCCCCACCTCTTTCTAAATTGAACTTAACCTCATAATTTGGTGCCATTGTGTGCATTTTTTCAGTTTGCTTTACAACTCCATGTTTGTGTCTCTCTGTTAATTAGTTTTTTTACATGGGCACCTTTCAATTGGTGAAATAAGACTGCAGTGTGCCAGATTTAAAAATCAAGGTACCGTCCACCAGGCAAGCAGGACACAGCATTTGATAAAGGGTAACAAAACTATAAAATGGACACATGTTTCTATGTATTGCTTTTCAATGTTGCTACCCAAACTTTAGACACAACAAGCTCTAGAGCAACAACAAAATAACAGGGTTTTGGTTCAGGATGTTGCATACACAAAACAATGCAAAAGATCTCCTCGAGCTGTAAAAAGAAATGCAGGGCTATCAAGGCCGATTTCTTTCAGTGACCCACTTTTAGTAAGCAAATTTGTTTATTATTGTAACAGCAATTATATGGACACTCCAGGTGCATTTCTACCATCACCGTGAGGTTCCGTATAAAGTCCAAGGGCGATAACAGCGTCGTCGCGCAATATGCTGCATGTGCAAGTGAAAGCATGCTAGGGTGAGCTGACAATGGTGGCTCAATCTCCCGCATGCAACAGACAAAAGCGGGAGGAAGCACACCGTCTTCCGTCGCATGCAAGGCACCAGGGGGAGATTCTACTCCAGTGGTGGCTACGTAGGGTGTGGCCATGCGGGCCCTACATTGAAAGAGAACTGCGATGGGGGTATAGTGTGACGACTGCTGATAGCTTTGTGTGCGCTGTGTTCTGGCCACTTAGTTCGCGTTGAAGCGAGAGGCAGCACGATAGTCAATTCACTCGCTGCTGCTGCCGCGCTTTCTCACTGACATTTTGACAGCGAGTGTTCACGGTCATTGAGTGAGATGTGTTCATGTTTGCTCGTGCATTTGTGACACCATGCTTGTTCATTTAGTTAGCAAGTGAATGTTTACAAGTTGATACAGCCAATAGAAGTACTATCCCTACTTCGTATGGCTGTCTGCTAATTTGCTATTGCAATAGATGCTTTGCATTTTAGGTAAAACTGGAACGTCTTTATATATCCAACATTTTAAATTTTTATTCAGGGCATAAAGTCGTATTTGAAAAGTTCTAGAGTATGCTGAGAAACACCCAATGAAGCTGTTTCTTGACGTCTTCTTTCACATGATTCTACTTTCAGCATCTTAAGAAAGCCCGCAAGGCATTTAAAAAATTAAGTAATTGCGATCTGGATGGCAAAGCTCTCAATTGTGCTTCTAAAGAATGAAGTCTGCATGCACATTACAAAAAAAAAAAAAAGCGACCTGCCTTCAGTGTCCAGCGCACATCAGCACCTTCGTTTGGAAGATTGATATCTGCTACAGTCCTAACTGATGAGAGAGGCTTGCACTGAAGACAAATGCAAACACTTGGCTTTTTTTTTTTGACAGCTGCCATTCAGACGTGCAAGAGCGCAGCTTCGGCATTTTTTATACTTCACGGGCTTTCTTCAAATGCTGGAAAAAAAGAAGCATGTAAAAGATAACATCAAGGAAACAGCATCATTGAATGCTTCTCGGCATGCTCTTCAACTATTCAAATATAACTTATGCTCCAAATCAATATTTAAAATTTTAGATAATTAAAATTAACGAATTAGCTAACGAATCGTACTTAAATAAAACAGCCCAAGTAACTCGAGACAACTGTGAACAACATGTCGCTGGTCTCGTTCGTCTAAGGTGTACCATTTTATTTTTTGAAGTTTAGGTCTAGTTACGTGAAACACATGGTATAATAGCAGCCGAAATTTCAGCTGCCATCAGTGGTTCCATTGAATAGGTGGAAGTGCTGCGGGAAGGCCCAAATGATGGAGCAGGTCCAAAAAGTAAAAAATTCAGTAGGTGACTGTATTCATAGTCTATAGAAATATTTTTTTTTAAACTGAAAACAAGAAGAATCTTACAATTATTGGGGTCACAGCACGATTCTAAACAGGCTGTAAAAATTGGGCATTTAACAATAAAAGTGCCGAAGTTCGCAGCCCATTGGCCAATTGGTAGAATTCGCACAATAGGCAATATTCCTTTAACATTCCAATATTTGTGAAGGTGCTCTGAGAAGGAACAGTTGGAAAACCTGTAAAAAACTTAGCACAATGGCCTTAATAAAGAAACAAAAGGGGGGGGGGTCACGATTCCTGCACTATTCAGTGTACACTCGCTGTGACAACTGTAGCCTTAATTACCCAAACGTGTGCACTCTAACTTTGTCTTGGTCACATTTGCTTGCTTTATAGACCGTTTTTTCGTAGGCGCCGCCATATTGTGAGCTCAGTGGCGCCGCCTATGAGCAGCGCCATACTGGCTTGGGTGAAAGCGGTCTTTTGCATGGCAGGTATACGCTCGGCAGACGGTTCTGTCGTTTGTTTTCGCGGTCGTGCGCTCTGTTTAGTATGACGTGCGTATCCTACGTGGTAAACGGTTCTGTGAGATGTGCTGAAGTGGTTTAAGGCGTTATGGCCGGAATTTCTGCTGGCGTTGAGGTGGACGGAACACGCAGCGCGATGTGTGCGCGCATATTTGAGCCTACAATCAGCCTCGGAGATCAGTTGTGTATTTCCGAATGTTCTAGTCATTAATGTGACCTTATTGCAGTATTATCCTCTAATTCTAAGCTGCGGTTTAGGAGCCATGAAACATACGAGACGATCGTAACAGCGTGGGTACCGTTCTGCTACGATAGAAGCTGTGATGCTATACTTTGACAAGCGTTCAAACTATTCGCTGCAGGTTACATTGCGTGACTTCTTGGTTCGATGGATGAGGTTTTTGCCCTGAATAAAATAGTTTTGGCAAGTAATAGCAGCATACCTTACAGTCTGAATTAGGCTTGTCCAGCAAAGGGACTGTTTACGAACTGCGCGAGCGTCCTAAGCAGTGGTAGGTGCTGGATTACCTATATCTTTGTTCTATATACCGCATGGTCCAAGCATATAGCATCAGCGGTTATATATTTACAAACGTTGTGCGGCGTGACTATGCAAGATCCTATTGCGGCGTTAGCCCGTTTTCTCTTGCTCTTGAAAGATGATGATAATCGATTTTTTTTTTTCGGTTGTGTTCGTTCCGTTCTCTACGACGCACTCACACGTATTACGGAAATTTTGTCCTGAAAAATGGGCATCGCATTCTTTTTATGCGATCCCTCTCATATATTATGGCTGTATGCAGGCCAAAAAGGCAATGCAGAAGCGCACAGCTTACATATGTATCGTGCTGGTTCACCAACCGCAGTGATCGCTGTGCTGAGCAGCGCCAACGGCCTCATGCAGGAAGGCTAGCGTAGACATATGGTAATTTGAAGCCTACTAGACTTGAAATGCGCGAGAACGATGCCGGCGCATCACAAATATTTGATAGCGCCTGCAGCTTAGATGTTTCGTGGTTGCCTTAGGTTGGCCGTGCACGAGCATGCGCTCTTATGCTTTATGTTTTACTCCCTACGCCAAGCGATCAGATAGTGAGCAGATTTACCATTTCATGCTGCTCATACAAAGACACCGGGTTTCTTTGTTGAATTAAAACCAATATAAGCAAAATAATTCACAACACATACACACACCACGACTGATACTGTGCGTACACCGCGGCTGATAAAACGCGTCACATTTTTGCGCCCCCAAGAGATATTTCCGCCTACTGTAGTTACCGATGCACCGAAAGGCTTCCCTGACGACCTTATATGAACGGACATGGCGTAAATTTCACAAAGCACCATCTAAAACATCTCGAAATCGTTCCGCAGCACGCGACAGCAATACTTTCAAGCAGCGCCGCGCCGGATCGCCCAAGTCAGAGAGGAGGAAAGGCTCTCCGCGCGCCCTATCCTCCTCGCCCGATGAAACGGTCTATATGGGGAGTAAAGGAGGAGTTTTGTCATTAGGTAGTGTCGAAAGCACACAGCCGGCTGAGAAAAAGCAGGGGTAGCATTCATGCAAGCACTGCATCAAACAAAAAAGGAAAAGAAAACCAGCAGCAAGATCCTTTTTTTCCAAGTTCATGTGTTTTGTACAAATGAGTAAGCTTGGGCAAGTTTGTGATTCACAGTGACAAACGGGAAGTTAGCAAGCGTAGCAATTAGGGGTAGGTGAATATTTAAGGTTTTTTAACATGAATCAAATATTACCCACTAACTATCTGTATTTGTATCCAAAAAGGAACTATTCTGTATTTTCAAATATTTGAAAATAACCAAATAGAGCCGAACCCACTTATAACAATATTCAAGTGCCACGAAAATTCCATTGTTATAACCTATAACTGATATAACCGGGTTGCATGAACAAATCTAATTAGAGGGATGGCAGAGCTGATGTGAGAAAACTACAATGGTGGGGCCAATGCCCCTCCCCACCACTTTCCTCCATCTGGCCACCGATTGCGTTCACTCGTTTAACTGCTTCCTTGGTGCTCCAATCGCATGTAACAAGCTGCGGCTCTTGGCATTAAAGAATGGCACTGCTATGACAACTGCAAAAAGGGGTCACAGGCAGCAAGCGATATGCGAGCTCCGCCGAGGCATCGCTTAAGTGGCCCCAAAAGGGGCCTTTTAAAAAATGCAAGAAGGTTGCCGTGGCAGCCTGTCAGCTCGAGAAATCCAGAAGAAACGCTGAAGAGAGATCGCCACAAGCATCTCGAGACATACTTCTCACTGGCTTGCACAAGAAAAGTCTACGTCCATCAGCCTTGCATGCTTTACGGGAAGCTTGCAGACATCCTTCTCCAAGGCATCCAGGTGCTCCACGTAGTGCAGCGGAAGGTTCCTCGTGAAAATGACGCTCCGGAGTGACTGAATCATCTGCCAGGTCCCCTGTGAGGACAATGCTGAGGCAGCCTGCCCTACAACGTCATCGCTGCCGTCGTCACTGTCACTATCTGATGCAAGCATGTTTGTGACTATCGCCTCATTGGTTAGAAGCACTTAGTTTTCAAATCTATAGCTGTGCCCTTTCTTTTCTCCGACAACGTTGTGCATTGCCAATATAAGCGGGCGAATCAGCCACCTTCTGCTTCGGCGGCAAGTCAAATGAGGCTGAGAAACCAGGTAGCCAGGAACGATTTCGACGCAACCAACAAAGACGAATGTGAGTGGTTAAGCTATTTGCAGAACTACACTGAATGAGGAGCCAGAGAGCAATCTGGGAGCAGCACTGTGGGCATGGCCCATTCGTGTTTTGGAAGGTAGCGCGGCATAGAGCTATGGGCGCAGCCCATTCGTGTTCAGAGGGGTGGAAAGGCAACAGGAGAGAGGCACGCGGAGAAGGCTAAAAAACGAGCCCGTGGCGGCTGTTGGGGCAGCGGGCCATCAAGCAGCAGCTCGAATTTCTCTTTCTTTCTTTTTTTTTTTTCAAGGATCTTGCATTTCACTAACTATCAGCACGGGCACCCAGCAGCCAGACTTCATCGTTATAACCAACAATGTGGCATCTGGGCATTATAGTAAGCAGCTTATTTCGCAATGAAAAACATACAAAAGTTGACGGTGCAGCAGCTTCTCACTGTTATAACCAATATAGTGGTAAAACCGGTATCATTATAAGTGGGTTTGACTGTATGTTGCAAAAATGGATGGTTAAAGTCGTTTTGCTGTTCTCCATCTGTTAAACAAAGTATGACAAATTATCAGAAGTGAGACAACAAGAAAAGTTTTCAAAGCAAGGCAGAAAGAAAATGGGTAATGCAAGCTTTGTTTTCAGTTTCGAGGCAGAAGCCTACATGTCAACCTGTAACTTTTGCTTGTAGTGTCAGTGTTTTTGGCAGTCTAGTTAAATAGCATTTTTACCTTTTACACTACGACCAGTGATCTTTTCATTCCAACATGTGTTTACGGCACAGTCTTTCAGCAGCTTTATTTTTGTATTTTTTAACAACTTGTCATTTTTGTTGATCAATCATTTATTTAACGTTTTCGGAACGATAGTCATCAACAGCTTATTATTCTTGGAAAGCTTGTTTGGAACCAGGCTCTAAAGATGTTAAGAGGCTATTCATGCAGTTCTTTTAATGACAATTATCTTGTGTTTAAAGCTGATCCTTTGTCCTTGCTAGTTAGCTGTCTCTTTTTGCACTTAGTCAGTACAGTTGTGCTTAATTATACTGTAATAAATATTCCTGCTGTAAATATATGCATCTGCTTCTGACTATTCAATATTCAATACTTACTTATTTGCGTTCGATTCACATTAGAAAAAGTCGATATTTGCCCACCTTTAGTAGAGATTCATCTCAATGTCACAGGAATAGCGTGATGGAATCGGAACCTTTTTAACATATGCATGTGTCCTACATGCACAGTTCAGGCTACCTCAAAGTTCAGTATTTCTGGTGCTACAGTATAAATAATGCTTGTAATGCAAACACTATTTGCAGTAGTAACTGAACCTTAGCAGAATTTTGTCAAAATTCCCGACAGGTACTGCAGTTTTGAGCTTGGGATGTCCATATTTACACTGAGCACAAGAACTATAGGCCTACAAGAGGGGGGAAAGAAAAGAAAGGATGCTGCCTTTAGTACATTTACATACCAGTGTTCTGGCAGTTGCAGAGTGGCCCAACAGGGCCTTCAGTGCAGACACCACCATGGTGGCACAGGCCCAGCTGGCACTCACCGACATGCTGCTCACAGTAGACACCTGCATACCCTGTTGAAAAACAACAGAGAGAGGAAATATGCAACCTCTTTGACAATGTCCACAGGGGTAACAAATTTTCAGCTTCAGCCAAAGGCACCTTGAAAGTGATAGCAAGGTTTAGCATTGCACTGAAGGCATCTCAGGATGCAGGCATGGTGAGAAGCCTGCCAGCAGTGTTGCACACATCACACCTCAATGGTGCACAAGATGAGACCAAAGGATAACCGTCGGCATTTGTCAGCATCCAAAGAAAGGATCACATAAATTCAGCTTGACATTAATTCTGCTCACGCCACTGTGTGCACGACGATGCGGTGTATAAACACAGCAGCTGTTCAGCAGGAATGCGTGTGTGCAAACACTTCTCACGCCAGCATTGGATGCTAGAGTGCCGCCCTGGCTCTGGCAGAACCAACTGAGCGGAGCACAATGGTGCACCCACTTGGCTTCATCACTTTTGCAGTCAAACATGCTGCGCGTCTCTGGACCCCTCCTAATCCTCCATGCACGGGCCACAGATGTAATGTAAATAGCAGGACAGTGTGATGACGCCAACGCCAACAGCAAAAATGCGCCTAGAATGTCTGTATATAATTGCTATCACCACAAAAAAAGTGACGGCACTGATGTTAGCAACTTTAAATGTAAGCACAGTTAAACCTCCATATATGTCGAAGTTGGTAAAATTGGCAATCTGCTGTGTTCTATCATAATTTCGTTATATTCAACTTGAATCTGTTATTTATTTATTTATTTATTTAAAAATACCTTACAGGCCTCAAAGTGAGGCATTGAGTAAGGGGGGCAGTACATAGAAAATGCATTGAATACAAGACATCTATAAACCGTATTTGTTTACAACCTACAACCAAAGTACAACTGAGATGAAAAAAGAATTATTTAGATCACGATTCACTAGGGAAAAGTAGAAACATAAAAAACATAATAAAATAACAAGGAATAAATCACACAGATTTTTCAGTGAAGTCATGTAATTAATAACAACAGTAATGATGAAAAACAATGACAGAAAAGTTACGGACGCGACATTCCAACGAAACGGTAAACATAGCGACATAACAGCAATAATGCGAAAATAAGCTGTAAATATAGTGCAAGTATAGAAAGCATTGTGCGACAAACGTAAAACTTCACTTTTCGTTAGTCATGTATTCAGTCAAGGCATCACGGAATGAATCGTATTTAGATTGGCTTGCAATGCTGTCAGGGAGCGAATTCCATATTCTGATAGCACGAGGAAGAGCAGAGCAATGGAATGCCTTTGTAGACCCGTAAAGGCGGGCATAGCTGAAATGATTATGAAGCCTATGTGACGTGGAGTAGGGTCGTTTCAAGCATGCGGGTGTTCGAGTGGAGTGAACGAATTTGTGGAACCGTGTTAAAAGGGCAATGTCTCGGCGAGTGCTCAAGGATTGTAATGAAAGTTTAAGTTTTATTTGTGTAACACTAGACTGGTAGCTGTAATCGTTTATGATGAAGCGGCTTGCTCTATTCTGGATACGTTCTAGCGTTTCAATTAGGTATTTCTGGTGAGGGGACCAAATGGGAGATGCATACTCGAGCTTGGGACGAACGAGAGTTAGATAGGCTAGCTTGCGAACATTTGAAGGAACATTTCTTAAGTTGCGTCGCAAGTACCCCAACGATTGGGAGGCATTAGCTGAAATGGACGTGATATGGACTGTCCAAGAAAGATTTGATGTGAATAGAACCCCTAGATACTTATATTGTGTAGCTGTTGTAACAGTGTAATTGTTAATATGGTAGGGATACTGTGAGGTTGCCGACTTCCGGGTAAAAGACATTACTTTGCATTTTGTGGTATTTAATGTCATTAGCCATTTATTGCACCAGTTATTGATTTGTTGAAGGTCTTGCTGAAGAATGAGATGATCATCTGAGTTTTTAATTGGGCGATAAATTATGCAGTCGTCGGCGAATATTCTGATGGTGGAGGACAAATTTTGAGGTAAGTCGTTAATAAATATTAGAAAAAGCAAGGGACCGAGGACGCTACCCTGCAGATAAGTACAATCGCCAATGGACTTTTTTTGCATGGAAGGGGCCGCAATAACTTCTGGATTATTGGGCAATCAAAGAAAGCTAATTTGAACAAGAAAAAAACAATCATTTTGCTGTATTTGAGAGCCAGCGACGGAAGGTACGGTTTCATGCCGTGTCAACAATATCTTCACATCAGCAGTATGAAGCAAAGCCAGACACGCCTTCGCATCCACCCTGCATCAGTTACTGATAGTGTTGCCTGCAGTGGGATGGCGCTATCACAAAAAGCAGCGGCAGCAGCGAGCAAGTGCTTAGTCTGTCTTTCGCTTCAACGTGTCTCCAAAACTCACGATTACATAACATCCAGCGCTAAACACACGGGAAGACAGCGCACAATGCCACACCATCTCAGCTCAGCCAACTTTGCACACACAGTAGATTACCTCTAAAACAGGGCATGCAGGCTCAGTCACGCTAACAGCCCTGTGCAGCCACGGCTGTGCTAAAAAAGGAGACGTGTGCCAACCTGCGCCCCTTCCCTCGCTGCTGTATAACTGTGGCACCACATGCCTAGTGTCTGCCATGGCATGTGTGGGGAAGCCAAACATTAGAAGGCGAGAGTCATGCGGGAAAGGTGAATGTCAAGGGACACGCCACAGTCAAGTATCCTCGCAATATCCAACATTTTATAGTACCCCCCAGTGGAACTATGAGAACCTGCAAAGAAAACATACCCTCAATACCATATGCATATTTTCCCAAAGTTCTTGCACAGGAACATCAAAGGGCAAAAGGTTGTTTTATAGCCATGACTGCTACGGCAAATTATTTAAAGCCATCTTCACTTCTGAAATACACATTCATGCTTTATTTTTTGCCACCACATCAAGGCTTCCCTTTTTTTCTACATAAACAAGTAGCGGGCAATCTTTTACCAATTTTGTTCTGCCCCTATTCATAATATGCAAGCGTAACGAGAACCTGCAGTGACAAACTCACCTGGCGGGCACTGGCAGAAGGTGCGACTCTGGACACCGCCAGTCACACAGCTGCCCCCATTCCGGCACATTTTGGATGGCTGATCACACTGGGCGTCGGGGGCAGGCTCCTGACATGCACTGCCACTCCACGGCCCCCGGCACAGGCATTGCGTGCTGTTACCCCGCCAGTCCTCCACGCAGACACCGCCATTAATGCAGGGCTTCTTCTTCCATGGGTCACGATCACACAGAGGTCCTGTGCATAGAAGATCAAACATGCAGCAGACAGACAGGTTGACCTATTGGTTTTTGTGTACCAAAGGCAATTGCAGACTACAAGGCAAGCTGCAGCACAGCCTCAGTTTTGACCATCTGGGGTTGTTTGAACAAAAGCAGCGGTCATCTCATCTGACACCGCATCCCCTTCATGCGCATAAGACACCTGATGCACTGTGGGCAATTTGGTAGTAGGCCGAGTCGTAAATATAGCCGGAGGTTTAACGATTATAATAGATACTTCAATGTGGACTTGGAACATCCTCAAAGCACCTGGTTCACAATGTTAATGAAGGAGACGTTGTACCCACATTGTGGACAGTTGGGGTACTTGACCATGTCTGTAAGGGGGCTCAACGACTTCAGTGCTTTGAAATACATGTCCTACTTGATCCACCGTCACCTAATGTGTGCATATGAGGGACTGTACCGAAGTGATGGATAAAAATTTGCAAGTCAATTAAGTCGTCAGTGTCGTTACTACGAAATACCTTCATCATTATGTAGTGGCTGGCTACATTGCTTGAATACTAATCGAATTAACATTGACAGTCATCCTGAGATGGGTTCTGTCAGAACTTTTTTTTATGTGCCCCTTAACATCAGCTCTAAGATATCTTAGTATTGCTCACCTGGGTGAATGCAGCCATCAAAGATAAAAACCAGATGAATGGGTGCGGTAGATCGGCATGCATCAGCATTGCCACAATATGTAAAGATATTGCTCAAAGAACGGAACAATAAAACTTCACAATGCAATTAAATACTACTTCTTGCATCGTTACCTGCCCAGGAAAGTGCATTCTGGCATGTGTTTAAGTGTGTGGGAGAATACATTGAAACTAGCTCAAGAACAGTTACAGGCTCATTCACAGATGGCAGTGTGTTATGCAGTGAGGAAGCTGATTAAAATTTCACTGTCACTTGCTTTGCATTCAATTGTCTAGGTCATCAAAAGCCATCGAAAGTGGAAGATGAGAAACTAGTATTGGGCTTCCATAGGTGGTCCAGCCAGTTTAGGATTTGAAGCAATTTTTGGTGCAGGAAAACTGTCATTCTGGAGCAGTTTGGGAGCAGCTACACCAGCATTTTGAAGCAGTTTCGGGGCAGAAAAATCTGTCTTTTTGAAACACTTGCAGTGCAGTAATCTAGCCATTTGGAAAAGCTTGTTACCACTGTGCAATCAGTGTTTGCTGCTCAACAGTGAAGCAAAACACAAAGCCAACAGAGACATAAAATTACAAACGGACTAGAACAATTTGCACCATCAGGCAAAAAGACAAAAAATGATGGCAAATGTTTTATGTGCATTCCAAATAACCAATGTGCTTTGAGATGCTTTACCACACAAGAAAAAATGTGTATTACGCCCAATAATAATGCTAGAAGCTCGACGAGAGACCATGCGTCTATTACCGGCACCAAGATGACATGGCTCTGTACGGTGTGTTAGTACAGAGGCACGCACTAATGTGTTAGGCATGTGCAGAGTGATGGCAGAGCAGATCAACATTCGTATCATACCATACACTCACTTTCGCTGTGAGGCGGGTAGTCAGCTTCCTGCGTGTCATGTGGCCATGAATAGATATAAGTCGATTCAGCATAAAACCGTAACTTTTGTCACCGATACCCGATCGACCTTTCGAAGCACTAGCGGCCAATGCAGCGGCCAATGCAGTGTGCCATGGCGAAAACTGGCTGTTGGCCGATCTGACCGGCAAGCTTTCCACAAGCCATAGCAAAAAGCTTGCTGCTAATATGTTCGTATGAGTAGGTAACCGGGGATTGGTTCCAAGATCATGCATACATGTTTTCGACAACAGTTGAAGCTGGCAACTACTGAAACTGCGCATAGATTGACAGATAGTTCCAAACTGCACATGCAAATGTGTGAATCTGTGTGCATGAGCACGCATATGCAATATAAATCTGCATGCCTTCCAGTGGCTAATCGGTAATATCTTCGTACATAGGCGCTGCTTTTGTCGCCATTCCCTATGCAGGCGTCGGGTATAGAAATTGTTTCAGTTGGACTTGATGACCCGGACAACCCTCGTACCAAGACAGGTGTACGTGCCTCATAATCAGATTGCGGTTTCACCACGTAAAAACTCCAAAATTAAATTTTCTTTTTTCCTGAAACCAACCGAGCGCCCTGGTAAGGCTGTGTGCAACTCATCGACTTCGGCCGAGTATATCACCAAATATAATCGAGTCGAGAACTGAATTATTTGAAGGTTCATGAATCGATTCGTATAATTGAGTATAGTCAACGTCCGATTTTCGGACTCCCTAGGGGCTGCAAAACATCTGAATCCATGCCTTTTACTGCGCCCAAGGGCTCAAATCGCCACACGCAGGTCCGAAACAGATCTCAAGGCCTGCCAGTACACTTATTAGGCGTATCGGTGCTCGTACTGTGAACGGAGACGGCGCGTGCACGCGTGTATGATTAAGGAATACATACTGTGTCCCGTGACAATTGCCCCTTCCCACCCTTGATATGCTTCACCGCAATGATACTTCCCGTATGCTTCACCGCTTAACGCTGCTGTGTTGAGAAGCTGACTTTCGAGAACCGGCATAATTCATCTCGTCGTGCTTTCCGAGCTTCCAAGCCATTGGCGAGGATTACAAAGGCGTATTCGGCACCATTGCTAACAGCAGCAAATTGCTAACAGCGGCAAAAACACGGGGCCGAACAGCAAGAAGCTTGGAAGCGAATGTCGAAGTAGCTAGGCCTAGCGTCACCACTGTGTGGCTACGGCTGCCAGCGGATCTGCATGCGAGAGCGCCTACTCGAGGACGCGCGATAATCAAAACAGCAGTGGTGGTGGCGGCTTCGATTAATGCCGTTTCGGACCTGCGGTCATGGCAGAAAAAAAAAAAAATCGGGAATTCAGACGGCGAAGGTTTTTTGCGCCCGAAATGTCAGACGTTCTCACACATTGACTCTATGAGGTGCCGCGACAGTAACAGAAGTCACTAACTTATCATTAACAGAAGTAATCGGTGACGCGCGCCTGCACACACGCCTGCACACAAATTTCCATCACGATTTTTTTTTCTCGCGCGCGGCGTTGAGGCGCCTTTCCTAAGCTCTTCCTCCATGGCGGGGTCAGAAGAATGCTGGTCGGAGGCGCCGCCGGGTGATTTGGTGCGCTGCTGAGAGCACTGTCGGAGCGCAGTATGTTCGAATTAACAGTCCCAAATTCTTGCGCGTTCGAATTACCGGGCGTTTTCGCGCATTGGAATGCACATAACTGTGACGGGACCACAGCGTCAGTTAGAATTAAGCGTGTTCGCATTAACGAGATTCGACTATAATAAATTCTGGGATATCAAGTGAAATACCATGGTATGGTTATGAAGCATGCCATAGCGGGAGAATCTGGATGAATTTTGACCACTTGGGGTTCCTTAACATGCACCAAATGCATGGTACACGTGTGTTTTTGCATTGCACCACCCATCTAAATATGGCCACCATAGCCGGGATTCAATCCCGCATCCTGAGGCTTAGCAGCGCAATGCCAAGGCCACTATGCCACCACGGCAGGTAATATTTAAAATGGGTAACTTGTATATGGCGTTTTCATACTAGTGAAGAACGAATATTAGAATATTCACATAGTATCTTTCGAAAACAATGTTCTGCTGTTTGACACACAACTAATGAGGCATATTTTAAATATATAAAATGCAAAAGTAAGCACAGTGGTGGAACAGCCATTTGGCCTTTCGGCACAGATCTTGAAGTGAAAATGCGCATTTGTAACTGAAATAAGCCCTTTTGGTACAGTGTAGAACGTACATCTACACATCATATTGTCTCGATATTACCTGGAGTAATCGAAAAATATGCCGGAGCTCGTTCTATGCGTACCAATGCGGCATTTAAGATAAAAATTACCAGGCTACTTTCATTAAGTTTTAACAGAATGCCTTTACCTATGCGCACATTGCGATATAAAGCCACTTCTACCCATTTCAACTTGCAACAGGTTTTTGCACATTTGTCATGCTTCAAGCGAGCAAAAAAGAAAAAAAAAGAAGATGGTGGAACTAAAACACATATGGAAGGCCACACCCTAAAGGATGCGCACTACAAAACCAGACCATAGGTTTCTTGAGTTTCAATATGAAAAGTCTCTCCTGCATAGCTATACGTTGGGTCGTGCAAAAGTTGTTTAAATTACAACCACAGGACCAACGGACCTGCTCTTCCGATTATGCAGGGTTGTAAGGAAGGTCCCTACTAATGGCAAATTATAAGCCAGTCACTGCTAACCTCTCTGTCTTTCTCTTTCTTTGCCCTTCTCCTAGCCAGAAGTTGAGTGTGCATATTACAATGTACTATCTCTTAAAGGGAAGCTGAAACGGTTTTCAATTTCCATGAATTGCTGGGATTGGGAAGAACAGACCTAATAATTTACGGTTCCGAAATTTTTTTCTTCGTTTTGTTAATATAAGGGGCGGAAATCGCTTTCTAAATCACCCCCGCGGACTCGCCCCCATCGCTTCCCGGAGCGCCGGGTGAGGTGGTTGTCAGAGGAGAGAACCGACGAGAGTGACGTCACTGGCGGGGACCGAGCTGCCGGACCGGCGTGCTGGCATGCATCTTTCCATCCTGCGCTTTACTGAACGACGCTACGAGAGATTTGCCGCCACCGCCGCTCACGTTTGTTTTGCGATTTTCGTAAACTGTTCTTTCCTTCTGTGCTGCGTGAGTGCCTACTGCCAAGGGCGCCCAACATGCCCTCGTTCTGTGCAGCATTCGGCTGCGCGAACACAGGCGGGCGAGACGATGTGGTGTTTCACAGGTTCCCGAAGGACAAGAAGCTTGCAGCGCAGTGCGGTGAGGAGAGATAAGTTCGTGCCGACGAAATCAACTGCGCTGTGCTCGGACCATTTCCGCGATTGCCGGATAGGCTTACGACAAATGCGGAAACGCGTCGTTTCTAGCGTTGCTATACTCCGTTTCATACATCAGGTGCAACGCTGTGGAGGCTTGAGATACTTGCAGTGGCTGCGCACTTAGAAAAAGTTCGGTGTTTCTTGACCCGATTTTTGAGAAAACTTTTCATATATAAGCTCAGTTCTGAATGAAAAAGAAAGAATTTACCCATAGAAACAATCCGTGTACTTATACGGCTGCTAACACGTTCTTTTAAATCAATTTTCTTTTCGGCATTCTTTATTTGCAGCCCGTCGCGGCAGCTTCACGTGCATGCTCGCGCGAGCAAACGCCGCTGGCACGCTACGAACCATACACGGAAACGCGCGCAGTAATAAATTTTGGTAACCGGACTTCGTGCGTAGCTTCCACAGCGTTTCACCTGAGGTATAAATTGGAGTATAGGCTTGCCTAGTGACATTCGACGTACGGTTGCAGTTATGTTTACCACACGGCGGTGCTAAAACTGCCTAATATCTTTATGTCAACACTAGCATGGAGCGCGCATACCCATTCTTGATCGAGCCACAATCACAAAGTCGTCGAACCATATTTTGAATATTGCACATATAATCCCCCTGACCATCTCGATCTGGATGTGTATAATAAGCAACTTCCATGACTGTACCTCGCAGCACTGCATGTGCGCGCTTTGAAACGCGTCACTTATGTTCGCGATCGTGTATCAACGCTCAGAAAACCACGGGACTTTAGACAAGCAGCGGCAAGGTGTTTGACATCGCGGAATTGTACCCGTGTTTACAATCTAATGAGAAGTTAGTGCTTCGGCATTCTTCCAGCAACAAGTTCCGAGTGACACTTAAGCGCATTTTTTCTCCCGTCATTGGAACGTGCAGCTACATGAAAAAAAAAAGCATACGTAACAGCTGAGATTTCCAACGCGCGAGAAGGTGCACACATCGCTCTCGCTTTTGGCACACTCAACATCGTCGTTGCCGCCGTTGCCGCCGTTGCCGCCGTTGCCGCCATCGTTTTCCGTATCGGCTGTCGGTTCGAACATGTACGGCGAAAATACAAGCTGTCTGAGACAGCGAGAACGTTCCATAATGCTTACAACTCAGCTATGAAGCCAGAACAGAACAGCGTGCTACGCTCTGAAACGGCGGCGCCGACCGGCGACTGCCGCCACTGACGTCACAGCGGCTCCGACCAATCACGGGCAACAGCGGCGTTCGCGCGATACCCTGAGGCGCTGGTGCGCGTTTTCATGAAAAAACAGCCGCTTGCGCTTGTTTCCGCCCTTTTTGAACGAGATATTCGTGTTCAGGGGACTCAAAACTGTAGAATGCCGCAGAGAAGTCATTTTTTTCGAAAACTGTTTCAGCTTCCCTTTAAGCGGCACCGTCAACAACTATGCCAAAGAATGTATGACTAAACATTATCCGAAGCTGCTTTTTTATCTGACAACCTCCTTGAGTGAGCTCCGCGTCACAACAGTATAGAGAATACAGAACTGCACCACAAGTGGCATAAACAAGACCGCACAGTGACAGAACAATGGAACCTCCACTAGAGAGAAATGCAACGAAAGAGCAAATATGAGAGGCGCAAAAACAGGAAACGGAGGACCGATGGTGTTGGCTATATCCGTGGTTATGTTCGCTCAGTTCACTTCCATTATTATGATAATTATAGTGCGCTTTAGGTTCTCGTTCGGTTTTACTAGCGATACAGCCCTTATGCTTCATTTGGCGCAGGTGTAGTGAAATTTTCTGCTAAGTCTACGCTTGTTACAACGGATTCGCGCACAAACGAATTTCGGATATGCCGGAATAACTTTGTTCTGCCTATTTTATTGATGCAATGAAGTTCGCTTTTAACAGACCTACAACGGACTATCGGCTACAGCGAACGAAATTAGCGGCATTTTTTTTTTTAATCTGGCGTATAAAATGCACTTTCGCTGTGTCGACAGGGGCTGACAAGTGACTTGCGACGGTCAGGCGAGTGCCGTCTTCTTTAGCGCGCGACGCACGGGGGGGAGGTTCTACTCATGCGGCTGCTGCTTACGGCGCGGACACCGTATCTTCAAGGCGATCTGCGATGTCGGCAAAGTGCGCGCCCGCCGTATCTGGAAGGCGATCTGCGATGTCGGCAAAGTGCGCGCCCGCCGTATCTGGAAAGCGATCTGCGTTGTGAACAAAGTGCGCGCTAGCGCGGGCTTCGGCATCAAAGCGATCTGCGATGCGGACGAAGTGCGTCCAGTGCCGGCAGCTTCGTATGCGCTGTGCTTTCGACATTTAGTTCGCGTTGAAGCGAGAGTATAGCACGAAGGTCAATTCGCTCGCTGCTGCTGCCGCGCTTGCTTAATTTGCTATCGCAATCAATGCTTCGCCTTTCGGGAGAAACTGCGACTTTTTTTGTCTTTTTTTTTGCTTTGGACGTTCGTCACTCACTCTTTGCAATAAGGTTGTTAGACATCGCGACGAAAGTTTCGGAAGTGAGGCGTTTCGGATATTACGGACTTCGGATAAAACAGTAGATTTAGCACAGTTATGAGCAACAGCACGTGCGGTGCAGATCGCGCCGACAGCAATGCATCGAAGTAGCTCACGGCTTCCGAGATTTACGTGCGTTGCGTTGCGCGGCCCCCACAAATTTTGCACGTCATAGCTGACCGCGCTTAGTGGCCGCAGTGGGCGCCTACAAACGAAAAACAAAAGTGTTTGATGGATATTCCTCCTGAGCAGAAAAAAAGGAAAACCACAGTTTCGACAGAAAGACGGAGCACTGATGGCGATAGCAAAGAGGCAATTACAAGAAGTAAGGTTCGTAACTTTACCGGTGTCACGCGCGCTTCCGCAAACATTGACAGGACTCACTCGATGACCACGAACACGCAAGTCGCAACGCTAGCAAGCGCTTCGCACCGCGTCTCGGACACTTGAGATTATGCGACCGCCAACACTAGATGCGCGGGAACAACAAAATGCGCGCGAAGGCACCAACCATTTCGGCTCGCCCTTTGCATTTTCCGCGGAGAGATGACCTCCGAAGAGGCCCGCGATCGGACGCGGGCAAGGAAGAGACGCCCGCTCCTGACCACCCCTGCCCGTGCGTGCTTAACACGTTAATGCGCGTTCACTCTCTCCACATCCATCGGCGCAGGAGTCGTCTGCTCTGGCGCTGCGAGCTGCCGCATGCCCCACAGTCTCCGCAAGTTGTTTACCAACGCGACAAACGGCGCAGCGGTGTTTCCTACCTACCACATTCCGACGCGCATGCTTTGATGTCGGTTTTGCCGTTCAAACTTCACACGCAGAAGGACGCTTGAAGTAACTCTTGCTTCGGCCGACTTTTTATTGTTTTGTTTTCCTAGATTTACTAGCCATACAAGCTCCAAGTGCACGCTTGAATTTACCAAAAACTTTGTTAAATCGAAACAGGGTCGCAAGATTACTTCGCTAAAATTGCGAAATATAATACACGGTTTTCAATGCAACTAAGATCGGCGAATCGAATTAGTTCGTTAAATTGGGAATTTCGTTTAATCGGGGTTTTTGTTACATCAAGGTTTGACTATCTGTGCATCAAACTTCTACAGCTCACAGCGTCATTAACCAACCTGCACTACAGGCTCATGAAAGCATGCCTCACCTCGAAGGTAAAAGAAGAAAGTTCTGTAAGTGTGCTGCATCAATATCATGGCTCACCCATTAGCCCATCGGTATCTTTTAAAAAATTTCTAGCTGTCTACATGCCACTATACAACCATCATGAATTACATAAAAGGGCATGAACAGAAGACATAATGTAAACAAATTAGGACCACAGTGCAAGAGCATCTGAGAGTGCAAGCCAAAGCAGATGACAGGCAGCACGCAATGAAATGGCAGCACCACTGCCATTCACTTGAATCAAATACTATCTCGGAGCAATAGGTTATTTTCAATACAAACAGGCACCAATGTTCAACAAGGAATTGAATTCTTGGGCTTTATGTGCCAAAACCACAATCTGATACTGAGGCACGTCATAGTGGGCAACTCCAGATTAATTTTGACCACCAGGGGATCTTTAACATGTCCCCAATACGCGGGACACAGGCACTTTTGCATTTCACCTCCACCAAAATGCAGCCGCCACAGCCGGCATTTGGTCCCGTGACCTCATGCTTCAACAAGGGCAATAAAAAATAGCATGCAAATGAAATAAGTTACAGATGAAACCTAAATCTGCACAAAACATTTGAACATATTCTCTAACAATGCAGTAGCACTGGCACAATGCATGGCATGGAGTGCAAGGAAAAAGTTCACAGTCACGCAAACATATTGGCATAAAATATTTACTAAATACAAGTTTCATAAAAATTATTGCCTATCCCATATCCAAATGTGCATGACTGCTTGAAGTGCATCTTCTTACATCATTAGCATACAGTGATCAAGCTAATAGGTGTCAGACAAGTTCATTACAAATCATTGCAACAAGATTCTTAATCATTTCCTGCCTAGTGGAACGATTCCTTCATCTAACCTTTTTTTATTCCTGTTCAGAAACAAGTTAATAATTGCCTCACACTTCCCTAGTCAATAATGCTATCTCCTCTGACCTGCACTACAAGTTTCACAAACTGTGGGTTTTGCAACAGCCAAAAAAGAAAAAAGAAAAAAAAAGCAGAACCCATATCTTGGTCTCCAGGTTCCCCAGTATGTGTGAGTGTGCTAGAATTCTTTCTGTGATGCTTGAGATTATTTATAGAATACCTTTGGTAGCTGACTACATAACAAAATTATGTCACACTTTCAGATAATGACGTTAAGAGGGGTTCTGTCTACCTTTCTTGTCTTGCGCCTTTCATTCTAGCCCAATAGCACCAACCTAAATATAGTCCCAGGTTAGAACGGATGTTATTTACTCAAAAAGCTGCCACATCAGAAAGCAGTAGGGAGAAAACACTGGCTTGGGCAAACAGTATCATTTAAACAATAGGAAGTGCCAATGGCACAGCACATGGTAATCTTATCACTTTCTGTAAGTATATAAAAGTATGTATCCCTATGAATTTTCCATGTTGCTCTTAAATCGAAATCCACACTGAAGCTAAGAGAAAGTTGACCCAGCGATGAGGGTTTCCATGGATTTCTAGAATCCACATCAGGAAAGGTGTTGTTACCTTTCTTGTTTCCCTAAGAAATCTAGGAGTACAATGCTGAAGCAGAATTTTCAAAGTCTGGCAACACGATACCTTTGCCACCCCAAGTGGAGTGCAACAACAGTGCACTTCCTTACCACAAGCATGAGCAGGGTTTCAAGTGAATGGCTTACCCTCATCTTTTTCACAGTGCTCGCCACTGTACCTGGCTGTGCACAGGCACTTGGGCACTCCACCCTGTAGTGTGCACAAGCCACCGTGTTGGCAGTAGTAGTCAAAGCATGGGTCCACCCGGTAGTCCTCTGTAAGAAGAGAGACGTGAACAGAAGCCAATTCAAAGTCAGGCAACACAAAATTGAAAGCAGAGTTTGTCAGTGCACTAAAATTGAATATGCACCATGTCACATTCAGATTTGCTTTCACTGCATCTGTACATTCGTTGTTTTTTTTGCACACACCACCAACAAGCCAGCTTTCTGAGCTATCGATGAAGCCTTCGCTGAAGGCTATCATGAATTTGCAGCATACCAAACGAAGTTAGCCTGTGGGTAAGAAAATTTGGTTTAGGTGCAAGAATAGGGCATCACATATTTGTGCCAAATTGAACTAGTATTTGGCTTGGACATGTGGTACCATCTTTGACAACCTATTGACTGCTCAGAAACTGTTACTAGCCACATCGTGGATGACGTGGACGCCATATGAATGTGCCAACTACATGAGCATTTAATAAGGAACAAAATACATTGCGTGCTTATTTTATTTGTATATGCTGAAGATGCTGCCACTTTGCTACACATGACCATATGACAGGAAGGTGCCTATACATAATCTGGGCCCAGTAAGATGCATTAACATTTTCATTATTGCTGGTTTTGTGGTAAGCCATGGTATTGCAAAAACATAGAGCTCAATGTTGAACTTGTCATTTGCATAGCTTCTAAAATTAGCAAAGCAAACAAAGGCATGAAGAAGAGGAGAACCAAATGGAATAATCATGAAACTGGAAATGCCTTCATTTAGTACAAAAAGCCACACAACGAAAGCTTCACATGCATGCACAAGAGCCAGCAATAAATCAACCTGCCACAAACATAAATATGCAGTAAAAAAGATAAAATATCATCAGGCAGTGCCACCACAGAAGATACTTAAAACCCCATAGCTAAATACTTGGTTACATTGATGCACACTAATATGAATGGGACACTGACATAATCTTCACTTTTTTTTTCTTTGTAAAGAGAACTTCATCAACTCACAGGTTATAATGCCACACCTATTTCCAAGCATTATTGGGAAAGCAGGCACTTTTTGTGAATGAGCACTTTTCTCATTCTTCCTTTCACTCCATTTCTTTTTCTTTAGAAAAGCGTTCTATAATTTCTTTATAAGACGGGATAAGTGCTCACACAATCTCCCTGTCTAAATAAACATTAATTCACCTATATTCCTCTAATATTTTTAAGGGACAACTCAATGAACCTCTTCCAAACTGCATGCATCCGCCACACTGAGCTGCCAAAGCAATCCCTGTACATGAATTAAAAGCTTGCCACTCTTTCACCCGCAACAACCACCATTTTAGGTACTGGCCAGCACTTTGTGAACATAGATGCAATGAATATGGCTATAGCCAGGCACGATCAGGCCAAAGTTTAACATGTTCACTGCAACATAGTTCACAGGTGGGTAATGGCGGTTATTTCTCCTGTGTGGTTGTGGAAAGCTTTCCTGTAGTGTGCAAGCAACATCTTAGCTAGAAATCAACCAATAGAAAAAATTTGTGTTGCTTTCAATTGCTTCCAAGAGGCACCATTTCTGTAGAACTTGAGAAACTGCACGACTCACCGGTGTCCCGACGCATAGGAATAGGCACCTCACAATGTGCTGGTGCAGAGAATGTGTTAAAAAAATTAACCAATTCACAGGCCATCTACAATAAAAAGGAACATGCAGTAGACACCAGGATCATGGATCCAGAGTGCACATTACTTACTGCAATGCCGCACATCTGGGAGAGGGCAGGCATCCCATGTGGGGCTTCCCTCAGCATGTGCACTGGCCAAGGGGAGATTGGCACCTCCAGAGATGCAGCCACGAAACCCCGAAGGTGCCACTACAGTTGACACAGCTGCTTGCGACACAAGAGAGAGGAGGTAGGGCCTGATGGTGTCGCTGGCCACGAGCACAGGCTGCTGTTCACCCACATGCAGCCAAACCAGGCCATATGTGGGACGCAAGGAGACCCAGTAGAGCTGGTTGTCCGTAACATTGGCCCCCACCTGAGGGCCAGTCAGCAAAGGGCAGACACTGTTGAGCATCCAGCTAGGCACTGAAGAATAAGTAATGCAGATTTTGACTGCAGCAACATTTTTCAGCAGGTAACCACTAAAACATGGTGCGCAAACAGCATCACAGCAATGGCATGTGAAACTGAACGTCCAGGGTCCACTGTAGTTCTCGTACAATCAAAGCTCATTATAATACAGCTTCATCCGACATGAAAATACCTTCGTTATACCCGCTATTCGTCACAGTTGAACCTCTCTATAACGAACATGGATTTAACGAGTTATCGTATATAACGAAGTAAATCTAAAATTTGTTTCGACATGCTTTAATTCAATGGAGTGTTCTCCTGCTATAACGAAATCGAAAATGCCGGGTCCGACAAAGTATCCCATATAGCAAAGCAAGTTTTATTGCGACAGCAATCATGTGGACACTCCAGTCGAATTTGCGCCGCCGTCGGCATGAGGCATGAAGTCCCAAGTGCAATAAGATCGCGGCCGCGCGTCGTATGCTGTAAAGCGAGGGAAAGCATGCGAGGGTGACCCGAGAAGGATGGCGGCTTGGTGCGGCGGCGTCTTGCGCGCGCAAGGGAGGAAGGCGGGGAGAATGCGCGCCGACGTTTCGCGCGGGCGCAATGGGAGAAGCGGGGAGATGTGTGCGCGCTAGCAGGAGGGAGGGGAGGAGGGTAGAGCCAACACCTTCTAGATAACACAAGGCCTGTGCACTTCGATTCAAGATGCCATGCTACCTTGCCCGACTGCCACGAAATCTGATGTGTACCGGGTAAGCCGCGGCGATTTTGACGTCACCGCTTTCGTAACGCCGGGCTTGATGGTGGAAAGTTAGGTCCAAGTAGCATGACCTCATAAAGCAGAGTGCACAGGCCTCCTAAGGGACGTTGGTAGAGCGCGTCTTTTCAACTCCAGCCGCGGCTGAGCATGAGCGCGACCGCGCGCGTCCTATCTTGGAGGTAATCTGCGGCGGGTTCGAAGGCCAATCGGGCCGAGATAACTGATTGCTTCGTGTGCGTCGTGTTCCCGCATGCCTTTTTCGCGTTGATGCGAGGTGCAGCACAAAGGAGAATTCGCTCGCCGCTGCTGCCGCTCTTCATCACGCCAGCATTCTGACAGTGATTGTGCGCGGTCATCGAGTTAGATGTGTTCGTGTTTTCCTGTGCGCGAGTGACACCGTGTGTGTTAATTTAGTTAGTAGACGAATGTTTACAGCAGTTTATGCAGCTGATAAAACTACTAACATTACGGCATATAGCTGTCCAATAAGTTGCCATCGCAATCCCGGCCGCGGCGGCCGCATTTTGATGGGGCGAAATGCAAAAACACCCGTGTCTCGTGCATTGAAGGCACGTTAAAGACCTCCATGTGGTCAAAATTAATCCGGAGTCCCCCACTACGGCGTACCTCCATAATCAAATCGTGGTTTTGGCATGTAAAACCTGCAGAATTCAATTTGCCATCGCAATCAATGCTTCCCTTCTCGGGGGAAACTGCGACTTTTGTGCCTGCAAGTGCCTCAAATATATATTCTGATAGCGAAAATCAAATGATCTTTTAGACGCCCGAGTTTTCTGACTTCCCTGCGTCACCACCTCTCACCAACGTATATAACGACATTAACCTACATTTCAGGCCCTGCACGGTGTTTCGGGCATAAGACGCGCGCGCTATGCCGAAAACGTGGCGGCAATGAACAAAGTTGCCGCCACGTCGGTAGGCACCAAACCGCTACACTGGTGTCGACTCCTGACGAAGCGGCGCCGGTTATGCCTAGCGACTAAAGTGTGGCCGGCGGCGTCGCGGGAAGTTCGGCATCGAATTGTTCGCACTCGTATACCTTACGGGCGATCTAGCGCGAGATCAGACGCACGGGCTGGACTGTAGTATAAAGAGTACGGATCCACGACCGGGCCCCTCCATGTCCGAGTGGTATGTGGGCGGCGGCAGCTTGGCTTGGTTTGACCGCAGACGGCAAGCCAACGTACCGAACCAGCGCGATAACACCGATCGCACAGTTGCGTATTCGCGGCGGTGCCGAGCATGTGTATGTAATTTATTGATACACCAGCGCGTCGTATCGGCATAGCAAGATGCCAACGGGCCATAAAAATTTGCAGTAGACACTTTGCTGGCCCGTTGGGGGCACGCGCTTTTGCGTTTTTTGGGTATAGACTTAATCGCGCTTTTTTTTTTCGACATTGTGTGTATGCTTGTAACAAATATCGGATATAACGAAAATTCTATTGTGGCCGATAAGACTTTGTTATAACGAGGTTAGACTGCATTAGCATGTATTTGCGAACCTTTTTACATTTACTTTTCAATATTCAATCATTCCTTATATCTTTGTCCTTTATATTGAGGTCCGACTGTATACATTACTTGACATCTATTTACTCTTAAACAGCAATCAATCGTACATAAAAGAAGGAGAATGGATACTGTCAATTATTCAAGTATAGTGGTTTTTTTTCATACACATTTTATTTGTAAGTGAGCATCTTTCTTGTCAACTTCTTTGCATTTCTGTAAACCTTACTGCCCATTTTTACTTAATATGCATCCAGAGACCTAGACGCAATGGGGCCGCAATGACTATAGGATTTTTCTTTTTAACTTAAAATAGCCCCGTGCACACTGGATGTCTTTTGCGACTAGTCACAAATTACATTAAGATGGTGGGATTTCGAGTACCAAAACCACGATATGAGACATGCCGTAGTGGGAGACCACAGGCCAATTATGAACACCTGGGGTTCTTTAACATGTCCGTAAATATAAACACGTGAGCATTTCTTGCATTGCGCCTCCTTCAAATCATGGTCGCCTTGTTCGAACCCACGGTTTCGAGCAGCGCAACGCCACAGCCACTTAGCTATCGCGTTGGGTTAACAATGAAGAGCATACAGACGCGCCTGTATATATAGGCGCGTCTGTATAGGCGTCACTACACGCGTCACTGCACGCAACAGGCGTCACGCAATAGGCGTCACTGCACGCAACAGTGATCGGATGGCAAGAGGGCAGTCGCGCCCACAGAAATAGAATAGTCTGCACTGCACGGACCGTGACGGAATCGTTGACCCCTTGGACGGACCAGCTGAGCTCGAGCGGACCGTCAGAGCGCACGGCTAGCGAGATGGAGTCGTTGCCGAAGCTCTGCCGTAGTATCGTTCCATTGCTGCACGTCCGGAAGGTGAGGCTGGTGACTGCGCTCAGTATGGGCTGCGAGTCGTTCAGCAGGAGGCGCGTGGATCCATTCAGGAAGACCTGCGACGCCACGCACGCCAGGTCCCACAGCAGGGCCACGGTGAGGCCTGCACGGAACACCGAGAAGGAAGAGATGAGTCCAACGCTGTCACACGTCCATCGCACGCAAAACACGCGATGCGGCGGGAGAGGAACTGTCGCAGGCAGCCGTCTGAAGACTGCGCGAGCCCGCGGCATGTCACGCAGTTTTAGCCGTATCGTAATGCCGTACAGAAAAGCATCTGGGTAGCACGGTAAATCTTTCAGTCCATCAAAATGACGTAAGTGCAAGGCCGATGATGACCGTGTTCTCTGTACAGCTGGTACGGCAATGCAGCAGAAATGAAACACAAAGTACTAGTAGTACTATATATACATGCCGATGTAGAAGCTAGATGGTGAAGTAACAATGTCGGGAATAACGGCTTCAGGGTGACAGGCGCGAAGTTGTACTGTACAAAGTATGCAGAATCATGGCACAGAAGAAAGAAAGCCTATAAAGATTTATGCGCGTAAGTTCAAGTAATGTTGCAAAGATACGGGGGGAAAGTGGGTGGGGATCGAGGGCATGAAGCAAGCGATGTGGCTTTCGTGTTGTAAAAACAGGATGTCTATGTTTCAGTCAAGATACTAAACCAAACAAAGCCCCCTTATTTCTAATGCATACGATGGGGGTCCCCCAGGCAAAAAGCTGCTGTCAGAGAATTTGAGGGGACATAAGGACCGTACACAGGCAGCAGCAATAGTGGTTCGTTCAGTGAACAAACAAATTTTTTTAAATACTTCGCAGCAGTAATTATTTTGAAACCATGCAGATATTATGTGTCCATAGATATCTACAAACTATGCAGACAGTATCCGCGCATATACTATCCGAAGAAGTTTTTTTTTTATAGCCCGTAGATATGATCTCTATAGCAGCTGCACACTGAAACCCTGCAAACATCTTCCCAGAGCATTATTCTTCTAATGTTCCATTTCATTTTGCAATC
Source organism: Dermacentor albipictus (assembly GCF_038994185.2). Classification (NCBI taxonomy): domain Eukaryota; kingdom Metazoa; phylum Arthropoda; class Arachnida; order Ixodida; family Ixodidae; genus Dermacentor; species Dermacentor albipictus. The sequence goes on along the minus strand of NW_027225575.1, from coordinate 5,003,956 downwards.
ATTCCACCCTTCATCATAATCTCCGAAGTGACACCTCCGTTATCGCTAGACTGGCCGCTCGGCATGCCGCGAGATTAGAAAAAAGAGTGAAAAATGAAATGCGAACGTTGTAAAACACAGGCCATGCTGTAACACATTTGATCACTATGCGGAATTCGCACGCTAGCACTTAATATTCAGTCGTGGGGGCTTTTCTATGTCTGTAATGCACTGCGGCGAGGACAGGAGCCCAAACGCAGATTTTGGGAGCCATTTTACCGCGGAGGTAACGCATAAGTGAAGCACTTTGCTGTTGGTTTTCTGTTCTCCCGCAATTCCGGCAAGTGGCGCAATGTATGTAAATTCCTACGAAAACACAGAAAATGACAATAAAACAATCAACGAGTAAAAAAGGGGGGAAGGGTAAGGGGGAGTCTCTCAACTCCGCTGCAGTTGCGAAACGCCAAGTTGGACACCAAGCTCGCAAGGCGTCCAAGATCCGACAAGGTACTTAACTACCGCAACACCAACGGGAAGCCGTATAGGAGCAGCTCGCACTGGCTGCAGACAAGGGGCTGCCCTTCAGACAAGGAGCACAAGCGTTCATCCCGGAGCGCAAAGAACAATGCACGGTCGGCCACACGCAAGCCGCGCGACGCGGCACGACCCACATCCCGCCCCCCGAGTTCCGCACCCACAGCGTGCACAGGGAGGAAGACCGCCCGAAGACCGTTTGACGCACAGAAGATGGCGTGCTTCCACGCAGCGTACGGCGGCGGTTTGCGCGAGGAGGTTTTCGAAAAGCACGCGCGGCGCGGTGTTGCATGCACGTGTGTGAGGGAGCATCCACAGCGCAAATCTTTCTTCGCAAGCGGCGGCGAGGAGCATCGCGCAAGAGGTATGGCGGCGATGACCCCGTCCATCATCAGACCCGCACGGCGAAGATCGTAAAGCCAGCGCAGCGCTGAGAAATAAAGGGCCGCCATTGTCAGTCTGCATTGCGAGTATACGTGTACTGTGCAAGTAGTGCAAGTGCACCTGCCACGTCTCGCTTCCTTCCTTCCGCGCACGAATTTGCAGACGGCGCCGGCATATCGTCAAGAACTACCGAGCGCGCTACTCTGGTCTGGGGCTCTCTCACGGAGTTTATTTCACACACACACACACACACACACACACACACACACACACACACACACGTAAATATATAATATATATATATTATATATATATTATATATATATTATATATATAATATATTATATATATTACGTGCCTCCCACGTCTACGTGGGAGGCACGTAGAGAATCGGACTTGGCGCAATAGTATTAGTATCCGTACACGGGCGATGACGCATGTCTTCAAAAGATTGGGCCGGAGCTTTTTTTTTTTTTTCTGGCTACTGAGGGGAAATAAAATGCCAAGCGAATTGGTAAATTAGGCCTTTGAATTAAACGAAACCGAGATCGGCCGCCGTGGGGCCAGTCGGCCGTTTCAAGCACTGGAACGGTATACGGAGCGCCAGTGAAGTCATTTCTCTGTGTGGCCGGCCAGAGTGCTCGGCGTAATAAACCTGAAACAGTTGCCAGACGGAGCCAAATTCCGGTAAATGAGCAGTCTATACACATTGTAAGTTATGGTGTCAACCAAGGTTTAAAAAAAAATTATGGGGTTTTACGTGCCAAAACCACTTTCTGATTATGAGGCACGCGGTAGTGGAGGACTCCGGAAATTTTGACCACCTGGGGTTCTTTAACGTGCACCTAAATCGAAGTACACGGGCGTTTTCGCATTTCGCCCCCATCGAAATGCGGCGGCCGTGGCCGGGATTCAATACCGCGACCTCGTGCTTAGCAGCCCAACACCATAGCCACTAAGCAACCACGGCAGGTACAACCAAGGTTGTAAGCAGCACAAACGTGATTGGTGTAAAAGGCGTTTATCTGAAGAAACGAGCTCCCGTCACATAACGACGCGTTCGCTTTTAAAAGTAAAACATGCTAAGCTTTCATATAGAGGCCGGCTTGCGTTGGTCGGTATCAATTAGCAACGCCAACCTGCGTCAGAGTCTTTTTTTTTTTTTTGCTTTGAAACAATCATCAGTGATTACAAAATAACAGTTACCTTCCGTACATCTCACACGAGTACACAACGCCTTCTTTGCGCGGTTTTCTTTTCTCTTTTTCTTTTTTATAGCCAGCTAATAACATGACATATGACAAGAACTTAATTCGAGTCCAAAGGAACTGAGAACCAAGATCAAGTCGGTGGCTCCGCCCACGATGGGAGCGGGAGACGAAGTCCCGCCGCAATGTCGTGAGCCCTCTGGACAGCCTGGAAATGAATGTGGAGATTGCTGCTCTTGAGGGATTTCTCTCATTGCTCTTTCGTGATAGGTGGAGAGGCGTTAAGGGCTGGGCACAGCCAGAGCATGTGTTCAAAAGAGCATGAGTCATGACCATATTTGGGGCACCACTGTGAGTGGCCAGGGCCTGTCCTATTAAAGGGGCACTAAAGGTTACCAGAAACTCAAGTTAAATTGGTAGAGCAATGTTCTAGAACGTTTAAGGCGTCAATTTAATCGCGAACAGAGCTTTAGTAATCGAGAAATTGAGGTAAATGCATGACACGATTTGAGACCTCCCAGCGACATTCCGGTACTAGCCCGATGACGAAAGGACTCCTCATAATTTGTGTTTCTAATACTCAACTACTCGTATTAAAAATATAATTTCATTCGATTATAAGACGGAAAAAAATGCTACTTGTCTACGTCTATTCGATTCTAAGAAAAAATAACATTTTGACGTTACCCTTCAGTAAAATGGGTGTTCGAAAGGTTTCGTTTTCGCTCGACTCTGCGCGCTCGACTCTGCGCCGCGCACGCTTTGGAGTTTCAGTACTTTCGTTATCGCGTCGTGCTGTGAGGGTTCTGCTGGCTCGCGAAATTTTCATTTGGAACAAGCAGCGAGAATGCCACGTCCATGTGATGTCGTGGGAAGCCCTCGTTGCTTTCCCGCTCCGGAGAGCCGGTGTCGAGGCCGCCGTCGTAGTACGCAACGACGCCGGCAGTGCGAGCCCTCAGCAGCAGGTCGCGCTCGTCGGCGCTCAAATCGCTGAAGTTGAGCCTACCATCGCGAGCCAATCTGTCGGTGTCAGGGTCCATTGCGACGAGCGTCGAAGTTTGCGTCATAGAATGAAGTACCATCTTATGGGCGTCTTGCGCTGGAGCTTGAGGTATAGTAGCGGCGCCTGGTGGCGGTGCGGGAAACGACATCTCGGTCATGCCAGCTTGGGTCGTATTGAGCCCTGGCTGTGACGAAGCACGTTTCTAGGCCGAGTTTTGCGTCAATTCGCACTTTTTTATGCCCTGTTGCGAGTGCGAAAAGGCTCACAGACCACGCCGACCACGCTGCGAGCTCGCCGCAGCCTATAGTTTAACGAAAACGGACTCTCCGTGTGCCGTGGGACGTAATGTGGGACGTAATTCGTTTCTCCTTCCGCTAGCCACCATACTCCCGCTTTCGCTCTGCTGTCGGCTCTGTCTTGGCTCTGTTTCTGGCGACGCGTTTGCGTTTTGCGCAGAAAAGCCGTAGCGCCGTCTGCGGACGCCGTTCTACTCACCGATGGCGCAACGTCACTATGAGACCATGATGTCAGTACTCCTCGATCGGAGGGCGGGCGATTTGAACTGCGCTAGAGGTACGCGGACGCTTCAGAACGCATTTTCTCTTAAAATAAGTCTCTTCTTGGCACGAAACAAGCGTTTCGAGGTTTCTGTGATGGTATTTCAACAGTCTACGTTGCCTTAATAGTAACCTTTAGTGTCCCTTTAAGGGACCGAGGAGTGGGATACGAACGGGTTTGCAGAAGTCTCAGCCTGAGGTTTGTTCAATTTGGGGTGGGGGAGTAGACATGTCCTCCTGCCCAGTCGATAATGAGAAACAATATCGTGGAAAGCACGTAATGGATCTTTGTGAATATTAACCTCGTTCCAAGGCTGACTACCCGCGACAGCGCGGTACGTGAAATCGCGCGCTCTCCGGCGGGCCTGCTCGTTAGGATTACATCCGAGCGGGTTAAATGAACCATCTAGATGGGCTGGGAACCACGAGATGTGGTATCCTGCTTCGATGCTGTCCTGAGTTCTTTAAAGTGCTTTGTTCACAATACTGTTCACCTGTTCAGACACGAGCGCGGACGAGAAGGATCTAACCGCCGTGCGCGAGTCCGAGAAGACGATAGCGGGAACTTTTGAGCTGTGAAAAGCCAGAGCGATCGCCGCTTCCTCCACCACATGGGCAAACCTCGTATAGACAGAGGCTGCATTAACCAGGTTGCCCCCCCGCACCTACAACCGAGACAGCGAACTTATCCCCGCTGTCATATCTGGCAGCATCGACAAAGAGGGCATCTGGTTTCTGTTGATTGAACTTTTTAAGGATGGACTTGGCTCTCGCGAATCTTCCGCCCTCGTTATGCACTGGGTGGATGTCTTGTGGGACTGGGTCAACCATGATGCGAGTCCGGTTTCCCGGATCAAGCTAACTTTGGTCGTCGGTTCATGTCTGGGTTGGATAGCCGCTTCTTCTAAAATCTTGATCCTTGGCTTATAGTGGATGATAGTCTCATTTTTTAGGAACTGTGTGAGCTTCTAATAGCTCATTGATGGTGTTGTGGAGTCCTAGCTCCAGCAGGTTCTCGGTGCTAGGGGACTGCGGAAGGCCGAGCACGCGCTTGAGGCCAGTTCTGATAGGGAGTCGAGTTGCACCCGGGGGCCGTGGGCCCCGGGTGCAAGGGGCCGGTGAGGGGAGGGGGGTGTCATATACGTCTGAAGGCACCCCTCTTTCCGCCGGCTACACCCGGAGAGGGGGGTGACAGAAGACCTATGGGCCCCGGGTGCCAGACGACTTAGCTATGCCACTGCCTACACTTCATTGATTTCGGCCGCGACTATCTCGATTGCCCTATCGTCTAGGTTCCTGAGGAGTTCATTCGTGACTACATTGGGTCCCGGGGCTGATCTGCCATTTAGATTGAAGAGAACATGACTGATCTCTGACACGGTGAAGGGTTCGTCTAGATCAGTTGCCGAGAGTCCCATATAGTTTACACGCTCTACCGGGCGATCCCAGTCTTTGGCGAGGGGGAGATAAGTATGTGCTAAGTTGTTGGCTTATTCCCTTTCAGTGAGACCGATTGCGATTTGCTTCTTTATGAGCCTGTCAGTCGCAAGGCTAAGGGTGTCCTTAGATGGTTTATCGTTGAGAATACTTCAATAAACTCTATTTGCTACCTATTCGCTTACGCCCATCCATTTCGGCACACGTCTCATCCCACTGCTGCCGGGCGAGCTGGGGCGAATAGGACTCAATCTTGTTAAGAAGCGCGATTTTCGCCTTGAGTATACGATTAAGCTTTTGGGTCTTCCACCTGGCCGAGAGGGCGTGTTTTTCCTCCAGAACGTGAGCGAGTCTCGAGTCCATTTAGGAACCTCCAGATCCGTAATGATTTCTTTGGTTGCTCCTTTAACTACCATGTTGAGATTCTCTAGCAGATCTGCATACGTCTCGTCTGGCGGGACTGTTTCATTTCTGATTTTTCGAAAAAGGTCCCAGTCCACATACTCGTATCTCGCGGGCCGTCTGGGTTTGACACGAAACATAATTTCGAGTATGTGATGGTCACTGCCGAGCCCTTCCTGTCCCACGTGCCTTCGATACCTCAGAGGAAGGTGAGATCGGGGGCCGTATCTCGACTGGCCGAATCACCGGATCTGCTGGGGAGCCCTGGGTCTGTGACAAGTATTAAGCCGAGCTCTGCAGCGTTGAAGGCCAAGTTCGTCCCTTTTGCACTTTTGTAACCGTACCCCCATTCCGTATCGGGGGCGTTAAAGTCACACGCAACAACGAGAGGCGTGTTTCTCACCACCCTAGACGCTGTGCCTAGTAATAAGTCTCTTTTCTTATCCGATGGTGCGCTGTACACGTTAAGAATGAAAACGTTAGAACTGATTGTTCTGTTGGGTACGATCTCTATTAGCTGGTCCTTGAGGCCCGCTTTATACGCGGTGGCCACGTGCTCAACGAACGAGATGTTCTTTCTGATTAGGGTAGCGATACCTCTGCCCTTTTTTCTCCTGTATGCTACCGTGCGGTACCCCGAGAGAGAAATTTCCACTCTACATAGCGTTTCCTGTAACAATACAACTTGCGGCTTGTCCGCAATAGACCTGATAAGCTGTCCCAATGGGGCCTTGCGCCTCTGGAAACTTGGGCAGTTCCACTGCCAGATTTTCAGATTGTTGCTATTTATGTTCGCCAGTTTGCCTACTGAGGATGATCAATTAGCCCTTTAGCCCCAACTTCGGGATTCGGAGGTGCCCGAGTCTTCACTGTCAACACCATAAGCCTGCCTTTGGCTTGGGCCTTGGGTTTCTCTAGCTGAGCTAAACTCGTCTCCATACCGGAGAGCTAGTATGCCGTAGTTTTTTTTTTTTTTCCCTCACGTCGTGTTTTACCGGCTCCGCGCATTGGAGTTGAGCTGGGTGGGATATTGCACGGCTGCGGTGGTAAGTCGCAGCCGGCCAGAGCGCCTGTGATGAATCATCACTAACAGCCAACAAACAGACCCTTGTAGCACTTCCGAAGGACTTGCGTATCAGTTGCTCAGATTAGTATATGTATGTGCGAGGGATTCTCTCTTTCTCTAGATGAGTGACGAGTTTCACTGTGCAGCGTTTGTGGGTTGCTGTCGCAAGAAGCAAATGCTACATGCGAGTATAAATGGCCTATTTCATTTCCAGAATGCGAAAATGTGAGAAAACTCCGTGCGAAGCGTCAAACGCCACGATGTTTAGGCACGCCTGTGACGTCCTGCCCAGTAATTCACATTTATTTTTAATGCAAGAGTTGCTTTCATTAATCGTAGGGCAAATAATGCCGTCATGCCGCAACGCTTTTGGCCAGGCTGTGCCCACCGAAAACGACATTTTGTATAAGATCGCCCCCCCCCCCTTTTTTTTGTTTATGGGATTGGTAGCGCCCTACCATCTGTAAATTCCATCCCTTTAGAATAAATAATACACTTCTACTTTTAGGTTTTATTTATTTACATTTTTTGCCCAGGTGTCAAAGCCGGACGTATGACTTAAATCATGCACTCCGAACATGCGCGCTAAGTGGTTTCATATTTCATTTCAGGACGCAATAACAAATAGCAATAACAAAGCAAGCGTTCTTTTTCCGGAATGTACATACCAGGTTTTACAGCAACGTATTACATATACCAGTTTTACTCAATTATTAAAAATAAGAGATTCGAGGCGAAATTATAATTATTTGATAATTTTTTCTGGACTAGATAACTAGTTATTGACACGAGAATTTGTGCCTCATAAGACAGTAAGCCCGTCCTTTAAGTTTCGCAAATTAACTATTAACGACATGAAAGGAGGCTGTAGTCAGCCAATAAGCAAAACACACCAACTTGTTAGAAACTTTGTGCACAGCACCTGTTTAGACGAATCCGCACATAAAATACGCGGCGACATATAATAGCGTTGCAGTTAACATGTCCCCGCACTGCTGAAATACACAGCGCAGTGCAATGTTAACCGGGACAGCAGCACATTTCGTTGCAAATCTCGAGTCCGCATTGCTCGGAAGTGCTGCGCAGGACGGTTACCAAACACACTAAGCCTTGCGTGCTCCATATAGCTGACCTTAAAGATGCAGTTATAACATGTCTTAATATTAATTAAATGTCAATAGGTAATCAAATGAAAATGGTTAGGGCGATTATCACCAAAAAAATAATAAATTTCCACCTCTCCTTGAATCTCGCCACAAAAATCACAATTCTGTCTCGCTGTAACACCCGCTTATCATTATTTTTTACTTTCGTTTTTCATTAATTAAATAGTCAAAGCCAGTCCGTGAACGTCAACGGCAGCAGCAACGCGGATTGCGCCGTTTTCTGACGCTTTCTTGAACCACAATGCCTTAGAAAAGCTGCGACACCGTTCTCGAAGAAGGGGAAAAAGAAAATTAAATGCACCATGCGCTGCCAACGCTTCTACACCAGCAGATAGGTAGAAGACAGTCGTTTAATTTGTCTCTGCTCTATAGTTGACAACCACGTCACAAGATGGTATAATACCTGCGCTGCTGTTGACAACGTCTCCGGCGTTCCGACATTCAACCATACTGCAATACGTTTCGGGCAGGCTGAAGCTCTCGACTGTTCCGAATCGGCGCCAAACTAGTTGCATTATCATCTGTACTAACAGCACCGAATTCATCTCGGCTTTCTCTTCCCTCTTTCCCGTCCCCCAGTGTGGGGTAGCCAACGAGACGCATTTCTGGTTAACATATCCCTGCCGTCTTCCTTTCTTTTCCCCTCTGCCTCTAAAGTTGTAGAGAAATGCGTTTGCGCATTCTGCTGCAGTGAAGTAGCGCCAAAGCCTGCATGATGATCTAGTTCCGTTATAACAAGTTTTTCCTGCGACAGGAGTCACGCTGTCGTCGTGAATCGAAAACTATGCGATAACTGGCCTCGTCGGAATCGTCTGGGGCCGAGCGACTGCCCATGATGTCGCTATACTACTCACCGGAAAAGTTTTCCCTTGGCTGTTCTCGTCGGTGCCCCTATAGTCTTCGCCAGAGCTAATACTTATCGCCTGGAACCAAACGATGCAGACTGCACTGCTGCGTGCATGAAGCTCGTAATTTCAGGCGGCAGTTGCATTCGTGCATTGATATCCTATTGCACGTTATAGGAACCTGCAGACTGACACAACTTGTATTTCACTAGTATACTTATGTTTACAGCCCAGGTGTGCCTTTGTGGCCTTACACTAAATGAACCACTGGCTGTGCGATGCGATTTAACAACCCAAAGCAAACGCTACGGCAGGACGCCGTATCGTATACGCTTCCAGTTTAATTTTGACCTCTAGGGGTTCTTTAATGTCTACCCAAACTTCAATGTGTGCCAGTGTTCTTTTTTTTTTAATTCCGTCCCCCATCGAAATGCAGCACCGTCGCGGGCGGAAATGAAACCGGCGCCCTCTTGCTCAGCAGCAGGACGGCATGGCGACTGAGCCACCACAGCGGGTTGAACGTTTAGGTGGACAAATTGCGACCTTCAGGCCAAGTCCGCAGGAAATGTCAGTTGTTGTTTCTCTCTCTTTCTCTCTCTCTCTCTCTAGGCAAACGCGTTCCGTAAACTTTTGCAACCAGCTGTACACAGCGGCGCACGAACGCCGCGCCGCGCTCGCTGCATGCAGCCGTCGGAGCGTGCCGTCGTAAAGGGTTCAATGGGACGGCCCACCGCCAGCGCACGGCTTCCGGGATGGGAGGGACGACCACGCGGACGAAGGAAAAAAAAAAAACACTTTAGCGGGACGACGACGACGACGCCCGTTTCCCGCCCGCTACACGAAGCGGCTTCCGACTGCGTTTCAATGGCGGCGCGCAGGACGCGCATCGCGCGGCCCCCTTCGAACAATAACGCCTCGAGAGACAAACGCGTCTCATCGTAACACGACGACGCTTCGTAACACACAGCGCGTGTGCGCTGAAAGAGCGCGGAGGAGCGAACCATTTGCACTCGTGCCCGTCGCTATAGTCGCGAGAAGCGCTCCATCACGCGCAGCACGCGCGAGTCCCGCAATGCACGCTCGAGCCACCGCGCCAACTGTTTCGGTAGCAGCGGTACACCATCGCCAGCGCAACGCTCACAGTTTGCAGCAGTGACGAAACGCGAGCGCCGCGTGCGCCGTGGTCCCCTCTCGCAACGCGCGGTGTGGAATCGTTGCAAAACACCCAAGAACTTCGCCCCACAGCGAAAATTCATCCACCAGGGAGGCGCACCACGTCCTCTTTACGAAGCATTTCATTGCAGGGTGGTTGCATGTGTTCCAGAAGCGGTCAGTCCCTTAAGTGCGCAGTTTTCTTTTTCGCTTGGGTTGCCAAATTGCCACTTCAAGGAAGAGATTAAATGTAAGCATGAAGGCCAGCCTCGTGGGAATTTTCCCTGAAGGCATACGCCAGCGCCAACTTCAACAAATGCTGAATTGAAAACGGGATCACATATTTATAAGCACGCATATCACAACCACACTTAAGCGAAAGCAATGATGCCATGTGCGCACTACAACAAGGGAGAATTGTAGGTAGGGCTGTGGCGTAATGGTGAGCAGCGGGCTGCTGCGCTGGGGGACCGAGCTTCGAATCCCGCCGCCGGACGCGTCACTTTTTTTCAGCGTATCTACTCGGCGAGAACCCGGCCACCGACTGACCGACCGATCGGCCCAGGCGAAATCATGGGCTAGTAGGCAACCAAAGCTTCGCTTTAAAACTGCACACAAGAACTGCTCCAGGCGACTGTTTCCACCAAACTGCAACCCTTACAAACTCATGAATTTTGCCGAGACTTCGCTTCGTTAGACAATCCTTTGAACAGTGAAATAGACCTATCTGGAGCAAAGACAGTGCAGGCACACGTAAGGCATATTCTGTTAGCATCGGGTGACTCAAATGCACTGACAAATTCAGTATGGGTTACTTCTGCGTTCAGATTTTTTGCTATTCGCGTACGCATGTTGAGCTACGCTCAAACCAAAAAAAAAAAATCGCAATAACCATTACCGCGTCTGCCTTTCGTTTCGCTACAACAGACTCAGTGAAATAAAGCATAGACAGTGAAATTTTATAAATAACTTCGTCGTATTAGATAACTTATAACATATCAGCGTTCGTTATGTCGAGGTTCTACTGCACACTTGTACAGCGTTGGGAGATAAATTTGAAACCCATCGAAACCCAGCTGTGGTAAGCCGCCTCGATGCAAGCGTGCGTATTTCTTAACGCTTGGAATAGCCGTACTGCACTTTTTTTTTTGCCTCAGTTTTTTCACCACGGCGACCACGGCAAAAAGCTTCACTGTGCGTAAAACCCAACATTGAGGCACTGTAAGTTTTTCACCAGCTGCCGCAGCAGGTGCTGCACGGGCCAACGATCTGAAACTTTCATCATCTCGCGGCAAACTCGAGCTTCAGCGTGACTGGGGATGTAGTTGTTCGACCGTTACGGAGATGATCGAGACGTGGCTCCCACTGGCGCCACGCCGCCTTTTCTTCCACTTTTATTTCCCTTTTTCCTTTGGTAAGAATATGAAACTTACAGCAAATCTAACCGCCTTTCACATTTAATTTTACACTTAAATAACAATAAAGTTAATTCCCTTTTGCTTTGCTCGGCTTCACTGTCTGTTGGCGTCCTGTGGTTGCCACTAAAAATCGAGCCTCTCGATCCCACCCGATTGTTCTCGCTCAAAACAAACGTCACTTAACTACGCCGTCTCCATTCAGGCACTGCGGCGGCGCGTAATTCGAGTCAGTATGCCTTGATATGCGGCGAAGTCGGGCAGCAGAAGCGGTGAGCACATCTATACGGCGACGCCATGCAACTTCTAAAGGCACTGCTGCTGCGAACATCCGTGAGAGAGGCAGGTCAGATACTACAAAGAGAGGGAGAGAGAGAGAAGGGTGCATAGAAAGGCAGCGAGGTTAACCAGAAGTAGTTCCGGTTGGCTACCCTGCACAGGGGGAAGGAGCAGGGAGATAAAAGAGAACGGAAGCGGGAGAGAGCGACATAGAGAAAGAGAGACGAGCACAAACAAACTGCGTCCACTACAGAGCGGTAAGGGGCGGCGTTCTTAAAGTATATCGTGAAGCACTGTGAAGCGACTGCATAACCTCCAGGCGTAACGGCACAGACGCTAATTGTGTTTCGCTGTCCGAACCATATACGTCAGCAGTCGAGCGGCAGTCAGTCACGACGACGAATGGAAAACACTTCTCGGGGGCTCCGTTCCGCAGGACGGCATTCGGAGCATGGTCGCTCCGCCCGTCCGTTCCGCCCTCGCCCGGCCGCGTGCGGAAGCCCGAAAGGCGGAAGGTGTCGCAAAATTCGATGCACGCTCAATCCGCACGACCGGAACGCACGCGCACTCCTATTGGGCGACATGGCCTGTTGACAGCTGGCAACCGTTCGGCGGAGCAAAGGTGTTCAAGGTTGGCAACGACCTTTGACAGCAGACGACACTGGCATATTTTTGCAGATGTGATTTCAAGTTTCCGCGTTCCGGTGAAAAGGCGACTCTAGGCTGCCGCATTCTGTTCTTCAGCCGTATGTGTTGCATTGGCACCGTCATCCTTCTTCGAAACATTGCACAGTCGTCTTATCTGCGCCACCTTTTACAGATGTATTGCAATCGCATCACGTCGCAGCACGCGACGTATTCTCGGATGATTACTTTCAGTGCACGCTGCCTTGGCTGGTTGAACAAAACCTCTCTAATTATCCAACGTGATGCGTTCTACGTCACGCGAAACTGAGAGTGTCGCCGGAAGCGCGGTGGCGCGGTTTCTGTAGTGCTAGTGACAGCTTGCAAGAATACGGAACGCACGCACATCTGTCGCGGAATGCATTTGCGTAGGTCGCCAAGACGCACCTTTTTACCACTGAGCACGCGTGTGAGGCTCCGAGTACAGCTTGCTGACACGCTTGCTCGTGCTTTTTTTTTTTCACTCTGCCAATTTTAAGAGAGTGCTTAAAGCAGTTGGATTCATGGAATGCATTTTCCTTAAATTATTTGCTCAGCGATGACTGAAGTTCTCACCGTGTGCAAAAAAAAAAAGTTATGCATAAGTGGTTAACTTCATGCAGCAAGGAATTGAAGGTTAAGCAGTGAATCTACAATTCATTATGACTGGCTTAAAGCAATATGTATGTATAGCGGTGACCTTATGCAGATATATGCATACTCATGAGATATGTTTCCAAGGGGAGTACTTATTTGAAAGCATATAATTTACATTGCTGATAGGAAAACTTATTTTGAGTGAAATCAAACAATTGCATTCTTTCTTGCCAGCCTGGCTACCCAATATGTTGCCAGCTTACTACTTAACATACCTAATTTAACATTTCAACAATGTACAAACATTACCAAAGCACACAAAATTAAGCAGTACCTTGACAGGCATGCTCCCTCTCTCACCCATGGCACCAAACAAGGATATTCGACTCGAGATTGTTTGATACTGTCGGCATCATACATGCGTGTTCTATTTTGATTACTCTACTTATAAAAAATAAGCTCTAATCAGGTTATATGAGTTAGTTGGGCATGAGCTGCATGTTGTTTATGTATTTATGTAGTAACAACCTTGCTAGCTCATGCACAGCCATATTTTAGGAAAATGAAAAATGCATAGCATAACATAAACAGCTGGCTAGTGCCTGTATTTATTTGAGAGCAAACCGACATTATCAAGTGTAGCTTAGCAGTGAGCTCAGTGACCTCTTGTGGTGTGAAAAGGTTGATGTAGTTAGTAGTTTTGTGTTTGTCTTTCTTACTTAGTTGCTGTTTTAACATGCACATGACAATGAAATGAAGGTGCGTAGGGCAGAAGACAGGGCCACACAAAAAGCGAGGAAACATTCTTTGTCATTTTTTTATTTCCATAACAAACCAGCGAATAGTTCCTTAGGTTCAGTTTTGTGAATAATGCACAAGGTGTTCTGCGTAAAACTGAAAGATTGTAGTGCTCTATTACCTATACACTATTTGGGTAGCCAAATGAACGATACTCCCATTAGCACTGTGAGAGCACAGAAATTTGCAGTCAAGAGGCCGCAGTGGCTCAGCCTCTGTGCCAAATGTAAAATTGTTCCAAAAGAAAACATGCATACTGGTGAATTGGGTATGCATTCACATCTGCTATTCAAATCCACACATCACAAGTAATCTTTCATTCCTTGGCACATTTCTCACCATTGTACAGACTTTGCTTCAGCGCTCTTTGTGTGCAGTAATATAACTTGGTAAATCAAAGCTGCGGTTATTCAGTACACTGAAAGCAACTTTGCGTGTGGGTTAGATAAAAATAATGCTCCTACATATGGGTCAGCTTAGTATTATCAGCCGTTTTGTTTACTAGTTCACTGTTACGCCTGAACTATACGGTGCCACTGGACAATGCTGTATCCCTGTAGGCACGCTAGAACAGCTTGGATATGCACAAACAATCCTTTACATCGCACTTAAATTAAGGTGGTGTAGATTTGCTGTCACAATGTGCTTGTAAGCATAACTGCCGAGCATTCAAAAAAGTGTTTGAAATGTAAGGGTGGATGCTCAGGTTTGCAGGTGTGACATTTTACATTTATAGTGCAAGGACACACCGACGAACAGGAGGGATACCACACAAATCCTCGTGTTGTGACCTCGCAGTCACAATGCAAGTAGTTTTCAGTGGTGTTTAGCTATAAACATGTGAAGCAATCTGTAAATTCAAAACTGTATTAAGTAAACTGAGACACCATGAAAAGCAACATAACACTACGGTGTACACATTTTTGTCACATCAGCTCTTTGTGGTGCAGGTCAAATATGTATACAAGCTATTTGTAGGAAGTAGGAAGCCTATCCAATATAAACAAGAAACTTGCAGGCAAGGTAATCACAACAAACCAGCTGAGACGGTGGTACTATTCTACTTGTTTTCGTTTGTGATAGCACAAGTGTTCCCACTTGTGCTGCTGGATGGTTGCGACTGATATGCTCGCGAAGGTTTGGGTCATTCACATTTCAAGGGATGAGTAACTGTTACATACGTAAATCATCTTCCTCTGCATGCAGCCGCTGTGGCTGGCAGTCGATCCCGTAGCCACATGCTTAGCAGCCAAGCACCACAACCACTAAGCAATCACGGCGGGTAACTGCTCCTCAGGTTGTGCAATCTGTGTGGCTGTATCAAAGCACTGATGTAACACGTGTTTCAGTGGGGTCCAACTACAGCACAGAAGTTGTGGTGCAGCTCTTCCTAATGGCAACATGTGTTGCAGCTGGGATACAAAGAGTTGAGCCTTTGTATCCGATGAGCATATGGTAAGTGGAAACTTTGTTTCCACTTCTAAAAATTTTTGAGTATGTTCTAAATGACATGAGCCAATGTTGTAATGCTATTTTAATTTTTATAATAGCTGTACACGTTTGTGTACATCAAGTACACCATGAAATAACAGTCATCGGGGTATGCTTGAAAGGCACCTTCAGCATCTGCACTTCAAACCGCAGCTATGTCGTAGCCATTGTAGGTGAAACAGCAGTA
This sequence comes from Dermacentor albipictus, assembly GCF_038994185.2. Classification (NCBI taxonomy): domain Eukaryota; kingdom Metazoa; phylum Arthropoda; class Arachnida; order Ixodida; family Ixodidae; genus Dermacentor; species Dermacentor albipictus. Next base: position 4,988,793 of record NW_027225575.1, on the reverse strand, counting down.
GTCAACGCGAAATTGACCGCCAATTTAGCAGTTTGCATGCAAACACACATTCATGTGGTGGCATTGTTTATTTTGGTTACCTGGCCCAGGCAAGTAATGCGAATAGGAGAACAATTATCAAACATCATTAGCTTAGTTAGGCCCAAAATACTCAGTCGGGTAACTATTCATAGCAGTAGTCGAGGGCATGCTTGAAAGGCACCATTAGCAGTCTGCACGTGAAAGCGCAGTCAAGTCGTCGCCACTGTTGGTGAAACGGCAGCACTCAATGCGAAAATGACAGCCACTGTTGGCAGCTTGCATGCAAACACACATTCATGTGGTGGCATTGTTTATTTTGGTTACCTGGCCCAGGCAAGTAATGCGAATAGGAGAACAATTATCAAACATCATTAGCTTAGTTAGGCCCAAAATACTCAGTCGGGTAACTATTCATAGCAGTAGTCGAGGGCACGCTTGAAAGGCACCATTAGCAGTCTGCACGTGAAAGCGAAGTCAAGTCGTCGCCACTGTTGGTGAAACGGCAGCACTCAATGCGAAAATGACAGCCACTGTTGGCAGCTTGCATGCAAACACACATTCATGTGGTGGCATTGTTTATTTTGGTTACCTGGCCCAGGCAAGTAATGCGAATAGGAGAACAATTATCAAACATCATTAGCTTAGTTAGGCCCAAAATACTCAGTCGGGTAACTATTCATAGCAGTAGTCGAGGGCACGCTTGAAAGGCACCATTAGCAGTCTGCACGTCAAAGCGCAGTCAAGTCGTCGCCACTGTTGGTGAAACGGCAGCACTCAATGCGAAAATGACAGCCACTGTTGGCAGCTTGCATGCAAACACACATTCATGTGGTGGCATTGTTTATTTTGGTTACCTGGCCCAGGCAAGTAATGCGAATAGGAGAACAATTATCAAACATCATTAGCTTAGTTAGGCCCAAAATACTCAGTCGGGTAACTATTCATAGCAGTAGTCGAGGGCATGCTTGAAAGGCATCATTAGCAGTCTGCACGTCAAATCACAGTCATGTCGCAGCCATTGTTGTATTTGTTTATCTCACGGCAAGTAACACCAATGTAAGCACAATTATTCACCCTGAATAGCTTTGCTAGCATTGTTTGTACTAAAAAATTCTGAGTGAAGTTGAATGTGTTTTATTGAGGCAATTATTTAATTCACAAGCCATCGGCATAGTGATCGACGGCCAGGTTCAAACAATGACACTTGTGAAGTAATAAATGGTGAAAGTTGCAAAAGCTATCAGTGCACTGCTTTGCTGGGCTCCATTTACTGAAAAATGTCTTTGCAACGACAAAAGCATCAGACAGGAAATGACACCCCACTGCACAATGTTATTCGTGTTGAACTTTTTTGCCATCATATGTGATGGGCAGCGAAACCATCCGTTTACTAAGACTGATTGCATGAAAAATGCAACAGCATAGCAAGGTGCAGTTTCACAATATGGCACCCTTTCATGTGCACTTCTGGCGAGCTGCCACATGCACTGATGCATAAACATGAACTGAGGTAAGAGGCTAAGTTGCTGTGCAACCCCCATGACGCTTTTAAGAAAATCTATCTCTAAACCTTTCTGTTTTCATAGGCGATGAAAATCTGTTTTGAGCAAGTTGGTTAATCACACTGCAGCAACAACACAAGAACCAAGGACAGAAAACACAGCGAGTAGGCAGACTGAGAAGACGAGGTAGACCAGTGAGAAAGGTTTTAATGAGATAGAAGAGGCCTGCCCTGCCATGTACATGAGTTAGTGCTTTGAATGAGATTGGTTTATGAAAATGTCTAATGACTTTCCTGAAAGAAAACTAGCAAAAGCAAATGCTAATATAATATAAAAGGACAGAAATAATGGTAAGCGCAAGCACGCATGGAAACAGGCACGTATTCACACACAAATGCGAGAACTAAGAAGAACTCCAACGTAAAGAAATCTGGGAAATAGAAAAAAAAAATTGACAAACGCAAGAAAACATACATTTACAAACAGACGCGTGTCGAGGTATTATAGGAGCGGGTTCACAAGCTGCTGTGCTTACCTTCTCATATGTTTTCTTTTTTAACCGTTCTCTTAATACTGTCTCGGGAAATTTTAATTGTATTCATGACATTAGTGCTCTCAGGCGCGTCCACATTTCACGACAGCGCTGAACGTCTTGACGTATGCAATTATAATGTTGTTCCCTAATTTCCCCCCACCGATAGAAGCATCTTTAACCATGCAGTAACAACTTTTGAAACAAACGATAGATGTACGAAGCAGAAAAGGCCGGTGTGATAGGGCTTCTCTATCGGGCTACTACATAAGAAAACGCAATCGGCAACACTTATGCTCAGCTCACTTCTGAGCACACGAACATCGCGTAGTACGACCACTTCTACACCCAGTAACGCTGCAACACATCGCACATATATATCACGATTTGTAGCTCGCAAACGCACTTCATAACGGTAAGAGCACAGCTCGAACGTCGCGGTCACCACGGCGCATCGCAGCCGGCAAAACGGCTCATACGCAGTACAGCACACGCAGAATGGCAGCGATAACTAGGCGATAAAAACTTATCGCTACTGATCGTATCGTTACTTTTGGTAAGTTGCGAAGGGCTGGCGTTCACCACACCGCGGCAACGATCGGCATACACAGAGCAGAAACCAAACGTGTACGCTGGGTGCGCAAATCGGACGCTACTTATTTCGCCACGACTTGAACGTGTGTGCTGCTCAGAATGCACGTGTATGTGATGGAGTTCTCGTCTGCGACGCACACGCGAAGCATGGCACAAGAAATCACGAAGTCGACGGCTTGAAATATTTCTTCCGACGCTCTCGTAAACACAACACACACTTCCTGCGCTCCGTATGTTTCTGTTGGCGATCGCACGCACTGATGAGGTCTGGAAGCGTACACCGGCTTGCTTCTTCCGATGACTATCTCCGTGGGTGCCACATATCTCTGGTAAAAATCACAAACAGGAGAAAAAAATAGACTGTTTCTGACGCGGCTGTAGCCTAGGCCTTGCGTCCCTGCTTCGCTTCGCTTCGAGCACGCGCCATGTTTGCTGTGACGACAGCCGAACTATCCGCCTCGGACCAGCCAATGAGAGACGAGCAGGCGGCCGGACGGGAAACTTGCTTCCGCTCTTCGCTCGCCAGTAGAGAGCTATCCGCACGCGACCGGACGAGGGCGGAACGGACGTGCGGAGCGACCATGTACGGGCCCTAACACCATGTGTGCATACATACGTATGCACGGTGGCCCGGTCCCCAAGCAGCGCCAAGCAGCATGGTTAGGAAATTATGTTTCTGCACGGCTGTATAGGCATTTCGTTGAATGTATCTACAGTCATAAGTGGGCGTGGGCCGATCAGCGCAGCGCTTCTGAAACATCGGCGTATACGCGGCGACCGCAACATGCGTGTGTATGTCGACGCAGTAGGAGAGCTAGGCGCTGGAGCCGCTGAATACGTTGAGCTCGTGCTACTCGCCTATACGTGGGAAGAAAAATAAGCCATAACGGGCACCAGGTTTGATGCACGTTCGTTTCCGCGTCCTATACGATGTTCTGTCTGCGACGATGCGTATAGCGGGTCCGTGCGGAGACTCGCGCACGAATTCGGTGGGCTTCCCCCCCTCCCCCGCCCCCGTCTCCCTCCCACCGCGATACCGATCCCAAGGTCGCAGGTTCCGACAGCTGGTCCCGATGGCGGGAGATCGAGAAACGTGACGCACAAAAGGAGTTTATATATATTCTGAATCCACTCTCCGCTCTACAAGGGCGCGCCTGCAAGGCGGTCATGCGTACAGTGCCTCTGTTCACCTTGGCCTCGCGAGCGCGCACGAACGCAAACCGCAGAGGAAACCGCCGTCGTGCCTGGGCGATTATTCTTTCCTCGAAGCTACGGGAGGGGGGTGCGCCATTGTTTCACACACTCCCAAGACAAAGAGAGGGCCCAGCCCCGCACGAACGACGAACAAATGCAGGTCAGCTCGTCTCACGCCGGCGTCCGCGTTGCGCGCGCACGCATCGAGCGACGGTCGCGGGCTCCGTCGTTAGCGGCCTGATGGAGCTTCACCGCGAGGCTTGGGAGCACAGCGCAGATAAAAGGAGCCCCGCCAGGAAGCCGGTGGTTCCCGATCCAGCACAGCTGGAAAACATATGACCAGCGGTCTTCCAGAAGTAGTTGCAGTTTGGTAATGTGCAGTTAAAGGAGTACTGCGACATATTCCCGAAGTTCTAGAAGCTATACCACAAGCCTGTCGCACATATGAAGGATGACAATTGGTCCAACGCTTAGACAGTGTTAACGTTGGAAGCAAGATATTTTACTTTAATACTAAAGATCGTCTCGTAATTGCCCCACGTGGCGGCAGTTGCACGACCACGAGGCCATGACACAGAGCAAAACTTGCTAATGCCATGTAGTGATAAGGTTAGCACTGTGGCATTGCTTATATCTTATGTTACGGAGTAGTGGGGCATGGTGTGATTATGAACAAAGAAATCGGCTTGGCGAGGAGAGCGCGTGGCTGGTTCGGGTAGCGTAGCATCTTGTGTATTGTTGGGGTTGAAGGGTGGGCTTTGCGGATGAAAACAAACTTGGGAGTATTTATTTTACATTATATACAGAGAGATGAGAGTCGAGTAACAGTCGTACAGTCATTACGGGCCGGGAACAACTCGGACGCTGCGGCCCGCGGCAAGAAGTTCGAGAGAGGTGAATCAGGGAATCAGGGAATGCTCTGGTCTCTCTGGAATGTTTCTTATAAACCCTTCGAGCACTGGAAGTCGCGTCATGTTTGACCAATGGGAGAGTCCGCTCAGATGACGCCATTTTCGGCCAATGGTTGGCGCCCGTGCCGCGGTGCCACACCAGGCGGAGAGAGTCGCCGCTTAGTCTCCCTTGCCTGATCGCCGTCACAAAAGCCAGGTGGGGGCGACCCTGCCAGGCCTTCCCGGTACATCGCAGCCGTCTTGTTTCGGGACCCGCTTTGCTTGCAACAATGCCGGGCTATCCCTTCGTTTTCTGGAAAACTCAAGCATTGAATAGCTCCACCAATAGCTCTGCTGTGCTCTGCGTACGAACTTGTTTGCACGTGAACTTGTTGGCTCGAGCGCTCCTCTGGAATGTGCTGCGATTCGATGTGGTCCGGGGGAACTCGAAGTAGCCTCAGGAAACGGCGCCACATCTAACAGTATGAAGCGTTGCTGAGCAACTTGTAAATACCTTGTAAATACACTTACGCTTCCCTAACTCTGCCCGTGGCATTTTGGAGATATGCGCCAACAAACTAGCCGTAAAAATACACTGTTGTTCCACTTAATTATTTAGCAAACGCTCATTTGTGCATTGAATCACAAAAGTAACTGGAACGCTCCACGTATTTTGCCCCACACTTTAGGAAATAATTCCGAACTGGTGGAATACTGGAACTTCATTTCAAGTGGATACGTCTTGCAAACCTACGTGCTACAATTATTATAAATTGTAATATGTTGCGTAATGTAATTAATTCAGAAGTTAATTAGTGAATTTTCGTTAATTAGTTGAATGCGTGTTTCAATTTCTCGTGCTAGTAATGTCTGCGTCTTCGAATAATACAGCTCAAGAACAAGAATTATGCTATCTACCACTGGCGATCTTTAAAGATCCCGTGAAACTTAAAAGGATCACCTCGTAAGGTATGGTACACCGGTACACTACATTATGTTGCTTGCCGGCGTCACCTCGAGGTTGGACAGACAGCCGTGCCACCGCCACCGTTAAAAATGAAAGCCGAGGACGGCTATACACAGACTGCATGCCGCCACGAAGGCGCTCTTCTGCTGTGCTCTGCTATATAGCCCAACACCCTGTTCGACCTACCCAAGCCAGTCTTCGGCCTTTTTCTTCGTGTGACATTACCTCGTCGAACATTCATGGTCGCGCCTCTAAGCACGGCTTCTCATTTTAACTATTTACCCGCCGCGGAAGACCTGTGGCGTTGCGCGGCTGAGCTCCAGGGTTCAATCCCGGCCGCCATTGCAGCATGCCGATGGGGGCGGCATGAAAAAAAAAAAAACACTCGCGTACCGTGCGTTGGGTCTGCGTCCAAGAAACCCAGGTGGTCAAAATGAATTCGGGGCCACCCACTAATCGGCGTACCTCAAAGTGAGATCGTAATTTCGGCCCGTAAATGCCTCGGAATTTAATTTTAACTGTTCCTCGTTCCGATGGTTCCCTGCACGACGCCTGGAGAATCCAGTGCCAAATGTGATGATCACGCTAAAGAAACGTCTCGTCGCGACGACAGTATAGCGGCAGTGTCGACGACCGCAGCAACCAACACCGCAGAGCAGCAAATGCCGAGGAACGTCACCGCGTACTGCTGCTCTATAGGTCGGTAACAAACGCTTTCGGCTTCACGACTTTCCATACGATTAGCGTTTCTGGTGACAATTTTGTCGCAGCGCTAATCGTCAGCTTTAGGAACAACAATTCACGATATACAAGCGATGTAGAAAAGCCTGTAAATTTATGGTGTGCACGTAGTCACAGCAGAGGCTTTAGAAACGAGAGCACGAAGACAAATTTAAAGACTTATATCTGCTCCGCTATTACCGACTATTTTTTTTCACCTTCCACATAAGTCGGTATGCATCACCACCCATGACGGCAGTCACGCGTTTATGTTCGTCGAGCGCTGTACATGCAATGACAAATGCCTACAGTAAAATAGGAAAGCATTATACACACACAATGACACTCGCGCTGTCAACACACAGTGAAGTGCGGACGTGACCACGGCTGCAACAATGCATGCGCGTACCTCAAGCCTAAACGCTTCACATACGCGACCACGATGTATGCAGGTCCTCAGCACCTCGCCTTGCAGTGCTATTCGGTACCTTCAATTCACCCAACAGGATCGAAGTAGCTTAGCCTCAGTCAGTACAGCAACAGTCTGCAGCGCAATGCACTGTACACAAAGACCGTGAAATGTACGGTACAACGCCTCCCATTCTCGAACCTGCCAACTGGAGTCCTCGCACGACGGCCGTAAGGTGGCCACGCGACAGTTCAACGACAGCGTCGCCCGGATACGGAGGGCCCCCCCGTGATAGACAACAAGTCGTTTGCCACCCCCGCTGCGGTTACTACAGCCGAGACTGGTCTGGCAGCCGGGTGACGACGACCTTATCCGCAAACCCGTTCCGTGCAGCACGTCGCTCAGGCGAGACGAACGCCCGCGCAGCTACACAGTGCGCATTTCAACCACCCACGTCCGCGTCACACCGCGGCTAACTTCCGGTGTCGTACGGCTGAGGACAAAACAAAACGGAAAGCTCCAGTTTATCTTGCCTGCTTACTTGCGAGTCCCTGCGGCGCAGCCGAGCGTTATTCGGTGACGCTGCGCTTGTCGTGACAGCTCAAAAAAATGCAGTCGCAGGTCTCACCAAGCCGCGCGAGAACGTGCCGGGATAGCTAAACTTTCAAATTGCTAGACGCTCGCACCCACCGTAAGATTGCTTGGGATGTTTGCGCCGCACCGAAAAAAATAATAAACGCCGGACGGACGACACAAATAAAAAAGCTGCAGTTACGCGGTGCAGCAGACCACAGCGCCGAAACTTAACGCCTTGCTCTGTTTTTGTGTCCGCATTGAATACGTTTAATATAAGCAGACATAGAAAAAATATGCAAACCAGCTGCACCGCACGACACCACAGAACAAAAGGCAGAGAGAGCGGCTCTGCGATTGCAATCCGTCAAAGCCGTAGAATTTCCTCTTAAAAAAAAAAGAAAGAAATCGATGGAGCCCTGGCGCTACGATCGTTCAGCTATCCTGAGAATGATGGGGGCATACGTGCTATTCTAAACATTGTCAATACATTGCAATGGCAGCATTTTGAGCCAATCGGAAATGCCGTAGTAGCCCTCTGGGCCAATCAGAGTTGACATGATGGCGAATTGGACAATAAGCCGGAATTCGACAATGTCCAGAACACGGTGGTCCAGAATACATGGAGGAAGAACTAGTGGGCAGCATTGCGCGACACGACAGAAGCCAAAAGAGTCGGACCAGCACGCGATCGTTACGTCAGAGCGGGCAGTAGGTGTTATCGTTCCCGCTATGCAGGCAGATCGGCCGAATAAGTGCGCATCGACTAAAAACTGCCGGGAGCCAAACGTTTTCCGCCAATACTGAAAGACTCAGAGGTCACATGTCGGGGCGACATTTCGAGAGAAAAACCGAGGGGGAATCGCTTCACGTCGAGTTATCATGTGGATTTGTCTAATCTTCGTGCTTTGTGGCTTCAAACATTCTTGCGAACGTTATTTATTACGCTCTACCTGTCTCAATTTTCAAGCACTCGAGCTTTCTAAACCCAGGAAGGCAATCAGTCTCTGCGCACATGTGCAGAGCCAGATTACGAATCGATGCGGATTGTTGCATTCGTTACAGAATATCCTGTTTTAAATGATGAGTTACGAAGACATAAAGCCGCCTAAATCTTGAGGGACGATGTTTAGGCAAATCCACGTGCTTGCCCATCATTGTCACGCTGGCTGAATCGCAATGCTTTGTAGCTCCAGTAGACTCTAGCTACAGAATTCCTTCTATTTTGTAGACAACTATAGGCCGTGGCCATTACACCAATTTTTTTGTGCGTAAGATTACAAAGAATTAAAAAAAATTGCCTGGGGCACATAGCGCAATTTTAATGCTTGATAATGAGAGTCTAAATCTAATATTATACAGAGTTGCCCCCTTTTTGTTCCTTTTTTCTGGATGCCAGAGCGTTGACACCACAGTCCTCCATGCTGCAAAAGTCGATAGCAATGCACTGCCGAAGAAAAACAAAGACATGCTCAACACTGCACAGCCTTAATATGAAAAAAAAAATGGCCCTTCCCGTTTGAAGCAGGTGGTATGCATAATACCATCTCGCAAGCGTGCCGCAGCAACGAAGCAGACGCCGCCAAAATCCACGACGTCACGGAGCTAGAGCGATAACCTCGTGTTGGCGCCGCCAACCATTTTTCCTTGTTTGTGTCTTCCTCTGGCTTGCCGACCCTCCGAGCACAGCATGACCGACGTTTCTGGTACTTCAAAAATGTAATTTCCCAATCCAGCTTAAAATGTCCCTATGTCCACTCCCGTTTATACAGGACCCCAAGCGGCTGAAATCAGCCCAGAGACCTGCGTGCACTACAGCTTCTGTCAGAGCCCGCGAGTTCCTTAATCCGCCAGTGAATCGATCGTAGTAAAGTAATTGGCCGAGTGGGCACATGTTCATATGTACAACTAAAAAAAGAAAGCATTAAAACAGTCTTGTATTAGTCTTTTATGGTGCTTGTTTTGAACCCCCCCTATATATATATTATTTAATGAGAAATTCTGTAGGTCCGGTGCATAGGTAGTTGAAGAAACGAAGGTGCACACTTACGAAAATTGCATATTTAATGTATTTAACGTTTCGGCCGCGGCACGGCCTTCAGCGGCCTTCGATTAGACATATATATAATGAATGACTCAATCAATCAATCTGGCGTAAACCCTCGTTACGACACAAACCCTTGATTCGAAATATCGCTTCATTCAACGTGTTTCGCGGTCCCGCGCCGCAGCTCGAGCATTTTGGACCGGATTATTAGACGTGAAGTAGCACCAGGAACCGCTTCAGCACGAAGTGCGAAGCAGGAAATCCGCACGGGACCGGTGGGCGCAGCCCCTCGCGATGACCCTTTGCCAACCCGCCGAGGCAAAGTGCGCTGCGAACACCACTTCACCACGTGGCTGGAGCTCACCGAGACTAACTGTATCACGCGGTCATACACGAAACACGAGGCAGCCGCTCATGGGCGTGAGCAAAATTTCGCCAGTTTCCCGTCGAATGCTGCTCTCATATCAATAACAAGTCCTACGAGCTCCCGCACTGTTGGAGTGTAAATCCTCCGCTTTTAGCAGTGTAGCGCTTAGAGCGAACTCAATTTCCTGTTCCGACGAGTTTGGTAAGAATATCAACTCATAATACGTTATTTTCCATCAGTCTGACGCAGACGGTTACCGGTAAAAGCGGTAAAAGTAAGCCTAGTTACAACGACGGTTTAATCCATCCCATCCATCTAAACAGCAGGATCCCGAAACCGCCAGTAGTCGCTCCTCTCGTTTTGCTGGTAAAACGAGCTATGAAGCAAACAGAGTCCTCCATTAGCAACGCTCGCGACTCCACACCGGTCATCCTAGTGATTCTCCGCAAATGCGCGTCCGGGCGACAAGCAACATAACGGGGCCACGAAGTGAGCGAGCGCCGCGCCTCCAGAGGTTTCTCTTCCCCCCTCCCGCCGCACATAACCACCGGCGTCGTCGGCACCGTCACGGTCGCGCACGCGGCGGTGGCGACCCGGCGGAAGTCCACGAAGGCCAGGCCACCGCCGCGACAGACGACGAGACACGCAGGAGCTCTCTCTCACCCCTGCAAACACGCGCTCGGTGTACATCGACACGACAGGAGGAGGGGGTGGAGGGCGCAAGTGTGTGGTGGGGGCTGAATGTTGGATTACGGCGACGGGGGTCGTTTGGCGACGAAGGAAGCCCCCGCACGTCCGCACGCGTGAACTGCGGCGAGTTCGTGCGTGCGTACGCAGCACACGCGCGAGCGAGCGGCCTTGCACACTCGAGGTGGCAAAGTGGCACGACGGCTGCGATTCGCGTAAACGCGGCGTGCAGGCGACGAAAGCCTCCCACGTGCAGCGATGGGGCAAGCGTGAGGGAACGAGGAAGCAAAATGACGCCCGCAGACGACGAAACGCTCGGTTATGTCGTCACCGCGCAACGGGTCGGTCCCGCTGGCTTTTGTCTCATGCCGACTCTTCTCTATAGTTCCGCGGGGTTCCACATCGCAGACCTATTTCGTTTGAAGAGCTTTCCGCTCGCTTTCGTTGTGCGGCTCGAAAGTTCCCGCGGCGCGTGTGTTTTTTACGGGAGAACAAGGAGCGCGCGGTACCTAAAGAACCTCGAACAACAACGAATACAGGGATTCCTAGATTAAGTCACGCCTCCTCGACTTACTTTTCGCACTGTGCGAACCGAATCGACCAATGGTCACTTACATCACCATCATCATTATTATTAGTTATTTGCGGCGGCCGCATTTAGATGGGGACGTAATGCGAAGACGCTCGTGCATTAGGTTCACGTGCACTTTCTGGAGACCATCTATAAGGTGTGCCTCGTAATCATATCGCGATTTTGGCCCGTAAGACCCCAGAATCTAATTATTTTAATTATTATTACTTCGCCACGTTTTCTTTTTTCTTTCTTTCTTTTTCTGGGCGTTCCCTTTGCGAAAGCATGCGGGGAAGTCGGCAATTAGTCTTTGCACAAAGAATAAGAAAAGAAAGAACAACGCGATCTGATCATTTAGATGGAAAAAAAGATACCAGTGAATTGGATAAAAAAAGCCTATAAAAGAAAATAAAAAAACGCCTATAAGCAAACGCTATAGAGCTCGCTGACACGTGCGCAGCTATAGCGCGGACTTGAAGCATTGCGCGCCTTTCGCTACAACAAGCGTTCGGCAAACGGGGGTGGGGAAAGGCAGCGTATATATCGTCGCTTCCGAGAAAGCCAAACAAGCAAACGAACCCTAACATATTGGCGACGAGGAGTTACGGAGTCGCCATCTATCGGAAGCGCCTCGCTGGCGTAGTATGAGGGATCACGCGGCGCGCTCCTCATAGGTTTTGCTGTCAGCGCTCACTGAAAACACCACGCGCGAGCTCTCCCAGACATTTCTGTAAGTACTTTCGAAACGATAGAAGTTTCTTACTGTCTAAATAATATTCTTGGGCAAACTGAAAGTACACTATCGTTGACAGACGCTATCTCTTTACCTAATACGTACAGTGAACGCCACTGCGCGTGGTCGCCGCGATGGAGTCTCCCGGACCGGCTTCTTGCGCGAAAAGTATAGGTAAACGCTGAGAGCAAACTACGTGAAATATGTTCTTATAGTGTTTGTATAGCTAAATGGAGCGTAATAGAACGAAGCCTCAATGCAGCGATCGCGCAGATTCGCAGCGACCGACTGCGCGTATGCATGCTTGTCCGCGCAGTTTCGCTTTCTCCGCGCGTGCGATTTCACACCGTGCCATGAGCTTTAGGCCGCAGAATATGAGCATTTGACAGTATACAAGCAACCTTTGTTGTGTGGGCGCTATCAGAGCTGTTCAAAAATAATTTCATTGTAGAGACTTCGACGCCTACGGGGAGGGGACTGTGATGTGCCATCGCGACGATTCAATCTTTTTTTCTTCTAAATTCTTCGACCTTTCAATATTATTTCTCGAGTTGCGTCGCACTGTATGTTTACAGGTGTTCTCAGCGTGCTGCTCCTATTTAGTATTCCAGTGCATTAATTCATAACACAAACATGGCCATATGCCATGCTTTTTTTAAATGTGCTTCTTACCGCTGCCTTTCCACTCAACTGAACTTGCGAGTATCTATAGCATAGACAAGTTCATAGACCAAACCGTCATGACATTAGTCGGGCAGCGGACTCGGGCGAGCGTCTCAGTGCGCGTTTTCAGAACATCGCAGATCGGGCGCCGTAGCAGAAATCTTCCTCGCGTCTGTGCTTGCTGCATACCCGAGTTGTAGCCGACGACTGTTTGCCGGTTTTATGTTTCGCGAGCCAAGCTTCACGCAGCTTCTTGTCCTGCGGCTACGTGTGACTGACACCGGCCTCCGTTACGTGCGTCCGGCCCTGCGGCACCGAGTAGTAGCCTACCATGTTGAGCGCCTTCAAAGGCAGCCACTACCTATTGTAGTGCTTTCAAGCGTTGTAAAGGAGACACTCGAAGCGGGAAAATTTCGCCACTAAATGAGGACCGCAGCGTACGAGGGAATTTAAACTCGTTTTCAGCTCGCTTCGGCGCGCCCGAAGCAGCCGACGCAGCCGCTATGTCCACGTGATCCCTCCTAGCACGTCACGCCGACGGTGGCGCCAGCTTTTCCAGTGGTGGAGCTCGCGGCCAATAGACGAGCGCACGCCAAGTTTCGCCCGAGACGCCAGCGCTCGTTTCTCCCCTGGCGGCACGGTTTCCAATCCCCCGGGGGTTTGCTTCCGCCGGTTCCCTTCGCTCGCGCTGAGCCAGAGGAGGCCAGGCTGAGCGCGCGCTGCACGCGAGAAGGCTTTCTCGCGCGCGCTGCACGCGAGAAGGTGTAGGTTTCCGTCGCCGCTTCCCTTCGCGGTCGCGCCCGCGTTCAGTTCGCGCTGCGCGCGAAACGTCTCTTGTTTGCGACGGCGCCTCTTCGGATGACCGGAAATTATTATTGTGTTGTTAACTGTCACGACAGCAATGTAAACATGAAAAGGTTGATGCCACCAGTGAAATTATACCGATTCACAAGAAAATGGTACGAAAGAAGCAGACGACAGACATGGATTACTGCGGTGCGCCGAGCGAAGTAAACATCTGGCAAACGAAGCGAGATCGTTTATTGATCACTCCTGAGTGTATGACGGTTTCTATATCTAACCCACGTGAAATTAATAATTACTCGGTACATAATCCTTTTATTCATACAAAAACTTTAAGTTCAACGAGTGCTTGTCCTGTCTTCTTTCTCGTGTTTCGTTTGTGTGTGCGCTGTCTAAGAATGGAAACCACGTCTGTTGTATGCGCTAGCAGTGGCCGAAGTTCACGCGTGCCGAGAAATTGAATATGTGCATGATGCATTGAACATGACCGGAGTTCATTCCCGCTTCACCATCGCACCGATCGATCGGGTTACTGGACGATACACACCCGCGTCTTGGTCGCGCCGGCATTGCTGAATCAGGAATGATTAATAATACTTTCAACTTCCGTCTCTTGAGTACTGTTAAAAAATGACCAAGCTGTCTACATTGCTGCCTCTATTCCATATTGTAGGGGACGTACTAGTTAAAGTTGTGTGCGCATGTCGTACTTGTGCTATGCAGCGATATATCTTGTTTATTTCCGCACAGTGTCGATAGAAGTCCGTTGTCGCCATCAGAGACAACACGGATTTGTAGCAAACATAATGTGAGAAACTGCAAAAATGACTTTAGCTCGTAGGTGCCGTATGTATGTGCCGCATCGTATGTGCTGACGATTTTTCCGGCGGCACATACGATGTCGTTTCCAATTACCTGCTCAGCGTCCCTTACATGGTTAAGCAGACGCTGCCCTTTCGCCGCATTGCAGCCATATAAAAATAATCGCCAAGCGTACCGATCTTCTTAAAGGCAAATATAGCGTGTGCAGTTTGTTTCACACTAAGGGGAAAACTCGGAATGTATTGCATCGCGATGCGGCAAGCAATGGAGTCGTGCGGCGGCAGCAGCTCGAGCAGGCGCACACGCTTGAGGGGCGGTGTCGTGATCTGCGTCGTCTGCTACGGCGGCGCGCGCTGGCCGCATTTTCGGGAAGCGTGGTACTGTCAGGGGCAGTGCACCGATTTCATCGGTACTGCGGGAACTGAGCTGATATTCTTTACTAAACGTTGTGCGTCGCCACACTCTGATCCTTCATTGGCGCTAATGGAGTTCCACAAACTTCTTTTGACAACATGGTTCAGTTGTTCTTTCGAAGGGCCGGAGTACTGAGCGTGTGCACGTATATTTCTTCACTGTGTGTGCTACCGTAATGAGCAGCGACAAAACGCACCAAGATGTGCGCGCAACGTGCTCAGTCTTTGTTTGACTCGAAAGGAAAACAAAGCACTCAACAATGGGAGTCGAACACGGTGAAACAAACGGACACGATTAAATGAACGTTTTAGGTTCAGACAATGAGCTGGAAGTGATTTTTCTCGACAATCATTCGCTACACCAGACAGACCCTGCCCGCCGGTGGGGAATTGGACACGTCACGCTCGGAACTTCAGTTAGTATCTCGTCATGTCCCCAGCGGCAGCGATGACAGCGCTCATCCTGGAAGGCAGTGAAGTGTAGAATGACTTGATCAGGGATGTGTTCATTCGCTGCACGTCTCAGTCACTGACGATGGTGGATCGAAGCCTATCCTCGGGCGACTGATAGAGGGGATGTTGCGCCAGCGATACTTTCAACGAGCCCCAGACATTTTAAATGATGTTGGCGCCCGGGGATTGAGGCGGCCGCTCCAAGAGAGTGACTGCGCGCTCTTCTAGCAGTTCTTGCACAGCACGAGCAGTGTGGATCGGCGTCCTATCGCGTTAGAATATATAGTCGCCTTCCAGAAACGGGCCGTCAAGAATGTATGGAATCAGTACGTCGTATATGACTGCCATGCAGCGATGAACTTACATTCGAGGCGTATCAGTGGGCGTCGCGCAACGCTTAGCAAAGAATACCGGCTCCTTTCACGCAGTAACGATGTGATCAGCGCCCTGCACCTGACAGTAGAACGTTTCTCGACAATGCGGCCAGCGTGCGCCGCCGTAGCAGACGACGCCGTTCAAGATCCCGCCCCTCGAGCATCTGCGCGAGCTGCTGCGCTTCGAGTTTTCCCCTAAATGTGAGAGAGACTGTACACCGCCCTTCGAAGGAAATGTCCACGCGCACACACCGCGCGCGGCGCGAAACGTGCCCAAACACGAGCAGTGCAGGAGGCAATCAAGGCGGCGCGAACGAGAGATGGGAGAGGGGTACCACCGGCTAATAGAATTTTGCTCCGCATGCGGCGCTCTCAACGCCGGCGCAGCAGCGCCGCTCTCGGTGCCGTTCTTGTCTACACACACGCACTCGGTCTCGCCAGTGCAAGCTGTTGTTGGGCTGTCTATAAACGAAAGCGCAGCGCGGCGGCCCGTGAGCGACGACCCGTCGACATCCGTTCGCAGAGCTGCACGCAATGCCTGCAGCGTTCGCGAACGACCGGCACGCGAGGCATACGCTCGTTTCGACCGCGCTAGCAAAAACGCCGCGATTGTTGCAGAGCGACGACGGTGTCTCGATTAATGAAACACGGGAGATATCGAGACGGCAGCTTTTGCTGGCCAGGATTCACAGTAGCCGGCGAGCGTTAGAAGCCGGCGCGAGAATCGCCGAAAAGCACATCTTCTGCATTGGCATGTTGCTCACTTTTAGGTATATTTGATAATATGAATTGCGGGGTTTTTTCAACGTTCCCAAACTGCAGTATATAGGGTAATAAGGACGCGGAGAGGGTCCGGATCAACTTCGACCACCACGGACGTGCACATTGTAATGCCAGCACGTGCGTTTTACGTGCTGGCACGTGCGTGTTAATACACGCGCGTTTAAAACGCACGTGCGTTTTAATACACGTGCGTTTTCGCATTACAGGATCTAACCCACGACCTCGTGCTCAGCAGCGCTATGCGATGGCCACTTGGCTCTATAACACAGTAGAATCTCGGTAAAGGAAAATCGCTTGAACTGGATTGCTGCTGGGAACAGCAGCCTCTAAATTGGTTGGTTTTGTACTTGGGTAACGCAAAAAAAAAAAAAACTTTCGTCATTCGAAAGCAAAGTTTTCGCAACTCTGCACACGCTCAACGAGATGACAAAGCACTATCAGCTCGACAGGAGGGTCCATCCCACGCCCCACGCCAAGCTATTCAGGCCTCAGTCTTCCACCCTTCGCATGCTGCAGACCGGGTCCTATCCTAGCCTAGCCAGGGTCAGCCGGTACGCGGATTCGTTCGAGCCAGATTTACCGGATTGCGGAGATCCCTTCTGCACTTTCTGAACACACGCTCTGGCGGTGTCCCTCGTCACGGGACCACGAGCACCTCATCACGGAACTCGCGGAACTGAATAAAGCTCACTGGCTGCCTGCCTCTGTAAACGGAATCCCGGCACCAATCTCTAAAGGAATTCTTTTTCAGGAGGAGGCAGGATCTGAAGTATGCATTTTTTTGCGACACCTATCTTCTATACAGAAAGCAATACTTAAAAAAGAAGCGGTGGTAAAGACTCAAGCAGGCAAAAATGCGATGGATATTTTTAACGCTTAGCGTGCACAATTCCACGGCACTATACCACGACCGAAATAAGGACCGCCGAAATGTCAGACCGCGCTGTTCCGAAGACTTGTGGACTCTCCTTGCGGTACCGCGCATTATTCGGGCACCGACTGTAAAATTTAAGAAAAAGCTGCCGAAGCCTAGTAAACCCAGTAGCCAAAGACAAACTAGTTGCTATATTCACTCATTTTTTCTTAGCAAATCTAACGCTCTCCTGTAGATCGGAACATATATTTATCCGTTCCCTCGAGGTTAATTTTAACAAGATCCGACTGTATAAAGGTTGCCTTCCTTTTTTTTTTTTTCGCTGTTCCAAATTTTCGGAAATTGTCTGTGGCAGACAGTACAATTCTAACCATTTGGCTAAATTACCCGATGATGCGGCCATTACTTCTACGAGAAATCAACGTGCTTAATGAATAATTAATATAATCACATTAATTTATTTTTAGATTAAATACTTTACTGTATGTATTTCAATTTACGAATAGTAGCCGGTTACTTAGCAAGGCATATCCACTTGAAGATAATTTCCAGGATGACACCAATTTCCAGCAGCCCGGCAGTGCTCAGCAGCCCAACACCATAGCCACTGAGCAACCACCTGCGGTGGTTGCTCAGTGGCTATGGTGTTGGGCTGCTGAGCACGAGGTCGCGGGATCGAACCCCGGCCACGGCGGCCGCATTTCGATGGGGGCGAAATGCGAAAACACCCGTGTGCTTAGATTTAGGTGCACGTTAAAGGACCCCAGGTGGTCAAAATTTCCGGAGTCCTCCACTACGGCGTGCCTCATAATCAGAATTTGGCGCGTAAAACCCAATAATTTTTTTTTTCAAGGTATTCTCTCAAGTGTGGGACGAAACACATGGCTGTTCCAGTTACTTTTGTACTTCAATGCATAAAAGAGCATTCTGTTAAAGAAAAAGAAAATTGGAATAACACTGCATTTTTACGGCGAGTTCAAAGGCACATATCTCCAAACTGTTGCCGTTCTGGAAATCAATTTCAAGTGGACACGCCTCACGAACTCACCAGCTACAATTCGTAAATTGCCATACGTGCAGTAAATTAATTAGGACGTTAATTAGTTATTTTTTTGTTAATTATTTGACTATGTGCCTGTTTCGATTTATCGTGCAAGTAATGTCCGCCTCTCTGAATAAAAATCCAGCTCAAGGATTAGGATTATGCTATATCTGCAACAGGTGACTTTTCTTTTTTTACTTCTGCAAAGAATGATCCCCCCGTGTACCTTTATAACACTGACCGCGCTACAAATGCGCAAGTGCTGTGCGTGGGCTAAAACTAGTATCGGAACATTAGTGCGATTGAGGAAATTCGAGCGCTAAGTACAGCGACTGTTGCGCTATTTTTGCCGCCGCTAAGAATCTAACTCAGCCAACATATCGTTACATTACGTCGAATAGTTGTCCCTAGAACACACCCTCGCCGTTGCGAGAGCTCGGTGTGGACATGGTGTTCTGCTCCTAGGCACGAGGTTGCGGGTTCGATTGCAGGCCGCAATGGCCGCATCGCGACGGAGAAAGAGTGCCAGAACGCTCGCAAATGCACAGAGCTTCGGGCAACAACGAAATAAATAAAATTACATTATGGGGTTTCACGTACCAAAAACCACGGTCTGATAATGAGGCACGCCGTAGAGTGGGACTCCGGAAATTTGGACCACCTGAGATTCTTTAACGTGGACCTAAATCTAAGTACGCGGGCGTTTTTGCGCATTTGCGCCCCCCTCCAAATGCGACCGCCGTGGCGGGGATTCGATCCCGACCTCGTGCTTAGCAGCCCAACACCACAGCCAATAAGCAACCATGGCGGGTGGGGAAAATTCCGAGGCAGTCAAAACTACTACGCCGTCTCTCATAGGCGCTACATATTGCTAGTGGGCGTTAAAACTCGCCAATCGCCCACTTAATCGTCGCTAGAATGGAGCAGTGCCAAGCCTGTTACGTTAAATATTGTGCGGCTAGCGCATGTTGCTGCCGACGACGCCTCATCAGCAGCTAAGTAGAATATAGTTGGCCGCTGCAATAATCATAGTTTCCTACAAAATTACTAGAGGGAACTCTGGCGCTAGTGTCTACGTGAGCTACAATGGGAGCGGTTGTCCCAGCATGGGAATTACGGGAAGTATATGGATTTGCCTAAACTTCATCTTTTTGGCTTCAAACGGCGTTGTGACTTTGTAAACTCGTCATTTTCAACAGTTTATTGTATAATAAATAATTAAATAAACATTATTAAGATAGCCCGACGGCAGGATTCGAAACCAGGAACTCTAGTACAGAAGCCTGATATTGAAACCATTAAGCCACGGATGCATGTATCGACAAGCGAATGAAACGCACTTATGAATTTATCGAGGGCATACAATTAGTGCTTTGAGACGCTTGGCGCGTTTCGATTTGGGCACATAGACAAGCTCAATCGTTGCAATTAATAGCAATTGTAGGCGTTCCCGGCGTCTTCTGCACTTTGAAGAATAAAGATTGCGCTGAAATAAACGACAATAAGATTTATATAGCGTAACATACAAAGCCACAAGAACGTTTGAATCCACAAGCACGAAGATCAGACAAATCCATGTACTTGCCATCATTCCCATGGTAGGACGACTGCAGCGCCAGAGTTCCCTCTAGTAATTTTTGTAGGAAACTCTATGGCAATAATAGCTTTGCGTGCTCTGGCTTAACTCTCAGCCACAAGATGGCGCCACGAGCACAGCTGCTCACGTCTCCCGATTCCTGTATCTCGTAAATTGCAAGCAGGAAGGAAGGGAGGGAAGAGAGCAGAAAGAAAGATGGACATCTGGTTTGGTGCCCGGCACCCACAGAGTGCCTACACCGGAGAAGAAAAAAAAATATGAGGTTTTACGTGCTAAAACCACGATCTGATTATGAGGCACGCCGCAGTGGAGGACTGCGGAAATTTTGATCACCCGGGGGCCGGAGAAGACGTAACTGGTGAAATATAGTAGGACGGCAAAGCATAGAAAGAACGTAAACACACACACGCAGAGAACGGGAGAGAACGCGGAAATAACAGAGATCATCTAATAGTTCCATCTTAACGAAAAAGTGAGCGAAAAAGACGTAGACGAGAAAGAGAGAAACGACAAACACGGCCGCTTCTCTCTTTCGCGTGTACGTCTTTTTCGCGCACTTTCTCGTTAAGATGGAACCGCACCAACTCGCCCAGCTCTCAGTTTTGATAAATCGTCTAATAGGTCAGCGGAGAGTAGGATGTTCCTAAATAGGAACATCCTTCGAACTTCCTACTTAGGAACCTTCTTACAATTTCTTACTAACTACCTCTTAAGTAAGAACGTACTTTGAACAGGCTAGGAGCTCTCCTAAGCTGCAGCGTAGATATATGCCGGAATTCCTGTAATCCTGTATTCCTGTATATATGCAGGAATTCCTGTAATCCTGTTCCTGTACGCCGGAATCCCTGTAAATGGCTCCCGCAAGGAGCCAGAGCTCGACCGCGGCGGCCGCATTTCGATGTGGGCGAAATGCAATAACGCTCGTGTACCGCGCTCAGGGTGAAGGAAACCCAGGGTGTCGAAATTATTCCGGAGCCCTACACTACGGCGTCCCTTATAACCACACACTGTCCAGTCTCGGGACCCCCCGATTAAATTTACACATCTCCACTTGCATGTCTTGGACGTATACTCACAAACGCTGCGATATGGGGTCTCGTTAGAAACCATTGAGTGTTATGCGTTAAAAGCTACACTGAAATCACACCTAATTAAACCGATCAAATGGCTTAGAATTGACAAGGAACATTATCCGCTAAAGAATGCTTTTGCTTTTTTTTTAAAGGCGATGCCTATAAAAGAGCACATTCATTTTCAGTCTGAACTTTACAATTTCAGTTTCACCATGTTATTTTCACCCGTGCTTGCAGCGATGCGCCGCCTACGGAGTCACGTGATTAGGCCAACTATTTTCCCCGACGTTTTCATGACAACCGCGCCCCTTTTCGTTACCCTTCTCACGTTCTGTCGCACCGCCCCGATTCGTGTACCCCTCTCCAGCCGTGCTTTCTTCTCTCGTGGTGTCCTCATTCGGGCCAACAGCAAGCGCAAATTTTGAGGTCACAAGGTAATACCCGTACTACAGGGGCATGCATGCGAAAAAAACACACAAACACACAGACGCGACAGCCCTGAGTCAATGACTGCGCTAAACAGCTCGAACATGTCATGCACCCTTTCGTACGACCTACCTACTCCACGGTCATGTGTGCGAGCAAATGTTTGCACATGTTTAAAATTGGTCTTCGCTCGAACGCCACAGAGCATTGTATACTTGCAATGCTAACATCTCGCGCCTCACCAGCAAGCGAGCAAATTCACTCAACAATGTGGTGGTAGGGTTATTGGTGTCACATTGGAAATTAAACTTATCCGGCGCGTCAGGTCAATGCTTCCTTTACTGGATGCCTGCCGCGTTGTCCGGTAGCTCGGTTCCGGGCCCTCTCCCTTCTCTCTCCTCCGCGAAAAGGCAACGAGCGCCTCTCATGGCGAACGCCTACAACTTGCAATCAAGTGCTCTGGCCTCTGAGATTAACGTGGCATCTGTCACAGTCTCGGAGGCCCGTGATAACGCTCGCTAACAGACGCCCGCTTTATATAACGCGACGGCGGATGCATTCAGCCGCCGCTGCCACATCCGCCGGAAGTTGAAAAGGCAACGAGCGCCCCCTCACGGAATTTATGCTGAACTAACGGCGGGTGCAAGTCGCACACGACGCGCCGTACGACAGATCGCACGGAAAATCGCACCATGTGTCTCGCGCTTTACCCTTCCAAACATGTATCCCTCGATAACACACCATAACTGCGAACGCCACGGCTCTTTACTCTGGAGAGTTCGGCTTGAACGAAACCATAATGTGTGAGTTTATGCTTCAGGTTCGCGGGAGGTTGGAGGCGAGAGCATCCGGACATCTTAGAGCGCGGCACCTTAAATCTCGGAGGCCGTGAAATTGGCTAATACTCTTCCGCACGCTCCGCTTGATGGCGCTCGTAAGGTAAAAGTGTACTTAAAGACAATAAATTTTTAATAACGAGTTTCGTGGCATGCGCCACCAAAGGGAATGTTAATATTACCATCATCGTAATCGTCGTAGCCTGTCTAGTTGAATTAACAATAATTTTCAGGTTTAATTTCAGTCAGGAAAGAAGGGAGCTCATTTTATTCATGCTGGATTTAACGCAACGCGTAAAAAATTCACGCAGAGACTCCTCTAGTAGTTGTATAAGTATGCGTAAGCATTGTGCCACTTGCTCATCTCCACGCAGCTCGGCGTCATTATCGATGTTATGGAACTTCATCCGACCAGTATAAACCCTTATCAACCCTCACCGGTCGTTCGCTCATCATGTTCGATAGCGAACATGATAAGGCAGGTTTAATTAAGATAGAGTTCATTGCGGCATTAGAACCCACGACCACGGTTAATTAATGTGTTAATTGGTGTTATTAAGGTGAATTAGCCACCGTTAGGATAGAGTTAATTAAGGAACTCGAACCCTTGACCTTTGGTAAGAGTTGAACCCACGACATTTGGTGTTAATTAATGTAAATTACGGTTAATTTAGCGAAGCTGTTGCAAAACCAGCGCTACAACTGCTGAGGGGGGTAAGCAACCCTTTACTGATGGTTCGGATGCTTGTTTTGAGTTAGTTCTTTATTGAAACGTATGCTGTTCTATGTGTTGTATGGGTGATTTCAATGATCTTAAGCGCTGTTCGCTTTACTTTGCTATCCGCCGTGGTTACTCAGTGGCTATGGTGTTGGGCTGCTAAGCACGAAGTCGCGGGATCGAATCCGGGCCACGGCAGCCGCATTTAGATGGGGGCGAAAACAACCGTGTTCTTCGATTTAGGTACACGTTAAAGAACTCCAGGTGGTTGAAATTTCCGGAGTCCTCCACTACGGCGTGCCTCATAATCAGAAAGTGGTTTTAGCACGTAAAACCCACCATTTTTTTATTTATTTTTTACTTTGCTGAACGCTTGTAGCCATTTCTGGTTTAACGTGGGTATGCGCAATTGCAGTTTTCGCTTGCTTATGGGTGCATATGAGCCATTCATTGTCTTACGTGACGGACAAATTTCGCGGTGAGTATGCATAGAAATGCTTACGCACTTAAAACCCGATTGTAAGCTATACGATATGTAGCGAAGGGGAACACTGTAGTGGGTCATCCTCTCCACCGATTTCTAGTGGGGTCAATTATGTCCAGCGCTTTGCTCGGGGAACGCAGCTTGATCTGGGAGTCCGTGCCCTGCTCCGACGGTCGGCTCAACCACTGGCGACTAATAAACACATTTACAAGTGGCGGAGGTTGCTTCGGCCAACAACTTCAACCCCGTACCCTACGCTCAAGCATGCCTGAAGACGCATCCCAGCAAACACCTCCACTCCTTCCCAGCAAGCACCTTTTCAGTCAGTCATGTACTCTGCATGATTATTACGTAACTATTTTAGAGCGCAGCTCTTAGGTGCCCGTTCCTGGGTTGAGCGTCGGCGTAACTGCGTGAACGCGCTCGTGCCACTGCTCGCGCGCTCGTCGTCTTCTTCCACAGTTGGCTCCGATGCCGCTCATCGTGCCAGCGTTCCCGTACTGCCCCTCCCTCTGCGAAGGCGCTGACGGCACGGGCCCACTGTCAGTCGGTGCGGTGATTTCGGTCCCTAATTTTTCGCCTCAATATATCGCGAAATGAAAACACGTATAAAGCTACGTTTAAATTTCGAATTGGGAAGTATCGTAATTGTGCAAAATGTAATGTGGTTATGTAGCGAAGTAAGGCCCAAATCATGCACAGGCCCAGTTCACACCAAAATTATTTTATCTACATTTCCGAGGCAGTGAAGCGTTACGTTACAATGATAGCCGGATTCGGAGCTGACAACTGCTTAGCGCAGTAATGGAAACAACTGCTTAATGCCTGAAAGTTTTATGCCACTATAGCATGCTGCCACGCAGGGTATTCAAATTTAACTACACTTACGATTTAACTGGGAATTGCATTATGGAACCTCATTTCGCTGTTGAAAACACACACACACACACACACTTCTCAAACAAACAAGTGTTTTTTTCTACATGACATATGCATGCCAATTTTAAAAGCATTTCTACTGCACTTTTACCTGCTGCCTCTTATAGTTACATATATTATGGTGGCAAACAAACTTGCTGAATTCCGTACGGCTATAATCATCGCGGCGTTTATAGTAATTAAAAACGCACCCGTAGCACGAACCTTGGCAGCTCTATATGTTGTGTGCGCTAACCATATATGATCAAGATACTAGTTGGAGTAGCCTCTTCGCCCTTTCATTAGCAACCCTAGAAATATATATATATATATATATATATATATATATATTCTCCGTGGCAATAAGTTCTTAGTGAGACGTCGGCGAAAGCGAGCGTGTCCACAAGTTCTAAGCCGTCCCAGCTCCCTCTCACGGCATACATCCACTGTGCGTGACGGTGCGTGAATAAGTGGAACGCTTTGGAATGGCGTTAGCGCACTCAGTCAACATTCGAGCACTACATTGCCATTCCAGTACAGTTTCCGTTAGCGCCCTCCTGTCGGATGCCGCCTATACGGGTGAGTGGCGTTGTTTCGCTCTGCAAAGCGCAACGTTGTGACGTGGCCAGAGCGCGGTAACGGTATACGACAGTATCCGTGTGCTGTGCCGCGTACAGTCTGTGTAAAAATTTTACGGACCGCGAAATATGAGAGAACGTCAAACTTCCGAACAGTTCGTGACCGTGTAGTCAGTAAAAGCGTAGAAAATTATGTTCTCCGTGTATTACTAGTAGAGACTAGAAATGCGAATAGCAGGCTGCGGAAATATTCAGCTTTTTCTCAGATCCAGCGGTCCGTAAATTTGTGACGCCAAATGTATACGTGTCCTCAGACTGTGTGAGGCGCATTGCATAGTCAGTCTTCACATACTAGCCTGCTTGCCACAAGCAGAGATTGTAATAATAATAATAATAATAATAATAATAATAATAATAATAATAATAATAATAATAAACGAAGTTGCCTTTAAAACGGCGAAAACTTTCAACTTGTCAAAGGTCGAAATTTATTAAAGTACAAGATGCTGTATCATACGCGTCGCCAACAGGAAGTACGTATACAACCTGAGCAGCTACCGTAAAGCACCTCGAAAAATACCAATGCCCCTTTTGGAAATTCTTACGGCGGGTCGCGCGTTTAAGGTCTTGGGAGTCTGTTCATCGCTGTGTGTGGCGTTGGAAAACCTATCGATGCAACACTTCACCGTTGTTAATAGTGGATGAGCGACGCATCTAAAGAAGAAAAAAAAAAAGCACCGTGCGAGTCAACAACGTCCGATCCGACGTACGACTGTCCGTACCAACAACTGCATCCAGCAATTTTCCAACAGCCTGCAACGACCATAACAACCGCATTTAACAGATCTCCGACAAGTTCACATAGGCGGCAGCATCGGATGCGACGTGCAAAGCGTCTCGAAGACGGCTGCATGCTTCCAGCTGAAACCGATTGGAAAACTTGTTGGGCTACAGCAGCTCGTACGCTATAGATATAACACGGAATCGGACTGCGCGTATAACAAGTTCGAACGACAACAACGTGCGCGTTCAACATTAGGCAGCAAAATCCATTCTGTTGAACTCTAACCGAGGAGTCAATAGTAAAACGAAAGTAACCTAAGTCGCTTTTTCTCCCGTTACAAAGCACTGTTAAGGAGAACAGATTATCAAGAGAACACGTAGAGAAATAACTTACTGCAAAATATAACCTATCTGTTTCTGTTGCTTTAGACCATCCGTAGAACGAGTTCACAATCAGCGCACCGGTCGCGACGCGGTTGCCAACGTAAAACTATCGCATTTATTGGTGTTGAGGCCGCACTTTTTCAGCTTTTCTTTTTCGGCGTAATTTCGGCGTCGCGCTCACGCTGAGAGGCGGCCCTCGGCTTGCCACGACGAGAGTTATGCGCGTTCTTTGTCGACGGGACATCCGCACGCCGCACATATGCTCCTTCTCTGCACCTCGCGCCCACGCAGTCGCCCCCTAGCAGAGGACGCGCTTCGATAACGGCGTCCACACGCGAAACAAACGCCTCCCACCTTCTACGCTACTCAAGGTTCGCCGGCCGGGCTCCGATCATACGCTCGCACTCCGGACGATCCCAGAAGGCCCAGACGCCAAAACAGAGCGCGCATCTCCCGCCGCGCGGTTGTGGTAAGCAAAAACAGCCCGCGACGCCCAACGCGTTTCACGCTCTCTCTCTCTCTCTCTGTCCCTCCGCACTTCCTTCCGTTGCAGGGCGGCCCCCGCGATAAGCCGCCACGCACCCAGTTGTGCACAGCGCTACACGAGCAGACGCATCTAACGGGAGGACGTGTCTGCCCCGTCAGCCCTTTGGAGGGACACAGCTAAAATAAAAAGAGAAAAAAACTAATGAAGCAGCATTCGTGCAAAGCCATGTTTTAGTTTATGTTACGCAAAAAAAAAAAGAAAAATCGTTGACAGCTGTAAAGGAGAGAATACAGGCAAAACTTCTCTTGAACTGCTAGCACGTTGGCGTGCTACAACAAATTTCGAAACGCACGCTGCTATGTATTGGGTGGCATGCAGGCAGAGAAGGGAGATGCAAGGGCATTTTAACGCAGAGATAGTTTTCCAAACTTGCTGGTTTGAGAGTCTGGTTCATTTAGAATGCAATGTAATCTCTGTTTATCGATAAAGAATTCACTAATGTCAAATTAGCGAAGTCGCAAGAAGCCGGTGAAGGATTTCAATGGGGCACGTACTGCCCACCCCGTCTTTCGGTTGTGCGTGTTTTCTGATTTATACCAATTCTTCGCTTACGGTAAACCCGATCTTCTTTTTTCTTTTTGCTCTACGCAAAAGTAATTTACTAAAACATTTAAGCTTAAACAGCTTCATTCCAGTGAGTCTTTTTGTACAACGGACAGATTCGGTCCGCACAAATCCGCACAGAAGCGCATTTCGACAACTATACCGGTATACACACTGTGCATGGGAATACTGCGCTGCAAGGACGACGAGACATCCGCGCGCTGTCGAAAGTTGCACTGCAACGACACTGCTGGTCGCCACCACAGTTGTCGGAGAATTCGCATTGCAAATCGTGCCAGTGCCAACCACTGTTCGAACGCACAGCCTTACAACCGGACCACTCGGGTAAGCTCCGGAGCGTATCATATATCGCCAAGTACATCCTCGCTCTTTGCGTCAGCCATGCTTCCATTTTGCTTCACGGTCCGGATCACCATGGTTAAACATGCATTTTTGTTGAGTGTTTCTATGTCATTATCGTCGTCGTTGTTTGCGCCAGTTCTGTATTAGTGTTCCTTTTCTTTTAGGTTGTATGTGTGTGTATGTATGTGCGTGTGTGTGCGTGCCTCTTGTGAGTGCTACTGCGTTGCCCCAGTAGGTACTGCCCAACTAGACCAATTACCTAACCAAACCAGGCCTTTCCGAGACAAAGGCGAAGTGAAGTATATACCAGGCCGAGGTGTGAGACGAAATTAACCGCTGTTCACTCGGTGTGTCCTTCTTCAGACGCAGCTTGTTGGGGCGGGACGCGACTGCTTCCTGCGCACCAGTCATTGCACGCAACTAACGAGCGACGACGTAACACTCGGAGCCGCCAGTCCAAATAGCGCAACGGATCCACGCGGGAGAGCAAAGTACGGGCATGCAGGAGGTATTCGTACAGCCCGCTGACTGCTTACAGTTTGCCGCAGAGCCCACAGTGCAAAGGGCCTGTTGCATCTATGAGAGCAATTTGGCACGATGCACAATTCCTTCCGTATGCAAACATTGTGTATAGTTTCTTCTTCTGGAGTGCGTTCCGCAGTTTTCAAACGGAGACTTTACTGAGGAGCGCCGCAAGTTTATCCGAGGAAAAGAAGTGAAACGGCATTTCCGCACTCCCTTCACTACAGGGAGTCCGTTTTTACAGGACAGTCTTTCTAACGCGCCATGTCCGTGCTGGTTGGTGCGAAAAAGCTATTTAAAACGAAGTATTCGTCGCATCAATCTTGCACTTCCCAGTATATAGGCAGCCATCTATCGATCACACCGCCTTCCGGTTCGGCACAGGTAGACAGCGTCCCCTATTCGCCTATTATGGACACTCAGTCGTCTACGCAGAGAGCCATTCTTTTCCTGAATCCTGAACATTGCAGGTGGCTGCCTGTTACGAGTCGATTCGGGATTGGCCACTTCCACACCATTCCACAGTTGTCGTGCCGTAGTCTTGTCTTAAAAATCAAAACGTCATCGCCATCCAAACGCATGCCATAACGTCGTTGTCACACGTACGCCCAGGGACATGCTGCGCCATCTGATAGCACTTCATGCAACACAAACGAGGCTAAATAGTCCCATACCCGCAAAACACTTGGCATCACATACAGTGCATGCGATCTGCATAACTTTATAGCAAGTGTCGGAGCGGCTGAAGTAAGATCTTCGACAGCATCCTTTATACTACGTTTCAAGACGAACATTACGATGCAATAATCAGAGATGATTTCCGACGTTTGTCTGGTCGGTTCGTCCGCCCATGCTTTTCTGCAGGGAGCGTTTTTTTCAAAAGAATTTTTTTTGCCGGTGAAACATGTTCTAACGTAGATGATCTAGGCGGTCAAAGCCTGACTGATACGTATATTCATATTCTCTCGTTTCTTCGAGCGTAATCGCGCGAGATATGCCGCGCTCAAGAACACTCAGCACGACGGCGACCACCACGTGCCACAACAGGAAACGTCCGCACAAATTCGCCACTATGAGCCTAAGTTATCAAAGCAAAGTTGATCCTAACGCGTGTTTAAACAGATGTTCAGCGGTCGAAGCCTGCCAACGAATGAGGCAGGGAATGGGCCAGATGCAAGGTCGATTCAAATAGGTCGCGAAGCTTCGGGCGAAAAGCGGTTCAGTACAGATTGTCACCGACATCAGCATGGGGGGTTATGGGAGCAGCGATTGAAGCGCGACTAGGTTTGGAGGGAACAAACATTGGGAAAGAAAAAAGCGTTTCTTTATTCAAACGAGACACAGTTAGATTCATTCAACAAAAATAAAATTCCTAGTCAACTTTATATATTCGTGACGGGTTAAGAAAATACAATTTTCAATTTATTACTTGTAATAAATGCATTTCTTTTCAGCACCCATCGCTACAGGGGGCGTTGACGCCAGGCACGTACCCAGGGGGGGGGCCCCGGGGGGGCCCGGGCCCCCCCCGAAATCAAGTGGCATACCCCCCCCCCCCCTCCCCACCCACGCCACCACTCCTCACAGATTCGTAAAGCGCCACCATATCAACAGTGAGACTTGACAGCTGTTCATCGGTCAGCATTATGCTGCCTTTTTCACTCCTTTTAGGTGGCGGTAGTTATCGGCATCTCTTGTAATGTGAAGGACTGTTTTCTCATAGATTCCGCACCCGCGCGATTAACTCGCGATGCATTCAGTTGTCACCATCTATTCAACCGTCACGCGCATAGCTGTTGCTTTTGTTAGTTCAACCTTCTTTGTTTAGGCTGATCTTGGGACCACGAGAGGGATGCGGCTGTTACTCAACTGGTCTGTACTCTCATGGAACGAGTTGCGGCCGGAGAAAACGCCAATTGCGTTTAAATTTTCCCTTTGCTTCATTATTTTCTTGAGTTACGGCTCGCCGCGATGCTGGCAGATGCCCGGAACCATATACACGTGATATGGGTTAGATAAGGTGGGAAATAAAATAATGTGAAAGAGCGTCCATCATGAAACCCTGCAATAACCCTCAAACCCATAAGCAAGATGACTGTCGCCCGTTACCGCGTCTGTTTTTCCCTAACTGTATAGAACTTTTTGTGCAAAATTGGCAACTGGAAACAAAAATCGGAAGGAGTTGAGAAATTAAGCGATATACTAAGGGAGAGAGCCAAGGCAACAACCAAACTGCAAGCAAAAGCGAATAATACAAAAGTTAAGCGTTGTTTATGAAACTATTTATGGATCAACATCTTTTTATTGAAAAAGGAAGCAGAGAAAACGCCGCCGGAAGTGGAGAACAATTACTTTTTTTGAATGATGCTTCTACAGTTATCGGTCGAACCGCCTCACGTAGCCACTTCTCTGCTGTGCTTATGTGGGTGTTTTTGTAAGCTTTCGCGGTGAGCGCAGTACGTCTAGAATCGCAGAGTCCTGCGCTCTACGCGGTTGTATGGGACTGGCGGCCGCACAGCGTTACGCAATTCGCGGAATCGTCAAAACTGATCAACAAGGCGAAAATAACTGATATTCGAAACTATAACATGAGAAGCACTGAAGAAGCCGTAAAAAATGAACGCAGCCTGAAATCAGTAAAAAAGAAACCTGGCATAGGACAAACCATGATGTACGCACTAAAAGATAAAAAGGGGAATATCATCAGCAATCTCGAAGATATAGTAAAAGCAGCGGAAAAATTCTAAGCTGACCTGTATACAGTACCAAGAGGAGTCACGATACCTCACTTGGAAACAATAATGAACAGGATACAGAAACTGCTATTTGACAGAAACCACATTTGAAACCCACAGAAACCCAGAAACCCACATTTGACAGCTTCTCCAGAGTATAAACACTTGGCATTTCCCTGGCATTGCGAATCTTGTTACACAAAGATGCTTGAGGTCTGCCTCACCAAATTACGCTGCCTCATTCCCTCCCTAAATTTCAGTTTAAACAGATCGGGTTTTGTTCCCTCTCCCCTTTGTTCTTTTTGTGAGAAAGAGGAGACGATACAGCACTTTCTTCTATCTCACCACCGTTTTGCTGCGTTAAGAAAAATCGAAGAATTGGCCTGGACTTGACAGAACCTGCAATTCTTTTGTTCGGGGCGTCCACTTTGGGATTCAGCCACAGGGATGCATGCTTCGCTGTCCAAACATTCCTTACAGAATCTAAACGAATGCCCCGCTAAATTCAATTTTTAATTACTTTTAAATTTATTATTCCTCATTCAACAGCACCTTCCTGATTTTATTTTAGCCGGCAATTCAACCCCATTCAATGCTATTCGCATAGATATTAGGAAATTTACGCTCTATATTATTTTGGAATAATCCAGCCATTTCTTGGCCAATCCCCCATCGTGGGTAGGAACCACACGTTCCATAGGCTACAACAACAACAACAACAACAACAACAACAAAGGAACAAGAGATCAGGATTGCCAGTCGGCCACTAGAGACTGTGAAGGAGCACGTTTACCTAGGCCAATTAATCACAGGCAACCCTGATCATGAGAAGGAAATTCACAGAAGAATAAAAATAGGTTAGATCGCATACGACAGATATTGCCAGCTCTATAACTGGAAGCTTACCATTATTATTGAAAAGTAAGGTGTGCAATCAGTGCATTTTCCCAGTGCTGACATATGGGGCAGAGACTTGAGAGCAAGTTAAGGACCGCGCAAAGAGCGATCGAACAAAGATTGCTAGGCATAACGTTAAGAGAAAGAAAGAGTGGTTTGGATCAGAGAGCGAACGGGTATAGACGATATTCTAATTGACATCAAGAGGAAAAAATGTAGCTGGGCAGGTCACGTAATGCGCCGGTTAGATAACCGTTGGACCATTATGGTTACAGAATGGTTACCAAGAGAAGGAAAAGGCAATCGAGGATGACAAAAGACTAGACGGAGCGATGAAATTAGGAAATTCGCGGGGCGCTAGTTGAAATTGGTTGACGCAGGACCCGGGGTAATTGGAGATCGCATTGCAGGGAGAGGCCTTCGTCCTGCAGTAGGCATAAAAAAGGCTGCTGCTGATGATGATGGTGGTCATGATGATGATGGTGGTGATGATGATGATGATGATGGTGGTGGAGGTGGTGGGCCCCCCCCCCCCGAAAAAAAATCCTGGGTACGTGCCTGGTTGACGCCACTATCACTTGCAATGCACGTCTTGAAATGGGCAGAAAGGCGCACTCGTAAAGTTCACCTGTTGAAATACGCCACCCCTCACAGTTTGTGCTTTTTTGCTTGTCAAAGTTTGTCTGAATTTGGTGACGCGGGTAGCTTCATCGCTTCTTAATCTGTTCAGTCAAAAGTAGTAAGTTACGATCGCCAGATAATTGTGTAGTTGTTTTCGTGCGACTGCGCTGGCCGACGGGCTTGGCATCCGACAATAGGATCAGCACTCTACACCTAAAGCTTTCGTCGGCCTCCAAAGAAAGTATGTTCTGTGCAGGGATGCGATTTCGACAACCGCACGGCTGGGCTTTTCCTGCATCGCTTTCCACGCTGAGAGCTCGAAACGCCCATCAAGACGAATGGCGGGGCATTTGAATATATAGCCCCAAAGGAAAGACAACAAAACAAATTTCGCGCCTTCGAAAACAAAATGACGTCACTTCTGCTTTCAACGGATATGGCGTCACAATATTTTTTCTTCCGCCGGAAGTGTTCCCACCACATACAGATGGCGCTAAGCCCCATGAACCGCCGATGTACCGCCATGTTTTGAACGTATGGGCTCCTATGGAAGCTTCGCTACCAGGTATATTTACCTTGCCAGATGCCCTCGGCCACAACTTTCTGACGTCAAAACACCTAATCATGCTCGTTCATTGCTGCTTGTTCATTAAAGACGTTCACTTTGGTTTGACAAGAGCGAGCAATGTGCGCGAAATTAGAGGAGGAAAGAAACGTGCCCCGCAACCAAAAGCAAGTTGCTGCACTACTTTTCCCGATAAAAACGATTAAAAAAGAAAAGGAGAAGAGGCTAACCTATTAGGCGTGATCGTATATAGGCCGTGCAGTAGGTGACTTATTTGCTGCGCTCGCGAGCTCGTAACAGCGTGAGCAGCAAAGCGTACGCGCGGAATTCATAACAGATAGCGTTGAGTTGAGTTACTTCCTCAGGCCTCGTACTCATTCACCGTTTCCCTGAGTACAATTGCTACAAAGACACGCTCGAGAAGAACAATAACTCCTGTCACCAAAACGAGACGATGTCACCGTACATTTGGAGCTCGCTTTTTTTGGCCCTTATACTAGCGAAGTTGATTTCACAATAATGGCCGCCTCT
Source organism: Dermacentor albipictus (assembly GCF_038994185.2). Classification (NCBI taxonomy): domain Eukaryota; kingdom Metazoa; phylum Arthropoda; class Arachnida; order Ixodida; family Ixodidae; genus Dermacentor; species Dermacentor albipictus. The sequence continues at coordinate 4,955,637 of NW_027225575.1, read as the reverse complement.
TAAGACATTATCCAGCAGAAAAGGAACTGCGCCATAAGCCACTAAGGGAAAAAAAATATCACTACCGCCATACGATGGACTAATGCAACTTAAGCATTCGCGAGCCATGAACTTCAAACAATGCATACAGTCGGAGGGGCGAAGGGGTTGCACTTAACACGTCTGCACGCACACAACTCCTCGCAGTCCATCCGCGTACTACGCCACACATGTCTATACCTCTTGAGGAATCAACCTCTCTGCACAAAACGCCGAGCTCTTCGCAACCGCCAGAGGGCGCAGGCGTACATACACACACAGAAGGCTACAAACGTACCCCGCGCGGCCTCCATAACTACGTACCCACGGGCTAACGACCGGCCCTTCGCGCGGAAGCGGTCAATGCCACACGAGCGCTGGACGCTTCAGCTAGAGAGCGGCATTCTTAAATATACACCCGCAGAGAGAATGAAAGAGGCGGCCACGCGAGTTACCTGCGGCGTAATCCATTCGGCCATCCGTTCGCAATTACCGCGCGCGCACGACAACCATCGCATCATTCTGCGTCGTCGCCCCATCCGCCGCTGCTCGCACTCGTCGCCAGCCGCGGCCTGCGGCCTCGGCAGACGCGGCGATGACAGAGGAATCGGGCGCGCGTCGCAGCAGCACGAACGCAACCGCTGGCAGGCGCGAGATCGAGGCACACGGAATGCACAATATACGCGCGTTAATGAAAGGGACACACACACAAAAAAAACGGGAAATAATATGCACACACAAAACTGCACGCGCGTGTGCGCAGACGTGTCTAATTCCACCACGATTCGTTTATTTCCTTTACATTTCCTGAATCGGCTGCTGGAGCTTTCTTCATCCGAGGCGAAAAATATCTGTGACGTCATCACGACAGCGGAGCTGGCCGCAACGTTAGGAAAAGCCACCGCCTCCCAATTCTCAATAGATGCTGTCAGGATTGGGGGCTCAATCCCATCGTCCGTGGTCCTTTGCCAAGATTGGAGCACGGCATGAATTCGAAGGTAGCTGGCCCATGCCGTCGTCCAACTTATTTACGCTGAGATCGTTGATGAAGTGAAGAACTGCTTCTCATCGAGAACGAGGAAAAAGGGTTTATTTACAGAAATTAAATCAGTCTAACATGACTGCTTGAGAAAAAGAGTATCAGTCCAACATGACTGCATGAGAGAAGTGAATCAGTCTAACATGACTGCTCAAGAGAAGTGTGTTCAGCATTCGCACAACCACAGTTTTTATACACTCGATCCGCCGGCCATACGAGGCGGCGACTGTTCGCTTACTCATCACCAACTCGCCGCTGCTCTGCAGATCAGTTTACAGACACAAAGACACACACATTCCGAAGCCCAAACGACGGCGTTGGAGGGGTGCCGTTCCGGGAACTATCGGTGCCGATCGAGGGTCGCTCGTTGTTTTGCGTCATGCAGAAGCGTGAGAAGCCCCAAAATACGTCGTTCCCGCGGCAGCTTGTCCATGCGTGTCAAATCAGCTCCGCGTTGGGGAACTCCGGAATCATTGTTCAAACACCGAACTCGTTCCGTCACAATGTCGATGGGGCGGGTGGAAGGCGGCGGATTCCAGCACAAAGGCCGCTTCTTCGAACGCCTCCCAGCTGCAGCGACGGTGAGGGGGAGATGCGCGTCGTGTCGCCCTGTCGTAACTGTGTGGCAATCTTGTTTTGCAGCTCGCCATTCTTAACAATGCACACGCACACCCCTGAGAGCCATCGCAGTAATCCGAAGGGCGGCTATAAGAACTGTTCGATTAGGCTCAAATCGAGACGCGATCAACGTTTAAAAAAAAAAGGAATTGAGCCATGGACGACCGCACGCCAAGTTTCATCCTAAAGCCCCTCAATCTCCCAAAGTAGCACCATTCGCTTCCCTCCTCCTCCGCTCGGCGCGGCCTCGACGGTGGTGCCGCCGGTGGGCCTGCCGTAGCAGACGACGGCTAACACGCTATGGGAGGAAATCCGCAGAAAAGTTCGTTCGAGCACTGCGGAGCAGTTTTTTCAATCGAGATCTTTCTTCGTCAGTCGGTAACTGGCCTTTAGAATCCCGTCTTGGAATTGCAGAAGAAATAGAGAAAATGACCATTATTCAAGGCGTATTTAAGGCGTAAAGCGCGCAACGTTGAGAGTTCGTGTTGCTGAAACACGACGCAAGCACGCGGTGTACTCAAACACGCGCGTAATTACCAAAGTTTCAGGTGTTGACAGCGTGAAAGTATGTGTACTATCGGCCAAAAAAGTAAACGGACCACGGCTCAAGTGGCCGGAGCGGCTGCGGGGCCACACCGGGGCGTTGCTATCGCGCTCCGCGCGCTGACGGCGAGAGTGCCCCGAGTGACGCCAGACTTCGCCCTCACCCTCACGCGGGGTCTCGTCACGCTTGATAAATTCCTAGTGCACCATTCGGTTGCTCTGCTGCTGACGGTCGCGACGAAGGGGACCGTGCGTCGCCGGTAGTCCAGCACATGGCGCTGTAGTGCAGTAGCGGGCGGCCGCAGCGCATCGAAGCGCGGGACTCAGTAGGAATGAAGACCCGTTCTGATTGTTGTTTTGCTTATGTTCACCTTGTGTTTCATATTACTGCATGTCGCCGGCGTCCACCGCTCCTCCATATTAAGCTGCAAAACACAAGTAGCAGCAACGGTGGTGATAGTGATACGCGCTTTTTCACGCCAGCCCGATAAGTTGCAGGCGCGAAGCTTTACTGAGGGCACGGCCTTTCTCTCAGGGGTACTTTTCCGGCAGTGTCTCCAGCAGTGGGTTTACTATTTACATGAGTGATGCCTCTGAAAACTGCTTTAATTAGCTACTACAATGCGTAGGCCGTTATGAAACTTTACAAAAGTACGGCCAGGAAAAGATAATTGGGAAGACGAATCGGAGAAACTAGTTAGTCGTGAAAGTTTATTCACGGAAGCATTCCATGGCTTGAAGGGGTCCTCAGTGCGATGAAAAGTTGCCGTCGACCGCGATGACTTGGCTTACTCGCCTTGGCATCGAGTCGTAGAGCGCCGCCACTATTGGCGGCGAGGAGTTACGGAGTCGCCCTCTATCGGAAGCGCCTCGCTGGCGTAGTATGAGGGATCACGTGGCGCGCTCCTCATAGGTTTTGCTGTCAGCGCTCACTGAAAACACCACGCGCGAGCTCTCCCGGACATTTCTGCAAATACTTTCGAAACAAGAGAAGTTTCTTACTGTCTAAATAATAATCTTGGGCAAACTGAAAGCACACAATCGTTTACAGCCGCTATCTCTTTACCGAATACGTACAGTGAACGCCACTGCGCGTGGTCGCCGCGATGGAGTCTCCCGAACCGGCTTGTTGCGTGAAAGGTAGATAAACGCTGAGAGCGAACCATGTGAAATATGTTCTTATAGTGTTTGTATAACTAAATGGAGCGTAACAGAACGAAGCCTCAATGCAGCGATCGCGCAGATTCGCAGCGACCGACTGCGCGTCTGCATGCTTGTCCGCGCACCGTTTCGCTTTCTCTGCGTGCGCGTTTTCGCACCGTGCCATGAGCTTTAGGCCGCAGAATATGAGCATTTGACAGTATACAAGCAACCGTTGTTCCGTGGGCGCTATCAGAGCTGTTCAAAAATAATTTCATTGTAGAGACTTCGACGCCTACGGGGACTGTGATGTGCCGTCGCGACGATTCAATCTTTTTTTTTCTTCTAAATTCTTTGACATTTCGATACTATTTCTCGAGTTGCGTCGCACTGTATGTTTATCGGCGTTCTCCGCGTGCAATTTCCCGCTGCTCCTTTTTTGTAATCCAGTGCATTAATTCATAACATAAACATGACCATATGCCATGCTTTCTTTAAATGTGCTTCTTACCGCTGCCTTTCCACTCCACTGAACTTGCCAGTATCTATAGTATCGACAAGTTCATAGACCAAACCGTCATGACATTAGTCGGGCAGCGGACTCGGGCGTGCGTCTCAGTGCGTGTTTTCAGAACATCGCAGACCGGGCGCCGTAGCAGAAATCTTCCTCGCGTCTGTGCTTGCTGTATACCCGAGTTATAGCCGATGACTGTTTGCCGGTTTTATGTTTCACGAGCCAAGCTTCACGCAGCTTCTTGTCCTGCGGGTACGTTTGAATAAGGCTGACACCGGCCTCCATTACGTGCGTCCGGCCCTGCGGCACCGAGCAGTAGCCTACCATGTCGCGCGCCTTCAAAAGCAGCCACTACCTATTGTAGTGCTTTCAAGCGTTGTAAAGGAGACACTCGAAGCGGGTAAATTTCGCCAATAAATGAAAACCGCAGCGTACGAGGGAATTTAAACTCGTTTTCAGCTCGCTTCGGCGCGCCCGAAGCAGCCGACGCGGCCGCTATGTCCACGTGATCCCTCCTAGCACGTCACGCCGACGGTGGCGCCAGCTTTTCCAGTGGTGGAGCTCGAGGCCAATAGCTTCGGACGTCTGCGCAGCGCTTCCCGCTATCTAACTTATTGCGCGGACGTGAAAGAGCGCGCGTCACCGTAGCCGCCGTTGCAGCTACTTGCGTTATGCTGCCTAAAATCGAGCAGCGGTGGAGGCCGGCGACATGCACTAATATGAAAGACAAGGTGAATATAAGCAAAACAAGAATCACAGCGGGTCTTCGTTCCTTCTAAGTGCCGCGCTTTGATGCGCTGCGGCCGCCCGCCACTGCACGACAGCGCCATGTGCTGGACTACCGGCGACGCACGGTCCCCTTCGTTGCGACCGTCAGTAGCAGAGCAACCGAACGGTGCACTAGAAATTTATCAAGCGTGACGAGACCCCGCGTGAGGGTGAGGGCGAAGTCTGGCGTCACTCGGGGCATTCTCGCCGTCAGCGCGCGGAGCGCGATAGCAACGCCCCGGTGTGGCCCCGCAGCCGCTCCGGCCACTTGAGCCGTGGTCCGTTTACTTTTTTGGCCGATAGTACGTGGTTTCGTAGGTTCATTCACGTACCTGCAGGACACTTTTGTTCGGTCGGCGCGTGAGAGACTCCGGCTGTGTGCGGTCACAATGCCTGGCAACAGGGCCGTTTTTTTTTTCATTGCGGGGTGCTTTGGTAATCGTGACGATATATTGTTTCTTTTTTTTACAAGTACTGCTCCAGGAGGGCACATGTAATGGCTAACGGAGGCCTCTGAAGAGCACGTAACATTACACTAATGCAGGCGTCGCAGGGAGTGTTCGCATACAAAATTGGCTGTCCGCGATCTTATACCCCATTGGCATGCACAGGCTTCGGCGAGCCCCATCCAGCCCTGGTTTTAGCTTTGGTGTTCCCGTTGCCACTTTGGTGCCCCGGAGGCGACGTCAATAATACGAAATAATGACAAGTTGTTACAACTAGTAAATAAAATTTATTGAAGAAATACAATCGCGCCCAGGCGCCAACTCCTAAAGCAGCGCTAGCGCGCGAGTATTATGAAACGCCAACGAGGAATTTACCAGCCCACGTACGACTCCACGATCAAAGTGCACGTTAAACATCCCCAGGCGAGCTAGATAAAGTTATCCGGAGCCATCCACTACGACCTCCTAGCTTTAGTCACTTCGGAACATTAAAAACGTTAATCACCACAAACCAAATCAATACATGCGGGCGTACATTCGAAGCTAAAAGACTGCATCGTAAGTCATAGTGAGTCTTGCAAAAGCGTCGAGAATGTGCTAACTTCTGGTGGAGCTCAAAACACACCCTGAATAAAGTCGCTTTTATGCCACAGGCCAGCTACAGATGCGTGCATTTCACCGCAAGACGAAACTACATGAAACAAAGAGAGCACATTCGAAAAAAAAGTCAAACAACGCGCTAAAAACCACGCAGAGCATGAACACACACTTTTTCGAAGCGGAAGGCGTGAACTAGGCTCAAAATAAGAGGTTGTGAGTAGCCGTGGCCCTTACTTCACTAAGCCGTGCGTTCTTTGCCACTTCCTCGAAGTCAGCCCGCCCGATCCTGCGACTCCACACTTCTTTTTGCGTTGCGCCCGCCGGACGGCAAAGCAAAAAGCTTTTTGCCCTCGCTGTGTCTGTTGCGGAAACCGAAGGCGCAGCAGCATGGCATCGCAATTAAGTTCTCGGCCCTGCACATTCTATTACGCTAACGTACTCCGTCAGTCCGCCTGCCGTACTTTCGTCGCGCAGGCCCAACAATGGAGGTCGGCGCGCGCTGGAAAGAAAAAATTTACAAAAGCGCGGCGCCTGCTTCGCGCTGGAAATAAAAAAATATACAAAAGCGCGGCGCTTCCTTCCACGTGACACAGATTGGCCAATGGGGGAGCGGAGGAGGCTGGAGAGACAGGATGCGTGGAGGAGGACACGCCAGGGTGAGCGGGGTGGCGGTGTCGGGATTGGGGGCTCAATCCCATCGTCCGTGGTCCTTTGCCAAGATTGGAGTACGGCATGAATTCGAAGGTAGCTGGCCCATGCCGCCGTCCAACTTATTTACGCTGAGATCGTTGATGAAGTGAAGAACTGTTTCTCATCGAGAACGAGGAAAAGGGTTTATTTACAGAAATTAAATCAGTCTAACATGACTGCTTGAGAAAAAGAGTATCAGTCCAACATGACTGCATGAGAGAAGTGAATCAGTCTAACATGACTGCTCAAGAGAAGTGTCCTCAGCATTCGCACAACCACAGTTTTTATACACTCGATCCGCCGGTCATACGACGCGGCGACTGTTCGTTTACTCATCACCAACTCGCCGCTGCTCTGCAGATCAGTTTACAGACACAAAGGCACACACATTCCGAAGCCCAAACGACGGCGTTGGCGGGGTGCCGTTCCGGGAATTATCTGTGCCGATCGAGGGTCGCTCGTTGTTTTGCGCCACGCCGAAGCGTGAGACGCACCAAAATACGTCGTCCCCACGGCAGCTTGTCCATGCGTGTCAAATCAGCTCCGCGTTGGGGAACTCCGGAATCATTGTTCACACACGCCGAACTAGTTCCGTCACAATGTCGATGGGGCGGGTGGAAGGCGGCGGATTCCAGCGCAAAGGCCGCTTCTTCGAACGCCTCCCAGCTGCAGCGACGGAGAGGGGGAGGTGCGCGTCGTGTCGCCCTGTCGTAACTGTGTGACAATCTTGTTTCGCAGCTCGCCATTCTTAACAGCGGAAAGATCTAAGAATGGCGCTACTTTTGAAAAATTGAGGGGCTTTATTTCATCCTAGTGTTCCTTTATATGCTACCGCAGGGAGCAGAGTTGCGCATACCTTTTCCGGCGCCGCTCGCACCGCTATTGGCCGAGCGCGAAAAATGACGTCAAATGATCCGCGCCGCGGCGAAGCCAACTTTACGGGCGCATCGCTGACTCATGCGAACTCGACGTTTCCGTCAGTGCCATCGCCATTGCAATCAGCGGACCGTCGATCGTGCGTTGAGAGGAGCAGCTGCGGGTTTCACGTACGGTACTCGACGATGTGAAGTCAACGACCTTGGTGAAGTGTTACGAAACAAATCATACTGACACTTGTATTCCAGTATGACGGGGTGCAGCGCACCACACTGCACAAAGCGCACGGAAGGCGGTAAAGCACTCTACGCGGTGCCATGCGGACGGACAGACGTGCGCCGGCGACTCGTGTTGCTTCTGCGTATTGATCGATTCTAGTCAATTTATTGTCTTGAAGTGCATAGGCTTATTTATTTTGTTAACTAATTGCTGCCATAGAAGCTAAGTCGGAATTGTATGTGTGCTAGCTTGTGAGCATCATGTATCAGCCAGTGGAACAAAAACTTGTCGTTAAATTAAACATGCTGGAAATCTACGTTGTGCTTTGGTGAATGCTGTTTCCTGTGGGCGGGAGTGGAGTGAATGCATTGTTGAATGACGTAAAATTTTCTTGCCTCTGATGCGATAGGTAACAAAGCTTTGTAACCTGGCTTTTTGGTCAAAGCCTGCTTCAGTGATTTCATTGACTTGATACAGTGTCTTCAACAACTGGTTTTTCTCTGATTGGGAAGACATCAAGAAAAATGTGTTGTCATACTACAGTCTGCACTGTGTGAATAATTACTCTGAAAGTTTGCCATCTTGATGTGATTAGTGCAATAAAAATAACATGTTGTTACTCTTAATAGCTTGTTGCCTTTCCAGTTTCCTTGAATTCTGCCTCCAAGGTTCCATGAACCAGCACACTTGACCTGCTGCCAGCAGCCGTTCATGCATTCCCTTGCATGAAATAAATTTGATCTAGAAGCTCTTGCATCTTGAATCTTTTCCTACTTGCAGATTTGCTGCTACTACATAGCTGATTAGTCTGCGGTTTGAATGAATCGTAAAAGTAAGCTTTGCTTAAAATGTGCGCATGTGAACATTTGAAATGCGCTTAAATCTGTGTCTGCACCGGATGTATCGAAAACGTGCAGCTGTTGTGAACGATCGTTAGTGATAAATGGCGCTCCGTTAACGGTCACTGACATAGGCACGATAGCTCTCTTGGCGACGGTCATTAATCGGCTGGTTTCGGCAGCCAAAATGCGCTAAGCGTCCACCTTACGTGTGTGAAGTTTTAAACACTCTTTAAAACATTTCTTGCTTTCTGACCATGATAAGACAACTTCATATGGATGCTGAAAATCATTGCACCGCTTTTTGTCGCAACGTACTGCGCGTTTGCGAGAGAACTTTGGAGCGGTTCGAGCCACGGGAGTGTCTTATTTTGGGAAATTGAAGGTGGTCCTGCCCCTTATTTGTACGTTCGTGTGTGCTTGTATATGCGTGTTTAGATCGGTACATACAAAGTTTCGGTTGGTTGGAAGCCCACCCCCTCCGGCTGCACGAATGACTCGTTCGAGCGTAGCCTGTATTAAGAAGTGACCTTTGCTAAGCGCCTGCGAACAATTGGCGCTTGTAGCTCGCGACCACTAGAGGAAAAAGCGGAACACCGCGCGGCATTTGGCTCTTGCGCGCGCGAGGAGTGGCTTCGCTGCAGAGCTGGATCACGGCGGCGGACCTATGCGCAACTCTGCTCCCTGCGGGAGCATATACAGGAACACTGTTTCATCCCAGACGCCAGCGCTCGTTTCTCCCCTGGCGGAACGATTTCATCTCCAACGGGTGTAGGTTTCCGCCGCCGCTTCCCTTAGCGGTCGCGCCCGCGTTTAGTTCGCGCTGCGCGCGAAACGTCTCTTGTTTGCGACGGCGCCTTTTCGGATGACCGGAAATTATTATTGTGTTGTTAACTGTCACGACAGCAATGTAAACACGAAGGGGTTGATGCCACCAGTGAAATGCTGCCGATTCACAAGAAAATGGTACGATAAAAGCAGACGACAGACATGGATTACTGTGGTGCGCCGAGCGAAGTAAACAACTGGCAAACGAAGCGAGCTCGTTCATTGATCACTCCTGAGTGTAGGGCGGTTTCTATATGTAACCCACATGGATTTAATAATTACTCGGTCCATATTCCTTTTATTTATATAAAAACTAAGTTGTTCGACGAGCGCTTGGCCTGACTTCTTTCTCGTGTTTCGTTTGTGTGTGCGCTGCCCAGGAATGGAAACCACTTCTGTTGTATGCGCTAGCAGTGGCCGAAGTTCACGCGTGCCGAGAAATTGAATATGTGCACGATGCATTGAACATGACCGGAGTTCATTCCCGCTTCACCACTGCACCAATCGATCGAGTTACTGGACGATACACGCCCGCGTCTTGGTCGCGCCGGCATTGCTGAAGCAGGAATGATTACTAATACTTTCAACTTCAGTCTCTTGAGCACTGTTAAAAAATGGCCAAGCGGTCTACATTGGTGCCTCTATTCCATATTGTAGGGGACGTACTAGTTAAAATTGTGTGCGCATGTCGTACTTGGACTATGCAGCGATATATTTTATTTCCACACAGTGTCGATGGAAGTTCGTTGTCGCCATCAGAGACAACACGGATCTGTACAGACATATTGTAAGAAACTGCAAAAATGACTTTTGCTCGTATGTGCCGCATCGTGCTGACGATTTTTCCGGCGGCACATACGATGTCGTTTCCAATTACCTGTTCAGCGTCACTTACATAATTAAGCAGACGCTGCCCTTTCGCCGCATTGCAGCCATAAAAATAATTGTCAAGCGTACCGATCTTCTTAACCCTTTAAGGCGCCTTGTACACAATTGTGTACATTGTATTTCTGGTGTTTTTTTCACGTTTAGGGCACGCAATTTTCTATTAGGTTGGCTTTGGCGCATTCCCAAACTTTAAACTGACAACCATGTGTATTTTGGGCGCGATCTGTCGCATTTCGGTGAAGATGTTCATAACAAAACAAGAAAAGGCGGACGTTGGAGCAGCAAAGAGCGGTGAGTCAAGTTCTTATTTTTTTAGAGCCGCTTTTTTTTTTATTGTGGCAAGCGAAAAAAATTAGACGCGCTTGTGCATCATATGAAGTACCGAGGAGTGATAATTTCATCCATTTTGAGGAGATGACCGAACGCTAACGCTCGCACGCGCATGTGTACACGATTGTGTACGAAGCGCCGTGGTCGCTGCAGAATTGAAGAACGCTGAGAGTTGCTTTGATTTTCTTTCCAGGTTTTTTGGCCATTCGTCGTTCTTCTTTCTATAGTGCAAACAAGCATAAGAAAACCCAAAAGACAGCTGAAAGGCTTTTGGAACTCTTTCCTGATAAATGTTTCAGACGTCGGGGAAAGTGACGAAGAAGAAGCCACGTGTGAAGCGACCGACGCCTGCGTTGCAGCTGCGTTCACCAACCTCACAGAAGAGGAAGATGCTGCTGCAGGGGAAACGCAAGCTGAAGAAGTGGACACTGAGAGTGCTTTTTCCTTTTGTGAACCTGGGTCCCTGCAATTCTTTGCTGGACTACCACCACGACAATCAAACGCTGCCTAGAGCTAAACTCCTATATTTGATGAATTTTCGCTTGCAAGCTGCCGAAGCATTAATTAAGTCGGTACTACCCCAGAAAAAGCGTGGAAGGCCTTCTCTTGCAGAGATCAAAGCACCACAACCAAAGATAGGGCAAAAAAGCAACAATATCGCTTCCTTGCACCGACGCGCATTACGACTCCTTTGACCATTGGCCCGAATCCCGCGACCAGAAGGTGCGAATTAGGTGCAAACTCGAGAAGTGCACACGAGGCGCCCGGATATTCTGCATGAAATGCGCCGTGCCACTGTGCCTGACGAAAGAGAGAAATTGCTTCCTCGCATTCCACAAGTGAATTTTGTGACTACCGAGGCGCTGTGTACACAATTGTGTACGATGTTGCAAATAATAAGGTTTCATGATAACTTTCAAGAATTCGATGGTTTTGTGTTTCTTAGGTCCCAAAAAGAATGTTTATATATAAAAAGATTTTTTTCTATGCATAATTGCAAGTGGCGCCTGAAAGGGTTAAAGGCAAATAGAAAAGTGTACAGTCTGTTTCACACTTAGGGGAAAACTCCGAACGCATTGCATCGCGATGCGGCAAGCAATGGAGTCGTGCGGCGGCAGCAGCTCGAGAAGGCGCAGACGCTCGAGGGGCGGAGTCGTGATCTGCGTCGTCTGCTACGGCGGCGCGCGCTGGCCGCATTTTCGGGAAGCGTGCTACAGTCAGGGGCAGTGCATCGACTTCATCGGTACTGCGGGAACTGAGCTTATATTCTTTACTAAACGTTGTGCGTCGCCAAACTTCCACAAACTTCTTTTGACAGCATGCTTCGTTTGTTCTTTCGAAAGGCCGGGATACTGAGCGCGTGCACATATATTTCTTCACTGTGTGTGCTACCGTAATAAGCAGCGACAAGACGCACCAAGATGTGCGCGCAACGTGCTCAGTCTTTGTTTGACTCGAAAGGAAAACGAAGCACTCAACAATAACTTGTTGCTGACGATGGCGGATCGAAGCCTATCCTCGGGCGATTGATAGAGGGGACTGTGCGCCACGGATACTTTCGACGAGCCCCAGACATTTTAAATGACGTTGGCGCCCGGGGATTGAAGCGGCCACTCCAAAAGAGTGACCGCGCACTCTTCCAGCAATTCTTGCACAACACGAGCAGTGTGGATCGGCGACCTATCGCGTTAGAATATATAGTCGCCTTCCAGAAACGGGCCGTCAAGAATGTATGGAATCAGTACGTAGTCTACGACTGCCCTGCAGCGATGAACTTACTTTCGAGGCGTATCTGTGGGCGTCGCACAACGCTTAGTGATGAATACCGGCTCATTCCACGCAGTAACGATGAGATCGGCGCCCTGCAACTGGCAGTAGAACGTTTCCCGACAATGCGGCCAGCGCGCGCCGCCGTAGCAGACGACGTCGTTCAAGATCCCGCCCCTCGAGCACCTGCGCGAGCTGCTGCCGCCGCCTGACTCAAGCGCTCGCCGTATCGCGATGCAATGCGTTCCGAGTTTTCCACTAAATGTGGAACAGACTGTACATCACCCTTCGAATGAAATGTCCACGCGCATACACGTAGGAACACACCGCGCGCGGCACGAAACACGTGCCCAAACACGCGCAGTGCAGGAGGCAACCAAGGCGGTGCGAACGAGAGATGAGAGAGGGGTACCACCCGCTAATAGAATTTTGCTTCGCATGCGGCGCTCTCAACGCCGGCGCAGCAGCGCCGCTCTTGGTGCCGTTCTTGTCCATGGACTTGGCGCCGCACACTCGCCTATAGTAGCACAGGCTTTCGAACACGGGCAAGTCGGACACACACGCGGGCGCAACGGCAAAGCAGTGCAACGACGGCGACCGCATGTGGCGTCGATCATCGAGGTTGGCCCGGCGGAACTGCCGAGAAGGAAGGAAGTGTACGGATATACAGAGAGCGGGGTCACCCGGAGGAAACTCGTTCGTCTCAATGGAAGCGACCCCGATGGCCAACGACTGGTGACCTGGCTGGCTTCGCGACGAAACAGCCGCGAACGAAAGATCAAAGGTGGCGGCGGCGGCGGCGGACGAACGCCAGCCGCACCACGGCCGGTCTCGAGGGGTGCGCGCGCTCCCCTAGAGACCGGCCGTGGCCGCACTCGGGAGCAGCCGCCAGAAGGGCGCTCCGCTCTTTGCGCGCCACGTGTTCCGGCCCAATAGTTTCGCTGGCCAGGCACACAGAAAATGCTGCGCCCAAGAGGCCGAAATCGGGACAGGAAGGGAGGGAGGGGGACACGGTAACCTACGCCCTTGCGCCGCAGCAGCAGCACAACGCTCGCCTTTCAACGGTAGCAGCCTATATGCTTAGGAGGAGAAAAGAACGCTAGAACACTTCCGAAACGCAGCCCGTGCGGTTTGTTACGCAACTGAGTCGTTCTATAAGGCGGAAGCGTGTCAACAAAGATTCGCACTTGTATGCCGGGCTCGGTGAAAATGTATAGGGTGACTGCAGAAGTAGAATGACAGCGTCGCATGGAATGCAATTGCTGCTGCTGTTCCAGCCGTAATAGGCTTCAATATGCTGACATTTGCAGAATGTAAGTGCGTCCTCCGTCGGGACAAGTGATCCCTTCAAATAAGGAAGGGTCGCTATCTGATACGCAAAGCGAGAATTAGACAATAACCCCGCAGGCGAACGCCTCTGCACGTCAACTAAAATCAGACTAACATTTCGCAAGACCAAAGTGACTACCGACCAATCCCGAGGCGGTGTAAAAATACGTAGTATTGAATTGAATTGAATTTTTATTCTCCTTGAAATACACGAGAGTCTTTTGTGAAATGGTGGAATACATAGCCCATATTTACCGGTCGGCGCCAATGGTCGTTTCATTCTTCCAGTTATCTTTATAAAATAATGTACACGCAGGTCATCTGAGGGTTCGCTACGCGAACACTGCACAGTAGTTGAACGTTTCTTGGACTAGGATTTGTTACCTTACGAGTGCAGTCATGCGCGCCTGTGCACACGTTGCAGCCGCGCATCGAAGTAGCAGACGACGACAGGTACGAGTTCCAGGTCCCTGTACGCATGCGTCACTTTCCTTCGATGCACAAATGAGAAACTCATCTCTGTTCTAAAAGGTGTGTAAAACCATTCTCGAAGATATTTAAACTTTTCTCCTTTCGCTTCAATATTGCCTTTTCGCGCTTATACATTGTGCAGTACGTAAGCCGCGTCTGGCCAGCGCTCGGTGCAAACGCGCGATCATTTACCAACACGGGCCATGTCGGCACAAACGCAAAGTGGTTCTGAGTTGCGCAATGTTCGGCGCAGAACTACTGCGGCAGGCGGCTGCTAAACAGCCTCAGCCGCCAGAGACCCTCAACACGACCACTGAAGAAACGCGCCCAGCGGCGCCTGCTGCTGCCAGCCCGAGATCGGGCGCGCAGGCCGTGCAGACCTGCTGGCCTTCCGGTCGGCCGCCATACAACGTGTCAGAGGGCAGGGCCGCCGGCCGCGCGTATTCAGCTCTTGCGCCCGCGAGGACGGGTTATGCACACACAGACGGCCCCAAAAGCTCCGGTCGTCGGCGTGAGCTGGCCATGCGGCGGCGGCAGCCACAACAGCGAGGACAAAAGGGGGACTGCGCCTCGATTTGAAATAAATTCCAACACCACGCGATTACTGAAGCGTTGAATGGGAAATTCAGCTCAGCCTCGCTGCATTCATCGCAGAATGGGAGAGCCGGTCCTGACGCTCTCTCGCCGTTGCTGTGAGGCGTCGGCCCCACACCGAACAGACGACTGGCTATGGTATATAGTATACATCTAGGCGAAAACCGGTTCGCGAGAAAAGTAGAACTAAGAACAGGTGGTACGTGAAGAAAAACAAAAGAAGTTGCGTTTTGTATAGACGAAAGCTTATACATAAGATGCCTACGTTCGCTAACTTCTTTATACAAATAAGTTGTGCACGTCAAACGTATGCACCTTGGAATCTATGTGAAGCAATTAATAAAAAAAAAAGACTACAACTTTTTCAATTTTATTCCTGCAGAGAACGGCGCGCGCATATGTGCTCCCGCGCATCCGTGCTTAGCAACGTGACGCACACGGCGATCATCTCACAGAGCTAATTGGAGTTGGTACGACGGAAGCATGCGTGCAATTGTGCACGGCCTAATGGTTAGAGCATCAGGCTGCTGCGATATGGTACCGACGTTCTATCCCACCATCGGCCCGCACGTACTTAAATTTCACTTTTATTTTTTTAGTACGAGCTAGTCGGCAACACAGCAGCAGCATCCAAGGTCAGGAGAGTCCGACAGGGTCCGCAAAGAAAACTTTACCTTAAAAAAATTGCGCCTCAAGCCTCGAATGTAAAGGTTACAGGTTGGTACGCAAAGTATAGATGGACTAAAAACATTATACAAGAGCAATATTTCTAGAACGTGACGCTAAACAGCATATGTTAATCTCTCTAATGTAGAAGCTCGCCTTACCTTCACTATCATAAACGTCGAGTTCTGCCTACTCGTCCTCAAACTGTTGCCAGATCAATAGTGCGATGAGGAAAAGCGTTGCTTCTCGTGTGTTTTGCGAAGGTGCGTAAAACTTGTACCAGTTCAATGTGTCGTTCCTCCACCCTGCAGCATCGCCTTGAGGAGATCGAGTCAACGTCAAGCGAAGATAGACCTACCGTATACTCTGTAAGGACCAGATTTAGTGCGCGTGCGTGTGTGTGTGGCCCTTACATGGGGCGCGGGCCATTTCGGTCCCCTTTTACCGGCCGTGTGTAACACCCGTGACCTAATGGGTGCCAAACGAGCGAACGCTATTGTTTTCATAATACGTTTATTCACGCATGCGCGTCACGCACCTGGTGCCAGTCCGAACCAGTGTCGCTGCTGCTCAGGCTCGGTTACGGTCCCTAGATAAAAAGAGCAACTAAAACTTAACTAGAAACCTTTGACTCGGTTGGGAAGCAGCACTTTAAAAAATAAATTAATGAGTTTTACGTGCCAAAACCACTTTCTGATTATGAGGCACGCGGTAGTGGGGGAATGCGGAAGTTTTTAACACCTGGGGTTCTTTAACATGCACCTAAATTTAACTACAAGGGTGTTTTCGCATTTCGCCCCCATGGAAATGCGGCCGCCATGGCCGGGATTCGATCCCGCGACCTCGTGCTCAGCAGCCCAACACCATAGCCACTGAGCAACCACGGCGGGTGGGGAAGCAGCACTTTCGTGGATATGGTCATCCTCCCTGCTATCCATGCATGTTAGATATGCCGGCGTTCATTCTTTTTTCTTTTTTTTCGCAACAATATCCGCACGCACCACGCTGACTATACTTCGAATCGGGGCGTGGGCTTCTTTTTTTTTTACGTTTTTCCGGGTTTTTGGCAGCGCATTTGGGGTGCGATCCTTACATGACTGCGGCCCTTACTCGAGTATATACGGTACTACTCGTTGTCCTGTTAGACTTCTCCGTACGCGGCACTATGATTTACGTGAGAGCCCTGGTTTACATGAACCTGCGGTGAAGGTGATCATCTCTCCCTCGCCTTTTGCCGTTCTGTGGTACATGAATGCGATACACTGACCCAAAAATGCACTTTGCATGAACGCCGACGTACCAGAAGGAAGCACTGCGCTGCAGTTCCAAGTGCGGCAGCGATTAGTAGCTAGCAACGGCCAGCTGGTCTGAATAGAGAAGTACTGGATTGAACGAAGCATTAGATGTGCAGCAGAAGCGGGAGCAAACACAAGCCCCTCTCTCTGCAAGTTGGACCCTGCTGCAATGGACAAATGCACAGCGTCGCATGTGAAATTACAGAAACGGAGAACGATACGCGGCTCTTAAAAGATTCTCGTGAATGATGACGACGCTCCAAATTCGCGTATATTAGGCGTGTCTGTTTTGCTGTCGCTGCTTCAAGGCACACCCCGGCTACAAAATGGGCTACAACACATAACGCCGTTCCACCGAATGGCTGTCCACAAAAACCCTTCTCGGGCATTTAGAAGTCTGGGAAAAGCTGTTTTGTAGCGTATCCAGGAGTGCAGATTTTTGGGCAAGTTGGTTCGTTGCATGCCTATGCGCTATGACTTCAATTGATATCTTACATTATACTTCGCGGTGCACTTTGGTGAAGGACACCTTGAAGCAGCTGCATGTGCTTGCCGGATGACTAATAATGACAGTATGCTTCGAACGTCTGTTGGCCTCAATCCCGCAAGTGAAAGATGCCCTGAAGTATTCCGTTAACAGATTTATTACCTCATTTTTCTTAACTATAGGCTACATCTGCAGCAGCTAATGGGTTATCGAAACGAAGGTCAGCCATTTGATCTCTACACGTGCAGTAAAACACGTTAGCGACAAACGCCCCGAACGCTCGAATCGGCCTGCATTTTTATACTGACCCCGCTTCTTGCAAGGGACAGTTCCACGTGCACTAAACGCCAGCAGCGCCGATCCATCTACACCTACCGCTGTGCCGAGAAGGCGCACCGCGTCCACACATGTCTATACACACAAACACACACCGGTCAGTCTGCTCGCGCGTGTCAGGGCCGAACTGGACAGGGACGCGCACTCTCCACCACCGGGAGCGGCTGGAAGGGGGGAGGAGAGATCCCGCTTCAACCGGTGGTGCCGGTCGGGGAATCGCGCTTTGCCCATACAGCACACGATCGCCGTGGTCACTGATTTCGTCGCCCCGAGCGCGCTCGGAGAGTAATAGGGAGAAAATGAAATCGCAAGCGGTGGTGAAACTGGTTCAGATGAGCGCGCGCGCCCTTCGTTTTTATTATTTTTGTTTTCAAGCAGAAGCTGCAGGGAGACATCAAAACATGAGTGCGCGTCATCAGGTTGCGACGAGGTCATCAACGCAGCAGGGGGGGGTTCACTCGCCGGCGGCGCGCCAGCTCCCACCGGGGGAGACAGGTTAATTTGCCTTTTTTTTTTTGATAACGCACAGTTTCCCGTATAGCGGGCCCTAGAGCGAATCGGCTGTGACCGGTATGCAGCAGAGGAAAGCTTGGCTCTACTATATATAGTAGAGCTTGCAAACCACACGGGCTTGCGCACTTGGCGTGGGCAATCGTAAACAGATATCGTGGCTCAATGCCCGCTGCCTATCGCATAACACAGCCCTAGCGTGCCGCGCATTTAACCGCACGCTCAGGTCCTGCAAATAGCTCGACTGCTGTCAGAAGTGTTGGGAAGAGCAGACACCTCGCCGAAGTTGTGTCCACTTGTGGAAAACTGCGTTCTCGCTTTGACGCGAGGAAGAACGAAGAATAATTCACAGAATCACACGCCACGGCGCTGCGTGACCCGTACGCTTTCTTCATTCCCGAAGTATTCGTCTTAACAGACTGTCACAATAATCCCGCGACACAAAGTAACCCATACAACAACGATCGGTCAAGTTGTTTCGCAGGTCCGATAACAAAGCTTCACGCTTCTCATTTTACTCGCCGCGTTCCAAGACAAATGGCGGAAACATGCGATCCTCGAAGCGAAGAGCGGCGAAAGCGTAATAAGTTACGCCTCTTCTGCCTCGGGCGCTTCGCATGGCGCGGACCATGGCACTACACCGTCGCTTGAAAGTCTACATGCACAGCGACAGCAGTACGCCCCCTCCCCCCCCCCTATGTTTGTGTTTTCGGTTTCTTCAGCGATAATCACCACGCATTTAATTAACTGTGCGGAGCGCTACTCTAAGCCATTAGCGGCAGAAGGAAGACTAGCTGCCAAGAATAATGGAGAGCTAAATGCGAAAGGGTAAGGGGGAGTTGAGATAGAGGAGCACGAGCGTCCACCGTGTACGCCCGAAAGACGTCGCACGAACACAAGGCTCAAGGCGGCGGGGGGGGGGGGATCAGCGGCCGGTCCACTGCCCTCAAAAGCGCAGCGCTGCCTCAAAGGAAGTGGAGCCCGCGCCAATCCCATATATCGGGCGCCGCCCCGCGTACCTCTTCACCGCCGCTCACGCGGGCGCGCCTCGCCTCGGCCACCACGCACGACGACGGCCCGTGGGTGCGGCCTGTGCGAACGTGAAGTCAATAGCTTTGCTTTATTGTGTGCATTGTTTACGAGCTGCGCGCATACGCTTTCGGGAATGCATAGGGAGAGCACGCGGGCACATTTTGAATATACTATATACACGTTCAGACAAGGCTTGCGTCGAAATTCCCTATAGGCATTTGCCGACCACAGCAAAGGGATTTGCACAAAGGCTCGACGGATAGAGAAAATGTTAGTAAAAACAGATAGTTCCGCGAGTTCAAAAGCGAAGGATCGCAGGAGAAAATACATCGCACTCCTTGCACGAGTTAAAAAAAAAAAGAACGAGGTCAGTCGAACGGCCTTACGTGCCTGTCGCGTAGGCGAGCGCGCTTATACACGTATACGCACGTGGGCTGTCGATCGCAGCCGCGCGGCGAAGACAAACGTCGCTGTCATCGTCGTCGCCACAGAAAAGGCTGCAGGACACGCACAAACATACCACAGACAAGGGACACGCCCCTCCAGAGTACACCCGTACGCCCCAGCGCGTACGCGAAAATGCACGCAGGTCTGCCGTCCCGACAACCGCGCTTGCGAAAAACATTTTCGAGAAGGAATATCGTAAATGCAGTCTGCACTGCGCGCCGCACGAAGAAACAACGTCGAATGCCCTCCCTTACGTATTCATAGCGCGCACGATGTACCTTTTTTTTTTCATGGGCAACGCGTGCTTCTCTTTATTTTTTCGTATCTGCAGCATTCATCGTTGCGGGACGTCGCTTTACGCGGCCAGTTATTTCGACGTAACCGATCAGCAACCACGAATGGAAATGGCAATTTTCGTTCGATACGCTTTCACAGAGCACGGTGTCTTTTGGACTAAAGCTCACGAGGAACAAGGAGAATCAGACGCACGATTATAGGTTGGCATATGCCTACAGGGCACACTCAACTACTGTCACGATACAAAAAAGGAAAAAACTGCTGGCTCTCCCGTAATCGAGTGTAGATGCAAGCATTTAATGGCGACCAGAATGGCAAAGTAGACTGGTTGGAGATGATACTAGCCATAATCTTAAAATAGGTGCAGTGCATGTTTGCAACAGCACCTCCCCCCCCCTCCCACAAACACCGCACCTCGTCATACTGTGCACTGGCCCATATGGACGCTGCCCAGCTATAAGAAGAAAACCAGCTGAAGGCCGCACGACAGGCAGTGAAAGATGCCAGAGAAACAGAGCGCACCGCCCAGTTGGAAGAAAATAGCCTGAAGGATGCGCCACGCAGCGTGGCGCCATCTCTCGAAGCCACGCGAAACCCAAGCCGCGGAACTCACGGACCACTGGCGTTCAAAAGCGCAAAGGCAGCCAACCATGTCCCAGCGCCAAAAGAAGACAATGAAGTGTATGGTGCCCTGTATCTGCCTTTTGAACGCCGCTATTGGGAATGACAAATAAAACTTCATCGTACTAGAAGTTACAGCTTGAGTGGTATCGTGAGAGAGAGAGGGCTCTTTATTAGAAAAACAGAATTTTGCCGGCGCGTATATAACCGCTGGCATGCTACTCTGTATAGGGATGGGGAATGGGATTAAAAGATTCCAGAAAAGAGTGGGAGAAAAAAAGGATAAAAGTAAATACGAAATATCCGAGTGGACCTGATACTAATATTTACAGGTGACATGGCGGGCAAATTTAGGCTTTTGTATAGGAACTGTGCAATTTTTAAAGCTTTCCTATTTGACCAATTTCTGTCAGGTATTTGAACAATAAATCCAAAACCCGTCGCTGTTTTGAAGGGCCGGGCATTGGACCTAAGATGCTCGGTAACGTTAACGGTTCGTGGCAAATCATGTCCATTTGATATCGAGAGGAAACATTAGGAACAAGTCGGAAGCAATATATTTTGTAACTTCTTTGGGCAGTAACTAACGTATGTAATGCGGTCCTGTAGAAAAGGTTGGGGTCGGAGACTGCGCTTTACATTTTGACTGGTTCTCCGGATGATCTCGTTTTGTTCTCGCAACTTGCCCAGACAACGGCTCTGGCTTTTGGCTCAAGGTCACTTGAAGGTCGCTGAGAACGGGAGCTAAAAACATTTCAAGCTTTAAAACATTTAGAGCTCTTCCACTATGTGAAGATGGAAGATCAGCGAAGCTGTTTAACGCACGACACAGAGGTGATCCAGAAAACTGAACAAATGTAGGAACATAATTATTGCCCAAATCTATGGTCATTGTGGCAACATAGGTACGCACACACATCAACACTGTTATTAAATGTGTCCGTCACGAAAGACAATGGATGACTCATACCTCCGTAAACGGCAGCTCCCCATTACCACGATAGATGAGAAGTGAAATTCTACGCAGGAATGATGAGCTGCAACGGAGCTAGCTGTAGAAGACGCCGAACGCGCGAGCAGTGGCACTAGCGCGTTTGCTCGGTTGGCGGCGAGAATTCTTTAAGTCCTTTTTGAAAAAGTTGTACGAAATTTTTTTTTTCAAGAACACCTGTCCTTAGCCTTCTGCCTCGGACGTCTTTGGGTCCCACGTGTGACAAAGGTAGTTCAAAGGCGCGTTACACATCCCCGAGCCCACAGGCACAATCACCAGAATTGGCTCACATGATCATTTGTTTTGTCCAAGTATCTAGAAACGTTGGTTTTGTCAGCATGTCGCACATATTTTTTTTCCGGATCCTTTATCTATAGACAGCTTCGCTGTAAAAAAAAAGGGGGGGGGGGTGAAACCTTGTTTCTGCGCTGACTTTATCTCAAGAGATCGTGCCAGGCATAATCCATCGCGTTACCCGACCTTGTGAGCTTCCGTGGTCAGGAACGGCGCCAAATGCTCCGGGCGCGCGGTCACGTTAGGCGCTGATATATTCATGGCTGCAAATATGTATAGAAGCGAGTCTCGCCAAGGGCCTTTTTCTCCACAGCGCGGAGAAACCTCGCTGCGATTTAAGACAGACCACCGGTACAGCTATAGCGGACAATTTTCCGACCCTTGTTCTACAATAAACTAGACAGAGACGGTACCATTTTTGCAAATGTACCAAACATGCCAAGTCGCAACTCCCTTTAAACGTATGACACACAGCTGTGTTCTCGCACGATCCCTTTCGGTGATGTCCGTAGCATCCATTGCATACAGCCGGCGGACAGGATTCCCGCCGCTGCAACGTCAAGTCGCGCCCGGCGTTACGTCACGCAAAAGTGAACGTAGTAGTCCCGAAAGTGATCGACAGAGACTACGGCCTCGAAGCATCTGGGGCCGAGTCCACGGCCGTTCGCAAGTGCGCGTCGCGGTTGGCAGGCCGCCATCTCGATTGTCCTGAATCTGCTCGTATACAGGAACAATGTAAGCGTATAAGGACTGTGCGCGTGCGAGAAGAGAGAGAACGGGCCCTGAAGCGTTCCCATCACCTCAGCATGGTGACTCATTCGCAGGTAAGAAATCGGGGCTCTGACAGAATTCCGTCGTCTCCCTCACGGAGGCCCTGTCCACCCTTGGGGGAGCCGAAACGTCTTTGAACAAGTTTACCTTGGTCAGCGATGTTTCCTCCAAATGCTATCACGCACTGGGAGTGTAAGGTTTTTATTTATTCATTTTTCAACACACCCGGTTACGCTAGGTGTAACCTGGTGTGCTAAAACGATACACAAGCGTTTCTGCATTACGTCCCATCGGAAGGCCGCCACCGTGACCTCGTGCTCGGCACGGAGAACGAGACAAGCCACTGTAGGGGTGTACAGACGTCGTCATAATGCACGCTGCTTTCAATCCGTTTCCAATTGACTCGGGAGCGATTACGTAACATATTCATCGCCGATCTAAGGCGGTTCAAGTCCACATTCTCGCCGCCAGCTTAATTTCGTAAAAGAAACACGCACTAATTTGATCTAGCCCGTTTTGTCTTCACAGACGGCGTAAAGCGGCCCGTCATGTGCGTGTTTCGAATGCCCACAGTTGACATGAAAATCCAGGATACAGCATCAACGCGTATTATATATACCACATGGCTCTACACCATGGTGTCAAAGAAAGCTAGGCGGTTATTACGAGACACCCGAGGAGGCGGTTAGTCTCCGCTGCTGCCTTCCGCGTCTAACCGGGGCATCTAAACAATAAATTAATTTCTTTTCATCCTCGTAACATACAACTCGGTACCAAGAACAGACAAGAAATGCGATTTAAGACTCCAAGCTACTACCTGAAGAGGATGAACGAGAAGAAGGCAAACAGAGAGGCTCGATTTTTGTTAATCATGATAGTAGAAAGGCAACAAGCAATGAAGCCAAGGGGAACAAAGGGGTAATTAGCTGTGGTTGAAATGGAAATCTAAAGAATAATGAGGAAAAAGGGGAAAATGAAATGAAACTTGTCGCCGATGGGAGACGAACCCGTAACCTCCACATTACGCGTCAGTTGCATGCAGTACCAATTGTGCTACGGCAACGCCCATCAAATCACCCACTATCTTGATTATGTGTACTCTATAGATCTAGACCTGGGAGTGTTAGCCAACGCCATTCGAAGCCATGGTGGGCGGATGTGGAACATCATTTTTTTGCCAAATGGCGTCACGTAAAACGTGAACTTCAGGGAGCAGGCTCGTGGCTAATAAACGAAGGCTGCCAGATTCAAAACCCTCGCTCTGAATGCACGAAAAGGCTAACAGAGGGGCTCGGTTTTTGTTAACCGCAATAATATAAACCCCTATAATTTCCATGGCTTCACTGCCTGCAGCTTTTATATTGCCATTCTAAATAGGATGTTGCACATACCGTTAGCGCTAACGGAGATACCCCTTGCACTGCGGATAAGCACGAAGCAACTTGGGTGTTCCAAGGTCACCGTTGTAGGCTCACACAGTGAAAGGCAATGCGTCACCCGGTGTGCTATTCTGGGACATAGAGTTAGTACTCACGTGCTGGGCACCGACATTTCTCCATGTTTTTATTATTTTTTAATTCATCTATGCGGGCGTGTATAGCCCATCAGCGTAGTAGCCCTGCAGGCCAATCAAAGCCGAGAATTATGGCAAATTCGACAACACGGAATCTGACAGTCGAAGCCTTCCCGCTCGGCTTCTATACCACTCATATCATCCAACGTTTACTGCTGGCTAATGCCATAGCTAACGTGGGCGGAGCATCGCCCTGACCACTGACGAAGCGCCAAAACGAATGGCCTCGGAAAAGGCATCGCCCAGAATAGCAGCCCCGATGAAAATAAAGAGCTACCGAAACGCGGCGTGTTGCCAGTCCCGCGGTGTTGTCTGCATGCGCGGTTTTTATGAAGCGCCGGCGGGGCAACTGACGCGGTCACTCCTATGCAGAGTTGCCACTGCAGCTTTTGAAACGACAAGCGCAGCAAGTTGGGCGGGTCGGTAAGGTTACATAACGGCGGAGAGACTGTGCAACACGGGCACAAAGAAAATAAACGACTGCAGCCATCTTCGCCGCGTGCCAACGGCGTCTGAAAAGAAAACGCCTACTGCCAATCACCGCAACACAGTGACCGGAATAATTTCATGCCGACTCTACATAAGCGTCGCCGTCACGGCGACCTCAGGAGGACGGAAAAAGGAGGCACGTGCATACACGTACCGAGGCGTCCGATTATCGGCGGTTACGCCACCGCGTCCCGCGACGGAACCCGAATGTCGCGGTTTGCGGTCACGTGTGAGCGCGCAGTGTCTGCAGGTCGATCGCTAGCAACAAACCCGGGGCATGGCGCTGCCCGAGAAAATCGGGCCAACAGCAGAATTTCGCTCGATATTCCTCACATATTCCACAGACCAGTTTCGAGGTATTATTTTTCAAAGTGTGAGACGGCTTACATGGGCATTCCAATTACTTATGTGTTTTAATGTCTAAAAGAGCGTTTTTTTTTTTAAGGTAAGTGGAACAGTGCATTTTTACGGCGACTTAGATCGTGCCTATCCTCAACCTACATGGTCTGACTCGCTAAATTCATTTCAAGTGGATACGTCTTGCGAACTCACCGGCTACAATTCGTAAATTGTAAAATGTGCCGTAAAGTAATTAGGAAGATAATTATTTGATTTTTTTGTTAATCAGTTGAATATGTGTTTCCATTTCTCGTGCATGTCCGGCTCTCTGAATAACCCAGCTCAAGCA
Source organism: Dermacentor albipictus (assembly GCF_038994185.2). Classification (NCBI taxonomy): domain Eukaryota; kingdom Metazoa; phylum Arthropoda; class Arachnida; order Ixodida; family Ixodidae; genus Dermacentor; species Dermacentor albipictus. The sequence goes on along the minus strand of NW_027225575.1, from coordinate 4,930,623 downwards.
CAAGAATTATGTTATCTAAAACAGGTGATTTTTAAAAATTCCCATAAACATAAAATGATCGCCCCGTATACCTGTGGGCCAAAAGCGCTCCGTGCCCGAGTGTGTCGCCATCCAGACGACACTGCGCCAAAAGTGGCCGGTCGCATTCGCCCCAACGAGAGTACGCAATTATGCCTTAACAGACATTGGCTTCGCCATAGATAAGCACGGGTAAGCCAAGCAAGCTATATAGGTACCCTGGTCCGAAGATTGCCATACACTTTAAAACAAAATTGCATCATTTGAGTCGTATCTTGCCACACAATGATAAACGTCATCTGTCTTGTCCGCATTTCCTTTCTTTAAAGGCCAGAATACATGGAGCGAACTTTCACGACGAAGTTCGGGCGGCAGAAAATCGGCCGCGGCACGACGCCGGATGTTCGTCGGGCTGCGCTACATGGAGCGAAGACACGGCGGCCGCCGCCGGCGAGTCGCTGCGTTGTTATCAGTATGGCTAGACCAGGCAAATGCGCTGTAGTGAAACACATGACACAAAAAAGAGATTTAACGACAACTATTATGGCTTTTGAATTGCGGAACACTAAAAACGCATAAAATTTTGTTTAGAAATGTCCCACAGGATGGCAGGCTTCTGAACAGCCGAAATTAATTTGTCGTTACATTCTAGCCGCGCCTCTTTGGATATCATGAATACGAAAAGCGGGAGACCAGCGTGAACGATAGAGCGGGATCAGGATACACAGACAAGCGGGGAAGGCAGGTCGGAAGTCGGGGCGGATAGTGAGACCTGATTGGCTCGCTTTGGGGCGCCGTTCGTTTGCCGCTTCCGGTATCGTCGACGCCCGACAAACTTTTCTGCGCCAGCTAGATCGGCGGCGAACGACGTTTTCTCCGCCGCCGCGCGTCGCGCGTACGCCGCCGGGCGTTGAACGCCGACTATTCGTCGCATATTCGCTCCATGTATTCTGGCCTTAACGCGGCGAGCCCGGTACTTCCCAGCAAAGGCCGATCCACACGACGGGCCAAGTCCGCGGGCGGATCGGTCACGTGATGCGACGTCACGGCCCGCCGCGGTCCGGTCCGGTGCAGAGCCCAACCACACGGCGGACCGCCATAGCAGACGGCAGAGCAGACCAACCAGCTACACACTCGGCCACAGTGTTATCATTGTAATCATTCCGGATCGAGTCCCACAAAGGCGGGAACTGCTCAACGAGGGATACAAAATAAAAAAAAAACTCCTCGTCACCCCAAAAGGACATAATGTTTAAAATATATATCTGCTGCACGCGCGTGTAGGCGGAACGGCGGACATGGGGCGCTATTCTGGACATTCCGCCATTTCCTTCGATGCGTGACGTAGGCGCAACGCAAACAAAATGGCGCTGGTGGCCCCGTTTTGCTTACGTAACGTGACGCCAACTTGACGTTTTGCCTAAGAAACTGAAATGAAGGCACTGAATGTAGCGTTATCGGTAAAGCAAAACTGTTTTCTTCCGCAGTAAAAATAAAGCAGCTATCTCAAAGCGTATGATTGTTCCGTCGAAAACGCTTCTCGCTTCCGTCGTCTGCTGCGTACAAGCCGTCGTCTGCTTCAATAGCTAGGATGCGTGCCCCCGGAAAATGGAATGAGTCATCGCATGTTGGCGCCAACGCGCTTGTTTTCTTGCTTGAAAAAACATACGCGACCTACCAGTGGTGATGCGCGCACGTTCTAGGCCACGTTATCGCTATCTCGGGAAACGCAAGTGACTCAGCCCGACTCGGCTGGCTGAGACACGGCCGAATATCACCGATAGCTAACTGAGTAATACTTGTTGGGGGGCTTGTTGGTGCATGTTTCCAGAAGAGGGTTATAGCGCCGAAAAAACACAATACACAGCAAGCAAGACGGGACAGGCGCATCCGTCTGTCCCGTCTTGCTTGCTGTGTATTGTGTTTTTTCGGCGCTATAACCCTCTTCTGGAATCACCGATAGCGTTGCGCGCGCCAGAAATATCCATTAGCGCGACGCAAGCGCCGGCGCTGCCATCTCTTGTTCATTTCGCTGGTTACTCGCACCGCGGGAGGAAACTTCAAGGCGCCGCCTTGCGTACATTTCTGTTTATAAATTAGAAAGAGGCCGCTGTCATAACTTTTGATTGTGCGAAAAGGCATAATTCTTGATTACAATACAAATGCAGCAGTGAAAAGTGGACAATATTGCTGAAAGTTTGCTATGTTCAACCAATATTATTTTGTATAAACGCGTTCTTTAAAAAAATGATGGCCCCAAACACAAATGCCAACACCACCCGAGAGCGATGCAAATACTATAAGCACGCGTTATGAACAAAAGATTTTCGTGGCGCCAAACGATGGGGAAAATGTGGCGATACGCATTCCTCTCGGCTGCCATTGCATATGGCTGCTCATTAGCATAATTCGCGCGGCTCGTCGCAGCAAAAATTATGGCGGAAAATCTCAGCAATGGCGGCCCAGCGCAACGTCACGCATCGTCAAAATGACGTTTACGAAACAGCCCTTCCTGTGACGCTCCTCACGAGATATTAGTTCAGCCAATCAGCAAGCTGGCATGGCGCATATCTTGGATCGCCACCACATATTCGCGAAATTGCAGATGCATTGCACTGGCTTCTGCTTCTGCACGCTACCACTCACATTCTTTTTGAAGCGCTAACATCACAATATATCTGCCAAGAACCAAAAAAATGTATTAGTCCACAAAATTTGCAGCTCCACGTCACGTTTCGTCATCTTGATGAAAACGCAAAATGACATTTGGCAACACTTCCGTTTCCCGGCACAAATTTTAAGGCACGTGAGCTTTCCACAGCCAATCAGAGAGTAAACATGGCGGATAATGGCGGCCGTGCAGCCGCCATGCGTTGTCAAGAATGGCGAGCTGCGAAACAAGATTGCCACACAGTTACGACAGGGCGACACGACGCGCACCTCTCCCTCTCCGTCGCTGCAGCTGGGAGGCGTTCAAAGAAGCGGCCTTTGCGCTGGAATCCGCCGCCTTCCTCCAGCCCCTTCGACATTGTGACGGAACTAGTTCGGTGCGTGAACAATGATTCCGGAGTTCCCCAACGCCGAGCTGATTTGACACGCATGGACAAGCTGCCGCGGGAACTACGTATTTTTGTGCTTCTCACGCTTCGGAGTGGCGCAGAACAACGAGCGACCCTCGATCGGCTCCGATAGTTCCCGGAACGGCACCCCGCGCGGTTGCCTCTGTGTACAGAGCGCGGTTGCCTTTGTGTACGTAAACTGATCTGCAGTGCCGCGGCGAGTTGGTGATGAGTAAACGAACAGTCGCCGCGTCGTAGGACCGGCGGATCGAGTGTATAAAAACTGTGGTTGTGCGAATGCTGAGGACACTTCTCTTGAGCAGTCATGTTAGACTGAGTCACTTCTCTCGTGCAGTCATGTTGGACTGTTACTCTTTTTCTCAAGCAGTCATGTTAGACTGATTTAATTTCTGTAAATAAACCCATTTTCCTCGTTCTCGATGAGAAACAGTTCTTCACTTCATCAACGATCTCAGCGTAAATAAGTTGGACGACGGCATGGGCCAGCTACCTTCGAATTCATGCCGTACTCCAATCTTGGCAAAGGACCACGGACGATGGGATTGAGCCCCCAATCCTGACAACTGGCTGACAGCGGTGGCATGGACTTTGCGACATGGTGCTGTATCTGCGGTGAGTGCTTGGTTTTTGCTTTGACTCTCTAGGCTTCATTTTGTGGTTGTTCTGTTTAGAACAGTAGGGAAGCTAGATTGTTGTGTGTTAGCTAGGTTGTGTTTGCCTAGCTAGATTTAGAGAGCAGAATCAAGGCAGTAAAGCAGCAGTCATGGAATTAAGGACACTGCTGAGAGACGAGTTGTTGATTGTTGGTGAGGAACTGGGCCTAGATGTACGTAAGGAAATGCTAAAATCAGAATTATTGCATATCATTTCCGAACAGGCCAGTGAGGAAGAAGTTGAACTGGGGTTTGAACTTCTGAAAAAGAGAGAAGAACGAGAGAGAAAAGAAAGGGAGGAACGCGACAAAGAAAGGGAGGAACGCGATAAAGATCGCGAGTTAAGAAAAATGCAACTTGAACTTGAAAGCAAACGTTTGGAGTTGTCTCAAGGAAGTGAAGGCGCTCTGGGACGATCAAGTGAGGCAGAATCATACCGCATGGACAGGCTATTAAAGCCATTTGAGGTCGGGACCGACATAGGCTTGTTCCTAAGCAATTTTGAAAGGACTTGCGAAAAGATGAACTTCGGCCCGAGTACATGGCCACAGCGGTTGCTGTCTATGTTGCCGTGTGAGGCAGCGGAAGTAATCGCCAGACTGAGTGTGCAGGATGCATATGATTATGCAAAAGTTAAGGCTAGTCTCCTGAAGAAATACCGCCTTTCAGCCGAAGCTTTTCGGCAAAGGTTTAGGAGCACAGGCAGGAAAGATAGCGAGGGCTATCCGGAGTTTGCATATAGCTTAAAGGCCAACCTAGTCGAGTGGCTTAAAAGCGCGGAAGCGTACGACAGCAGAGACATGATCATTGAATGCATGTGTCTAGAGCAGTTTTACAAAACCATCCCCCAAGCTGTGAAACTGTGGGTGCAAGACAGAGGTAATGTAAACACTGTGGAAAGGGCGGCTGAATTAGCCGAAGAGTACGCAACCCGTAGAAAGTTGAACGCCGAGGAGGGAAACTGGGACGGTCGAAATGGACCGCGGAAACCATTTCCGTTCAAAAAGGGTGCGCAAACTAGACGATCCGAGCCTGTAGACATGGCGGAAAAGCCCGCAGAAAAGAGCGAGGAGAAACTTAACGGAGAAACCGCACAAAAAGAACAGAAAAGAAAATTCGAATCTGTTAGACCAATTCGCTGTTACAAATGCCACAAACTGGGACATATAGCTGTAAACTGCGAGAAGTCTAGCGTAGTTTTTTCCTACGTGGAGGAAAAAGATGAGAATATGGAACTTTTAAGTCCATATCTCCACGACCTGCAAGTTAACGGAAAACCATGCCGAGTGCTAAGAGACAGTGCCGCCACGCTGGGCATTGTCCATCCGTCTTACGTGATGGTAGATGACTTCACCGGAGAAGTAGCATGGATAAAACAGGTTGTAGAAGAACACAGCGTGTGTCTGCCCATAGCCAAAGTCAAAATCAGTGGACCATTCGGGGAGCTAGAGACTGAGGCTGCAGTTTCCAAATTTTTGTCACTGCAGTATCCCTACATCTTTTCGAATCGTTCGAATCAGTTACTGCGTGACAGAGGGCTCAAACTGGGAGAGGGCATAGTACAGGCATTGACCAGAGGCCAAGCTCGTAAGATCGCGGCGCTTTCGGCTGAAAATGCTCAAGCTCCTCCAGCTGAAGCAGAAAAGGGGATAGCTTCAATACCCGAATCCGAGCTAGGCCCGAGGGACAAAAGAACAGTTGAGGAGAGCCTGCCAGCTGACCAGCTCAATGAGAGCGTAGCACTAGAGTGTCAGAGTTCTAGCCTGCAGGAAGAGCAAGCAGACGCGCTCACAAGCGAGACAGGGTCGTTATTATCACCGGCCTCAAAGAACTTTGATCAACTCTTACGCGTGGATAGAGAGTCACTGGCAGCTGAGCAAAAGAATGATGAGAGCTTAGCTAAATTACGTGACACAGCTAAAGAAGGCATTGCTAGGCGCAACGTAACGATACGTGAGAGAGGAGGATTGTTGTATCGGCATTACAGAGATCGAAAGGGTAGGATTTTAGATCAGTTAGTCATACCTACTAAGTATAGGGAGGACCTTTTGAGTCTTTGTCATGGAAATGGGTGGTCCGGCCACCTAGGCATAAACAAATCAAAGGAAAGATTGCTTATGGAATACTACTGGCCTGGCTGTTTCAAAGATGTAGAAAACTTTGTAAGATCATGCGACGCCTGCCAGCGTTCTGGTAAACCAGGAGAGACTTGGAAAGCTCCACTGAAGGTAGTGCCATAGAGAAAGAAATTCAACAAGAGGGGACACTCTTCAAAAACTGGCAACAGGAAACACGTCACGCCTAGTTTCAACAACAACCGTTAGTTGACGCGAGCATCAGAAAAAAAAAGAATGTAAAATAAACTTCCAGACAACCTTTTATTTTTTTATGCGAAGCATATTACGAGAGCTCAACCCAGCTCCTCAGGCGCGGCGGTGTCGCCATGAAACCACGTGACACCGTGACGTCACGACAGAGGAGAAGTGGCTTTGGCTCAACTCTTGCAAGACGGGCTGGGTGGGAATCGAACCAGGGTCTCCGGAGTGTGGGACGGAGACGCTACCACTGAGCCACGAGTACGATGCTTCAAAGCGGTACAAAAGCGCCTCTAGTGAATGCGGTGTTGCCTTAGAAACGAGCTGTTTCTAAGGCGTGCGTCTCTTGCTCAGGCGCACATTTCGTTGCCGCGCCGAACGCTGCTTTGCTCGACGCTCACCGCGTCCAATGCGGGGCGCGTAGTCGCTGCCCTGTAGCCCATTGTCTTACACCCCTTGGCGGGTCGACGGGAACGCTGTCGCGTTCCACTCTTGAAGGCGAAGCAGTAATGCATGAGTTGTTTCTTCGTCTAGCCGAACCTAATATAGCCAAGCAACAGCAGTTCACCAGGCTAAACAGTGGTTCAACAACTAAAATAAAGGCTAGTATGCTTCGCATCCTGGGCTTATAACCTTACCTAAGCCACAGCCATTTTTTTATTCCTTCACACTAAAAGTGAAAAAGTTTAGCGTGTAAATGAACTTATAGTTTGCAACTTTTTGTTGCGTTGCCTAGCAACAAGCTAGCGGCATGCCAGACGCGCCTGCATACGTCATGCGCCAGACAAGCCGCAGGAGTGAGCGAGGATGGCCGTACGTGCGAAGCTCGCGTGCTCGGCGACCCGTTTGTTTTGGATGCAGCCCATTTTATTGGGCTCCTGGCCTTCTCTATGCTTCTCTTGCGTGTCGTCTGCATTTCGACACGGCACCGCTGCACTACTGGACTACGGCAAGGTGAGAAATTGTGTTTGACAGTGTGCGGCTCATTTTAATCACGTTTAGGCTTAGTTCGAGTGGCGCAGTTAGCGAAAAACAGCACCGCCGTCCTAGCGCAGTTAAATTGAGTTAATGCCTCGTTCTGGGAGATGTTTGCGACGCTTTCTATGAGCCCCAACATTACTGTAACTTATTTCGGTAGTTTTTAGGCACGCTTGCCGCGCCCGGCTTATTGACGCAGTAAGCGAAAACCGGCTCGGCTGTGTGACGCATTTGCGCGTGTATATGCGTGTACTACGACGTAGCGCCTAAGACAAGTTTTGGCGCATTCTGTGGCCCCCAACATTATTGTAACTATCGTCGTTATATTTGGGGTAGTTTAGAAGCACGGTTGCCGCGCCCGGCTAATTGACGCAGTTAGCGAAAAGCAGCTCGGCTGTGTGTGCCGCCGATAGTTTCGCGTGTACTGTTACGTTTCGCCTATGACGCGCGGTGTAGCCGGCGCGAATTCAACGGACGCCGGGGCTTCGTTCAAAGCGGCGGACATTTTGGCCCGTTCGGAGCGGCAGCGACGCATCCCCGCCGAGCGCGTCCCGGCATGTTCAGTGCCACGTGTCTTTGTGTGTGCGTGTGTGTGTGTGTGCCCACGCTTGTCAAAGCGCGGCAGCCGGGGAGAGGAGCTCCCCCAGTGTGAAGCGAGGAGGTCTGACCGGCGCCGGCCCGTCTGATGCGTCACCTCCTTGTTCCAACGTGTCTCTCAGTCCGTCTGTCGCCGCTGTCACGTGGTGTAGTCCCGTGACCTTCCCTCTTGCCCTCAACTCCGAGAGTATAAGAGCAGCTGCCCCCGGACGCCAAGAGAGAGGCTCCGATTTCTTCTGTTGAGTAGCGTGCTCTCCCGTCTCTCTACTTCGGTCGACCTGACCGCCCGCTCTTTGCGATGCTAGAATAAACAAGTTGTTCTGTTAGCAGTCGCCTCATGCTTTGCTGGGACCTTCGGATGCTTCCAGTGTGCCCCAGGCCGCCAGGCCAACGCTACCCTTGGGGCTTGCGACCCATTTGCAACCACGGGCGCCAACGGTCCTGTTGCAACAACGGGTGTCAGCACTGAGGTTCCGACAGCTGGTGGCAGCGCTGAGATTCCAACAGCCGGTGCCATCGGTGCGGATCAAACAGTACTGAATCTTACTGGTAGAAGTTCATGACGCATTCTCTGACCCGAAAAAGTATTGTAATTTATTTGGTAACTTTTTGGGATATCTTGAGGCTTGCTCGCCGCGCCTGGGGTTGTGAAGCTGTTAGCAAAAAAGCAAGCCGGCCATAGTGAGTTAGTTTTGCGTGTACTTAATTTTAGTGGGACAAGTTTGTGACGCATTTTATAGCCCTGCAACAACATATACCTTATTTCGGTACTCACGCTTCTCGAAAACGCGACGAGCGATTGCCGAGAGTGATAACACGGGAGTGTTGCATGCGCCGGCAGGACGCGTAAAAGATAACACGGAGGAGCTCAAGAACATGACATTTATGTATTCTGAGTGACTGAAAACAGGCTTTGCACCCACAAGTCTGACTTGAGTGCGATTAGAAGGCATTATGCGAGCGTGTAACATGGTCTGGCTGAGCCTGTGTTGTAGCCACCTTTGTGTACTTGGCGTACCATCGTGTCGACTGAGGCCGAGTTGTTGGGAAACGCGCAGTCACCCGCGTATTTGTGCACTTAAAGTGCAGGAAATAATGCCCGCGAAAGGAGGGGTGCTGGAAAATCGGATGCTCAGATTTTATGGCATTGTTTGGGAGGAGTCTTTGCTGCGAAATGTACCTAAAAGTGAATTTATCTGTAATGCCACTCATTCACCACTTACGCACATTTCGCCTCTACACGCAATACTCCTGTTAGGTCAATATACCAAAATGATACATGCTTGTAATTTACTTTCTTTCAGCTGACGGAAACCGGTGGAGCATCGTACGGCAACGACTGCTGCTTACCTGGTGCCACAACTTTGGATGAATGCAGAAGAAGCCCGGAACGAGCATTTATATAGAGCAAAATAAACATTTCGTCATTTCAGAAGACGCCTTTCGTTTTCTTTACGAAATTGCAGCTGACAGATTCGGCGCAGTCTTGTAAAGGTCATTCGCAATCATTTCTACTTAATAATGAAACGATTCCACGCCAAGGCCACGCGAGGTTCAGCAGAAGCGAAAAAAAATGAATGCCGCGCCGAGCAGCGGAGCCGGCGCGGCCTGTACCAACTGGTGTTCAAAACGCGCGCGCCCAAACCCGAAACCGGAACGAGTCAACAACATCCGCTTGGTGCGCTACAGTCAATTCGGCCGCTGGACTCTATGGGAGTGTCCGCTCTTGTTGAAATTTCTTTCTCTATGGTAGTGCCCTTAATAACAGAGCCTTTCAGACGACTTGTAATAGACACGGTAGGGCCTCTTCCAAAAACAAAATCAGGCTACAGGTACTGGTTTACCATGCTGTGTCCGGCCACCAAGTTTCCAGAAGCAATCCCTTTGAAAGAGCTCAGCTCCACCGAAGTAGTAGACGCGCTTTTGACAGTGTTTGCACGAGTTGGGTTTCCAGCCGAAATTCAGGCAGATCAAGGGTCAGTATTCACGAGCGCACTGATTTCCACATTCTTGCAAAAGTGCGGGGTAAAGTTAATACACAGTTCTGTCTATCACCCTCAGTCAAACAGTGTAGAGAGGTGGCATTCGGTGCTTAAGCGAGTTTTGCGTACGCTCTGTTACGAGCACAAGGAGGACTGGGAGAACTGTCTGCCGGCAACTTTGTTTGCTTTGCGAACGGTTCCACATGAAGCGACAGGGTTCTCACCAGCAGAACTAGTGTATGGGAGGACACTCCGGTCTCCACTGAGAATGTTAAGAGAGATGTGGGAGGAAAGAGGGGAGAGTCCAACCGTGGTTGAATACGTGCTAAATTTACTGGAACGGCTAAGCGCAACCCAAGAACTAGTCGGAAAGAACATGGCACTAGCTCAAAAGAACGCCAAAGTCTATTACGACAAGAATGCGAGGCTTCGTACGTTTAAAGTTCACTTAACCATGAAAGCGGAAAAGTGTAGGTTTGGTTGTTCGCAGGTTACTTATCTGGGCCATGTTGTTGGTCAGGGCATGAGACGGCCGGCTGAGCTGAAAATAGCGACGATTGGAGATTTTTCTCAGCCGCGCCCGAAAACGGACCTTCGTTCATTTTTGGGACTTGTGGGGTACTATCAACGGTACATTCCGAATTACTCGCAATTGGCAAGTCCCTTAACAGACGCCCTCCGAAAGGGAGCACCGAGTAACGTACACTGGGATAAGGACAAAGAGAACGCTTTCCAAAGTTTGAAAACGCTATTGGTTTCTCGCCCTGTGCTTCGCGCGCCAGACTACACAAAGGAATTCATAGTTCAATGCGACGCAAGCGACAGAGGTATGGGCGTGGAACTTAGTCAAGTCGGCGACGATAACGAGGAGCATCCTATCCTCTACGCCAGCCGTAAACTAAATGTAAGAGAGGAAGCCTACAGCGCTTCAGAGAAGGAATGCGCTTGTTTGGTTTGGGCCGCCCAGAAGTTGTCGTGTTACTTGTACGGAGCGAAGTTCATCTTCGAGACCGACCACTGTCCTCTGACGTGGCTCAATCAAATGTCACACAAAAACGGCCGCTTGCTCCGATGGAGCCTCACTCTCCAAGAGTACAACTTCTCCGTTAGATATAAGAAGGGAAAGTTGCATAGCAATGCGGATGGTTTGAGCAGGCTAATTTGAATTCTGCGTTTGAGGGTCCCGCCTAAATTTTGGGGTTACTAGTGTTAGCTTTTCTTTAGGCGAAGAAAATCCCCTCTCATTCAGCAGAATTCCCTCCAATAATTGCTGAATTTGTCAGCAGGAATTTGCTTCAGAAATTGGCATAGTGAAATGTAGCATTTTTTTTGTTTCTGCACTTATGTTGTTGTTGTTTTTTTTTTTGAAGCCTAGCGAGTCTAGAGTGAGAGCCAATGCACGTCATCTCGGCGCAGAGCCGTGTTGTGGGGTTCATTTTGCAGTTGCCTGTCCTTGTTGGATGTTTTGGGGCGGTGACATCGATGCACAAGTGGTCGCTGCGAGCCAAGACATCAATCCCGCCCTGACCAGCAGCCGTTCTCTTCCTGCCTAGCGGTTGTCAGCGCTAGACAGTCGAGACTTTCCGGGCCATGGAGGCGCTGTCAAGAATGGCGAGCTGCGAAACAAGATTGCCACACAGTTACGACAGGGCGACACGACGCGCACCTCTCCCTCTCCGTCGCTGCAGCTGGGAGGCGTTCAAAGAAGCGGCCTCTGCGCTGGAATCCGCCGCCTTCCTCCAGCCCCTTCGACATTGTGACGGAACTAGTTCGGTGCGTGAACAATGATTCCGGAGTTCCCCAACGCGGAGCTGATTTGACACGCATGGACAAGCTGCCGCGGGAACTACGTATTTTTGTGCTTCTCACGCTTCGGAGTGGCGCAGAACAACGAGCGACCCTCGATCGGCTCCGATAGTTCCCGGAACGGCACCCCGCGCGGTTGCCTCTGTGTACAGAGCGCGGTTGCCTTTGTGTACGTAAACTGATCTGCAGTGCCGCGGCGAGTTGGTGATGAGTAAACGAACAGTCGCCGCGTCGTAGGACCGGCGGATCGAGTGTATAAAAACTGTGGTTGTGCGAATGCTGAGGACACTTCTCTTGAGCAGTCATGTTAGACTGAGTCACTTCTCTCGTGCAGTCATGTTGGACTGTTACTCTTTTTCTCAAGCAGTCATGTTAGACTGATTTAATTTCTGTAAATAAACCCATTTTCCTCGTTCTCGATGAGAAACAGTTCTTCACTTCATCAACGATCTCAGCGTAAATAAGTTGGACGACGGCATGGGCCAGCTACCTTCGAATTCATGCCGTACTCCAATCTTGGCAAAGGACCAGGGACGATCGGATTGAGCCCCCAATCCTGACAGCGTGTCGAGAATAGCACCCATGAAGCGACTGGCTTTTGCTGAGCCGAAAACTAAATTGGATTTGGCTGAAGACACTGTGTTGTCTGACAACATTCGCTAGCTATACGCCAAAATCACTGCGGTTTGCATGCGGTCTGCCGCCAAAACTAAAGCGGGAAAAGCCTGGGCGATTTGTTGGACCGCGAGGGCCGCGGTCTTGCGCGGGCCAACGGCAGTCCGCACGAACTGGTGACGTCCTATCACGTGATGCGCGGGCCATGGTCCAAAAGAGCAATTTGGTCCGTCGTGTGGATCTGCCTATAACGAACGGCATGGGCGTTATCAGCCTGACATATAACATTCCCTACAGGAAAGTAGCGGGCGCGGCGTTTTTAAGAAAGGAAACGCAAGCATGGCCGATGACGGTTATGGTTGTGTGGAAGATATACAATTCAAAGGGTGTACCTTTGTCTGAGAGTGCAGTGACAGCCCCAGCGCGCTACATGCAGTATATGCGTGCAGCCCGTAGCGAGCGCTGGAAGCAGAACGGAAGGGCGCACGCGATTCTCATTCGCCTTTGACACATCTTTATTTACCACGAAGCGAGAGCGTCCGAGAACTGGAAAACGACCAAGTGTTCACGCTCCGCATGTCGAATGTTTGCGATCGCGATCAGAAGCGCGAACATCACCGAACTTGCGCTCGTCAACGCTCGGTGCGCTTCACGCGGCGAAGAAATCTCACCCGTCCGTGCGGCGCTTGGACGAAACAAAAACATATAGTAGAGACCGTCGCCAGACAATATTGTGGCCCAGTCATAAAAAAGTCGCAGAAAGCATCGATTGCCACAGCAGATTAGGAGACAGCTATACGAAGTAAGTAAGGATTAGTAGTTTTATCGGCCGTATGAACTTGTAAACATTCGCAAGGTAACAAGCACGGTGTCACGCGCGCAGAGGTAAACATGAACACATGAACACTGCCTCGTTTGCCAAACAATTACTAGCATGTCTTACCAAATCTTCCTTTAGGAGGATACTAACCGCTTGCAACAATGGTGCGATGGCTGGTTAATGACACTTAACCCAAATAAATGTAAAGTAGTGGTATTCTCTCGCCGACGTAACCCACTAGCTTACCCATAACACAATAAACAACGTAGACTTAGAAACTGCGCAGTGTTACAAATACCTTGGTGTTACCCGTACTAATGACTTGACTTGAATCACACATATTACTAACTTCATCTCTTCTAATAAATATCTTGGTTTTTAAAACGAAACCTAAAGCAGGCGCCCAGGCATGTGAAATCGCTAGCCTATAAAAGCATAATCAGACCTAAACTCGAATATGCATGTGCCGTATGGAGCCCTCATCAAGCATATCTAATCAATGCACTTGAATCGATGCAAAACCGTGCCATAAGGTTCATCCATTCAACCTATTCCTATAATGTCAGCGTGTCGTCATTGAAAAATGAATCCGGTTTGGTCACACTCGCTAATCGTCGTCGCATCTCAACTCTCTTTTTCACAGGTTTTATCATACTTCACTTAATCAACCACCATACATTATTCTCGCTGCCCGCATATCACATTGCACTGGGCACGCGTACCAAGTTGGCCGCCCTCGCACTCATACTGCCACTTTTTCAGGCTCATTCTTTTTTCGCGCAGCAACAGATTGGAACAACCTGCCCCACCAAATTGCCGCCATCACCTGTGCACCTACATTCATACAAAAACTAACAGACCAATTTTCAGAATAAAAAAAAAATGTACGGGGTATGCTATCTATGTGTGTATAGATGGGATTATGTGCCTAATTTTCGAGTCTCTTCTATTTAAAACTTGTGTTCTGTTATCCTTAAACTTATGTATAATAAATATATGTACGCCCACCCCTTGTGTAATGCCCCTATGAGGTTTTTAAGGTAATAAAATGAAATGAATCTCACTCGACGAACGCGGAAACTCGCTGTCAAGATGCTGAGTGAGAATGCGCGGCAGCAGAAGCGAGCGAATTCACCTTCGTGTTGCCTCTCGCTTCATGCGCGAACTAACCGTCGAAAGCACAGCGCATACGAGGCTACCAGCACTCGGTGCACTTTGTACACATGGCAGATAGCTTTGAAGATTGGGCGTACGTCTGGCGCCCGCGGCGCGTACGCAGCAGCCGCCGGAGTAAAACGACCCCCCCCCCACCCCTTTTGTCCTTCCCCATCCCTCCCTCCCTCCTCACCCCCTGTGCCTCGCGCGCAGGGTGTTGGAACGAAATGGTTTTCTTTCTGGTTTTAGTTTCGTTGCACTGAAAAAGTTGCGTTCCTGTTTTGCTCCGGAACGAAAGGATCCGCAACGGTTCATAACGGTTTTGGTTCGCATGCAAAATTTTCGAGGCAAGGTAACGATGAAAAGATAGTATTTACTTTTCTCAAGAAGTGAATTATGAAATCATGCTCAATGCCTCGAGTCAAGGCACTGAGCATGCTCTCAGAAGCAGCACGCCATTGAGCGCACTCGCTGAAATGCGAGACCGCTGTTCCGATAAGACGATATTAAACGAACATAAACGAACAATAAAACATTGGTAACAAAGCGTTTTACCCACAGAGAAAGAAACGATAAGTTGTTCAGAGCGCAAGCCCTGGGTTTTGCAACGATTCCGATCTGCTAGTGCACCGAGCGGCAGGCTTAGATTAGTGGAGCGCTTGACAGGCTATCGCTCGCACTATCCCTGCCTGAGTCACGCGCGTATGCGGACTTCTGTGATACGCGCTAATTCCGACTTAGCCTGACGTCGATTGTTTCGGATTACCAACTTTCACCTTGAACCTAAAAGCGATCGAAAATATTTCGGTTTCACTCCGAAACAAAATAAATAACGTTTCGGTTACGTTTCCGTTAGAGTCAAAAGCACAGTTTCTATCGTTTTTCGTTATCGTGCTTACACTTTATACGGTACATCGCAACGACGCCGACGGCAGAAATGCGTCTGGAGTGTGGAGGAATCGTGGGGAAAACACTAGCACGCGAAGGCTCCCATCGCTGTTTTCTTGTCACTCCGCGTGGCTGCGCTGGTCACCGTTGCAACGGTAACAACGTTTCGAGGCCGAAAACATGAAGGCATCAAATGTGGCGAGGAGAAAGCGAGCAGCACGGGCTAAAGAAAGCGGCGCCTCAAAAGCAATCAATCCCACCACAAACCAAGCCACCTACGGCGTGGTGTTCCACGCAGGATTCAACGCGCCATGCGCGCCTTTCCAATGATTCCCCAAGCGAAAGCAGTCAGAGGGGCGTCAGAGGTGGTTGCCTTGCGAAGGCATCCAGCCTTCGTCATGTTCCCCTTCAGGTTTTCTTTCCTCAATGGCGGGGGCAGTGCGCCTTACGTGACGACGAAATTAAGTCACGGTTTTAATTGCGAGAGGGCGCGATATACCGAAACATATCCCATGGGGCAGAGACAGAGGAGCGAACAATCCCCTCTCGGCGGGGGATGCAGCCGCATTTCATACTGGTGCTTGCCAACCTTGTGATTACGAGAACTTGTCAATTTTCCTTTGCCCACCGGGGAAAATTAAGTCAACCACTAATTATGAATATGGCTCAACACGACAGTTCGCTGCTTGCAAATCTGCACTGTGTTCAAAATGGTTGTTCCATTTGAGAAATTGTATACATGAACACGCATGCATACAAATGCGTGCATATTGCAACATGTTGCATTTTAGTGTATTTTTCAGATAAATATTTATATAAACATTCCACATAAACCAGATAAAACATTTGTTAGACTTTCATTCAGCTTTTAATGTCTTTTTTTTTTCAAGCTGACCATTTTTGCGTCTCGCTGCCATACATGACAATGATTGGTTTGAATTGTAATCTGCTTATGTCCTCGCAGTAAGCCATTTTCAAGTAATTGCTATACAGCGATTTTCTGTAACTTACGGAAAGAACGTCCTCCTTATTTCAACCAAATTGCTGCTCAACATGGCAGCAGTCGCATCGTAATCACCTCCTTGTCATGGTCGCCGCAGACACAGCGATCCGGCCACATTTCTGAAGATGCGTTCCTCTTGCGGGCATCACCACAATGGCAATATGGCGACGATGCCACCTTCGATTAAGCGCGCTGCTGCTGTCGTCGTCACCGAGTGAAAAAGCGTCAATGTTTATGACGAGTGGTGTCGAACGTACAAGCAGCCATAGTTGTCTGATAACATTGACCTCCCTTCCCTATCGCTTCGACCACGTGAGCGGGAGGGGCGGAGGGTAATTCCATGCGGCGAATGATTTGACGTCACGTTACTCCTCCCATATCCCTCGCGGAGATCTCACCCGTGGAAACACTCGGACGAGCGATGAAGCAAGGATGCTTCTCTTGTTTGGGGCGTAATTTTCTTCGCACCCCTAGCAGCTTGTGTCGGCGACACTGAGGTGATAATGGATGAATGCTATGAGCGTCACTTTTCAAACGGGGCGATAGGTCGAGCCACCAAGCTCTTTTTTCCCATTTTGCTGAATGTCTCACCTATGTTACTATTATTTCTTTGAGACGAAAAAATTCCCAGCATCAAAATTTCTGAAACATTGTTGGGAACACTATTTCTGCGGCTCCGTTGTTTGTGATCTCCCCACTTTTCGGTCACCAAACCTTCAATTGGCTTTTACTCGTCTCTATGGCGGACATGTTACACATAAAGTTACTTTAGATGCTACCAAAGGTCCTTGATAGCATATACAGTAACTACAGTTACACAAGTGTAGCAGCGCCCTCTAGCTGGTGCAAGGTGACCATATACATCGCCAGCCTGTCACAGCTAGAACCAACGCAGTGCTGTTGGCGCTCCAAAACACGCACAGGAAATTCCTGGACGAGAGTGCCAAGAAAGCATTTTGAATAAGATGAAGAGAGGGCAGGCGATAAATGATGGGCACACGATCTCCCTTCTACTTTCGCCAACGGCACGCACTCGCCAACACTACACCCATGGCACAGTAGTGGACCGGTATCTGAAAGTGGCTACCGGTCTATTCTCGGCACCTCGACCAAAGCTGGGCGTCCTCTGGCATAGAAAGAGGCCGCTTTCACCTTCTGACAGTCCAGCCGAGGCACAAAGGTGGCGCCCGCGGCTGCACACCTATGCAGCGAAGAAACGGTGCTGCGAGGCCGTGTGCATTAATAACCGGTTTAGAAGAGCAAAGCGCGATGGAAGAGCAGCGAGCCCGGCGCTCAACGTCAACATCCCAGGAAAGAAAACGAATCCGCGTGTGCTGGCTCAGCGGTGCACCTTGGAAAGCGAGCGCTCGAGAGGCGCACGCGTGCACGCACGCACGCACGCACACACACACACACCGAGAGAGAGAGAGGGGGGGGGAGGGAGGGAGGCGCTCGTGCGACTACCGCAGCAGCCTCCCAGTAGCGCCAGTGGCGGCCAGTTGTGACGACGGGCGTCCAGCGTACTCATTATAAGCCAGAGCAGCTGTAGAAAGCGGAAACGCTATATAACGCGCCACAGGTGAATCGCCACGGCCGGGCGAAGAAAGAAAAAAAAAAAAAGAAACAGCGAGCCAGTGGCGGGGAGAAGCAAAAAGCTAGCGGCGGGAGGGAGGGAGGGGGAGGCATCGGGCGAAAGCGGAGCCTGTTCTGCGTAAGCCGCTCATGTCCGCGACTGCCCGCAATAATAAAGTCACTGCTACCAACAAAGCGCCACGCCGGGAGCGCGACGGGAAGGCAGGCATGCCTGAAGCGTACACTTCGAGCAAACGAAAAAAAGAAACAGGATGGGGGGGGGGGGGAACGGAAAAGGGAAACGCTGCGGTTTCCCTTTCGTGGCGGCTTTTTCGCGCGGTTTCTGCCCAAACTCATTCACTCCGTTATTTTTGCAGTTTTATATTGCACTACGTGAAACGTACTTCTTCATCCCGCTCATGGCCTCCATTGTTTTAGAATCACTTCTGTTATTATATCGTTACCAGCATCGTCGTTTTAGGGTACAAACCACAGCGTTTAGTCCTGACTATAATAAAGCGCAACCTTATAGGCGAACCTGCTCGACGTGGCTATACGCAGGCGGCGCGCAACAGACACTCATGACGTTTTTTTTTTTTTTTACCGTTCTTTTTGCATTACATGGATCATCCACCCTCGGGTCGGAGTTTCAGCAGGCACGGTGCGAAGGCCTGCCGAAACCAGGCGCGCGCACAGGCGTGCTCTAGATGTGCACGGAGCTCGTTTCACCGCGCGCACGATGAGCCCGGCACCGCTCAGCAACGCGGGAAGCGAAGAAATGATGACGAAGCACTGCGGAAGAAGGAAGCACGCACGGCCGAGAAAAAAAAAAGAAAAAAAAAACGTTCCGATGCAGCGCATTTACGCAGGCTGGCTATATTATGCAGTATAGCCACGAAGGATATGTTTTCTTTCTTTAGAGAAAAGAGCGACGGAGAAGAGCAGGCGGATCGAAACACATAACGCGGAGTCTCTCCACGTACGAAGAGACTGGGCGTAACAGAGAGATGACCACAGAATGTCGCACTCAGGGATCGCACGAACAGCAGTCGCCAGTGCAAGTCGAGGCTAGTACGCTGCGGCAGCGGCGAATCAGCTAGCAGTGGTCTATTAGATCGGCCAACCTTAGGACAGAAATAGAAGTTAATCGTCAACAAAAGGCTCAAAGTTCAGACGAATTTAAAAAAAAAAAGTGCACAAACCATCAACGACGACTGCCAATGCCAGAACGAAAGAACGAACAAGCGAGAGAGAGGGAACGTTTTTTTGCCAGTCCTGGCCCACTACTCGAAGCTGCCGCACAGGCGAGTGGACAGGGTGCTTTCTCAGGAGTAGCCAAGGCATACTAGAAATACTGGAAACGCTGGCCCTAGTAGGTTACCCGTTCATAGGTGGACAAGCTAAAACGGAAGTTTGCTTTCACGCCTGGCACGCGCCAAACAGCGCGGCGCCCGACGCGAAAAGAGCTCTGCGCGCGCGCATAAGTCACCGCGGCGTTGTTTCCATCGGGGTCAACGACTCCGCAGCACTGGGCGAATAGGGCGCACGCTCTCCTCCCACGTGCGCACATAACACTCAAGTCTCGAGCGCTCTATCGGAGAGAGAAAACAGTCGCCACGTATGTGATTGACGAGAGCGCGAGGGCTTCCGCATTTCTCGCGAACCGTTCTTTTATCGTCGGCTCGCCCAGATACGGGGCACGCGCGCAAAGCACTGGAAAGGCGCTTCCGGCCTCCGCGACGCGCCTGTCCAGAATTGACAATCATAATTAGGGTGCACTGCTTACACTGCACGCTGGAGGTACATTTCTGCGGGAGACGAGAACACACCACAACACCATCTTCAACCCCTGTCCTGATTCTATACAGTGCGCTTACAGAAAGAAAACGACGGGGGATGAGGCGGGTGAAGAAAAAAAGACGAGGGTGATTTTTTTTTTATTACTGTTATACAGTAATACACTTATACAGCTAAGGCAATAAAAAAGGAATTCTGAAGATCCAACGCCCACGTAGGAGTCAATGTGAAGCGAAGCGCTAGTGAAGCGGTTAAATAAATGCTACACAACTAACGGCGATGCGTAGATTGGTGCCCACTTTCATCATATACAAGCAACGTGTAATCTGGTACAATGCTTATGCTCAACCGCCACAAAGGACACAACTTGTGTATCTCTCGTGTCACAGTGGCACATACCGATCCTTGGAGGATTCGCCAAGAATGGGCACACACCCAGCGGCGCATACTGAATGGCTACATCATAGAAAATAATGTAAATCAAGGAAGCCGCAGAATAAAATATGCCATTATACGAAGAGGTCGGCGTGCTTTGAAGATGCGTACGAGCCGACATTGTGTATTTCGGGTTTATGCACAAATTATTTTTTTATTATGCAGAACAGAGGTGCGCTTACTACTTTGGTGGTCAACGTATCATAAGACCGCTTGCTGGTACTTGCACCCGTAGCACATACAAGTTTCGTATATATCATCATCAGCAGCAGCAGGCTATTTTATGTCCACTCCGGGACGAAGGCCTCTCCCTGCGTTCTCTAATTATATGTCCAGAAATATACACCAGCGAGGAAACAACGAATGTCAAAAAAAAAAATATGGGGTTTTACGTGCCAAAACCACTTTCTCATTATCAGGCACGCCGTAGTGGGAGACATCGGAAATTTCGACCTCCTGGGGTTCTTTAACGTGCACCTAAATCTAAGTACACGGGTGTTTTCGCATTTCGCCCCCATCGAAATGCGGCCGCCGTGGCCGGGATTCGACCCCGCGACCTCGTGCTCAGCAGCCCAACACCATAGCCACTGAGCAACCACGGCGGGTAACGAATGTCAAAACCCGGAGAAATGACAATGACATCTCGCTCGAAAAAATTTAACGAGTTTATCAAAACCAGGATGCATCCTTCCCCTCTGCCCTTACTTCGAAGTTAGTCACTGAACCACATTTCCTCAACATTCAATTTATCTCTGTATCCGTCAAGGCGAGCGCAATTTTCGTAACACCGTGCACGACTATAACACAGCCTGCACGGTGTTAAATGGAATACTACAGAATTCCCCGCTAAAAGTGAAGCGCTTTCCAGAAATATTTAAAGCATCAAAAGACAAAATTTCTGGATATGTTCAGGGAAAATTTCCTACACTGACAGGACTTGGGGAAGTGAAGTTATTCTTGGCATGAACGTTTCGTCACGTTGGAAGGAACCTTTGACTGCCTTTTTGTTTCGCCGCTCTGTGACGCCCGACTCGAACGAGCACGTCTGAACGTTCGGCAATTCTGCAATCGACTAATGAACAAAAGTTAACTAATTACGTTTCTAACTTCTTTTGTTTCTTTTTTTTGCATTTCTCGAGGTCACGGATCTGATCGAGGCAGCCGCATTTCGACGGGGCGAAATAAAAAACGCTCGCGCACTTTCATTTACTGACACGTTAAAGAACACCACGGTGCCAAAATTAATCCGGAGTGCGCCACTACGGCATGCCTCATAATCCAATTCACATTTAATGATTCTGCCACGATGCAATGTGCCATGTGAGGCAACGACAACCCTCTCAGAAGTTATGAAATATTGCGCACAACGGCTCAAGCAAACACCTCTCCCTGTGCGTTCTGTGTACTACGCAGACAAACAGCAGTGGTGCACGCAAGGTAACGTTTAACATCAGCTCACCACTCTTGTGTTAGTCAGAACATTGAAGAAATTATTAAACATTCGCCGTCATCATGACCACTAATTGTCGTCAATCAAAGCAAACAGCACAGAAAGCTTCGCTTACATCGATTCCTACAGTGCGTGGGATCTGCACAATTTTTTGCACCCTCGCCTAGTCAAGTGGTACACAGCGGCGAGGCTCGAGCGAGCGCAGCTGCGACGCCTCTCCCCAGCGAATTACGTGACGTCATACCTTGACACTTGCGCGCCCGCGGCTGAAGGTCCAACGCGCGCCGAGATTGACCTCGGGAGTTGTACCTCGATAAAAAGAGCTTTCGCTCTAAAAAGAAAAAAAAAGAAAGAAAAGAAAAAATCTAAAGGGATCAGCTTATTGTAGTCACCGTTCAATGCGCTAAGGACCGCTACTACAAGCAGCCTTTGCGGCAGCGGTGGCGAAGCGACATTCGTCGTGAAATCAGTCGATTCACATTTCATAGCATCTTCATCGACGTCATCGAGGTGTGCCGAACAAGGATCGCATCCACAGGCCGATACGGAATCATCGATATGGAATTCCTTAGCCAATGGTCGGTGCAGAAGTGAGCGGAGAGAATGGGTCACTTTGACCGACCACCGGAGCTGGAACACACGCACAGAAGACTTGAAGAGAGAGAGAGAGAGAGATAAACGTTCATTTTAAACAAGAGCATTATCACGCTGAATAGAATAGAACAATGTCATCTGCAAACCGAAGGTTGCTGAGATATTCGCCGCCGATCCTTATATTCCTAAGCCTTCCCAGTTTAATAGCTTTACTACTTCTTCCAAGCACGCAAGCGTTCTATTCAGAAACACTGCAGACGAGTTGCAAGAAATGCTTGAATACATTAACAAAGAGAGTGTAAGAGTGGGGTTGAAGATTATTATGCAGAATACGAAAATAATGATCAATAGCCGGGCAAGGGAACAAGAGTTCAGGATCACCAGTCAGCCCTATAGAGCACGTTTACCTAGGTCGATTAATCACGGAACCCTGATCACGAGAAGGAAATTCACAGAAGAATAAAATAGGTTGGAGCGCATACGGCAGACATTGTCAGCACCTGACTGGAAGCTTACCATTATCATTGAAAAAGAAGGTGTACAATTAGTGCATTTTACCGGTGCTGACATATGGGGCAGAGAGTTGGAGACTGACAAAGAAGCTTGAGAACAAGTTAAGGACCGCGCAAAGAACGATGGAACGAAGAATACTAGGCATAACGTTAAGAACAGAAAGAGAGCGGTTTGGATCAGAGAGCAAAGGGGTATAGCCGATATTCTAATTGACATTAAGAGAAATGAAACTGGGCAGGTCATGTAATGCGTAGGTTAGATAACCGTTGGACCATTAAGGTTACAGAATGGGTACCAAGAGAAGGGAAGCGCAGTCAAGGACGGCAGAAGACTATATGTGGGGCGATGTAATTAGGAAATTCGCAGGCGCTAGTAGGAATCGGTTGGCGCAGGAGAGGGGTAATTGGAGATCGCAGGGAGAGGTCTTCGTCCTGCAGTGGACATAAAATATGATGATGATGATGTTTTCCTTCCCCAAAAAGCTAAATTTCAAGTGTAGCAAGCATTGTTCGCCAACCGCCTAAATTTACTGCAACTTTGTCTGGTCAACCAAACAAAACTTAAAAAAAAAATTGAAAAGATTCAGTGCGTGAATGCGAAGCTCCTCAATTAGAAACCGCGAAACAACTAACAGTATAGCGTGTAGTGAAAGTTCAAAACACCCGCCGTGGTTGCTCAGTGGCTACGGTGTTGGGCTGCTGAGCGCGAGGTCACGGGATCGAATCCCGGCCACGGCGGCCGCATTTCGGTGGGGGCGAAATGCGAAAACACCCGTGTACTTAGATTTAGGTGCACGTTAAAGAACCCCAGGAGGTCGAAATTTCCGAAGTCTCCCACTACGGCGTGCCTCATAATCAGAAAATGGTTTTGGCACGTAAAATCCCATAATTTCATTTTTTTAAGTTCAAAACGCCCTCATACAAGCATACGATAAGATCTCCCCCCCTCCCCCCCCCCCTTTTTTTTATGCGTTGCATATTGTAATCACTCAGTTCAGCCCTTGGGCGCGGCCGGGCAGCCACTATTGGCCTTTAGCGCAACCACGTGACGTGACGTCACGACAGCCGGAGGAAAAGCTGGGCCCCAACTCGCGCAATATGCAACGCATTCTTGGCTTAACCAAGCTAAGTCTGGCCATATTTTTTCGCCTACTACTCGTACAGAGTTCCTAATAATTACCGCGTTATTAAAGTACTCAAATTCATCCATGCAGGTAGAACATTTGCCCGTCGTTCCTTGTTCCCACCTTAAATTATAGACATTAAATTTAACGTAGCGTCTATTTTGAATGAATACACGGTGTTAAGAATGGCGAGCTGCAAGGCAAAATTGCCACCCAATTACGACTGGGGGACAAGACGCGCATCCCCCACTCTCCGTCGCTGCAGGTAGGAGGCGTTCGAAGAAATGGGCTTTGTGGTGAAAACCGCCTCCATCCACTAGCCCCATCGCCGTTGTGACGGAATGAGTTCGGTGGGCGAACAATGGTGCCGGAGCTCTCCAGCGCGGACCTAATCTGCTACGCATGAGCAAGCTGCCGCGGGAAAGCCGTTTTTTTGTCGGTTCCCATGCCCCGACCAGACGCAAGACAACGAGCTACCCACCATTGGCTGCGATGCTTCCCGGAACGGCACCCCTCTGACGCCGGCGTCGGGCTTCGGAACGTGTGTGCCTTTGTGTACCTAAACTGTTCTGCGGGGCGGCGGCAAGTTGACGATGAGTAAACGAACATTCGCCGCCTTGTATCGCCGGCGGACCGAGTGTATAAAAACTGCTGTTGTGCGGATGCTCGACACACTTCTCTTGAGCAGTCATATTAGACTGATACACTTCTCTCGTGCGGTCATGTTGGACTGACACTTTTTTTTTTTCAAGCAGTCATGTTAGACTGATTTAAACACTGTAAATAAACCCATATTCCTCGTTCTCGATGAGAAGCAGTTCTTCCCTTCATCAAAGTCCTCAGCGTGGATAAGTTGGACGACGGCATGGGCCAGCTACCTTCGAATTCATGCCGGACTCCAATCTTGGTAACGGATCTCGAGCGATGGGATTGAGCCCCCAATCCTGACAACGGGCAAACAGTTATGTTTACACCCATATGAGCCAATATTTTGTACGTTTGATTTGAACTATGGCTCATAAACGTTCTTGTTTGCTATTGCAACGACCCTTATATTAGAATTCGCTATTCTTATTGTTTCATGCGCCTTATTTCAGATTCCGTTATTTCGTATCATGATGCGAACAATTCTGTATTCTGCATAATTTATGCCACGTTACATGTATGCACGCTGACAATGTAAGGGCTTTTAGGAACTGCGTCAAGCTCTTTAGAGCGGCTTTTATCCCATAATTCCTTGAAATTTTCAACTTATTACAGCGACAGATGTTAAGCCATTCAGACTTCGTGGCGTAAACGTAGGCATCATCACGGTTTCGATCTTTGGCGAAACTTTCGGTTTTGTCGTTCAGCGTCTTTCAAATCGGTTTTGAAAGAGGTTTTGAAAGCTACATGTTATGTTATGGCATTATCGCTTAAGCCTTTGCAACCGCACTACCCCCGCGCCTTACAGTGATATCGTCGTGTAGAGGAAAGAAGCTATCACTCGGTCATGCGCGTGCAGAGATGGTGCCGCTGTCACGCCAGGCATGACACAATCGCATAAATTTAGCCTTTTAGCATTTAGAGAGAGGCACACAGCTCAGCAGTACATTTGTCGATCCGAGCGGGAGGGGTCGCGTTTGATAGAGCGCAGAAAGCCTTGACGGGTATAACTTATCCAGCTCAAGGTGGCGCTCATCAGGAGTCATAAGGCCCATAAGTGTGCAATTCTTTTGCAGAAACTTCACGCCCGCTAGGCTATGGCGCCCCCACGTTCGACACGTAGGGTCTAGAAATGGCGTGAAGAGACCCAGACAGCACCAGAGGGATACCTAACCCTTTTGACCACGGCGGACCACGTGTCCGTTTCCATGGGCAGCGCAGGAAATCGACGAAAAAGTGAAGGAGCCGCGGCCATCATCTAGTACGAGTGCAGCAGGGGCGTCACCAGTAGGGGTGTGTGCGTGTTGGGGGAGAGGTCAGTTCATTACACTAGTGCTCAAATATCCTCGGCAAAACGAGCGGGCCCACTATGAACAGGGAGCGAACGCAATTACAAAATTAGACAGTAAGACCGACGCAAGCTGCAGCACAAATTAGGAACGTGACATTTAAAATGTGTGAATAAATTTGGCTTGTGTATTTGGTCACGTCATTTCTAGCTGCACTCCTGTGAACATATACCCTCCGCAGCAAGCACAAGACGTTTCACGTACACCCATGCGCTGCGGCTGCGTCCCTGATACAGCCTTCCTAATTTTCAAGGGAAAGCGGTTTTTCGGGAAAAAAGTCACGTTTCGGTCCATCACTGCGAAAGAAACAAAAAACGGCTCGGAGTGCAAACATCGGGGGAAATGACGGCTTACGAGTGCGTGTCCAAAATGTGATATCCTCACGATTGTGAAATCATGACATGCACTGCGGCATACATAGTTTTCCTTCAAAGACAAACAAAAGGGACACGACACACCATGGCACTATACGCCGTACTCGCGAACTCAATTCGCGTCCCGAGATGAGCGCCACTAGAACGGAGGCCTGAAAGCGTCCCGTTAGCATGCGTCAGTACCAGGGTGTGTACCTGTCCGCTTTTGTCTCCAGTTACAAATGGGCACCTCCCCACAGAAACACTTCTCTGGCAACAAACCTATACGCGACGCTGAGGTACGTGCCGTCGCGCCCCGTGCATTCGCCTATACAGCATAATCACGGAAAGTTCATATATCGAAAGGAATTACGCATACACCCCAACTTTAACACGCGTACACGCGCGCGTGTGTGTGTGTGTGTGTGTGCGTGCGTGTGCGCATGTGTGTGCGTGTGTGCTGCCGTTGCACTGCGCGTTTAACCGGTCACTCCGCAGAGTCAAACCATTATCAAACAAACGGCAACATTACACGCAACGACTTGCACGCCAGAAGCATGAGGCCAAGTATTACAAGGCGGCAGCCGACCACACGGACCCGTCGTTGCTCGCCATGTGATCGCCATCAGCGCACACTCTGACGAACATCCGGCCAGGGAGAAAGAGTAGCCCGAATGCAACGGGCAGCCAGCAGCAGCTGCCGCACACGCAGCCCGTTCACCTGAAACGACCGCATACGCCGGTGCCTATACCATGGTCCCGTGTGACCAACGTTACACTACGACTGCGGCCTTAATTCTTGGCGGAAGACCTTTACAGTTACTCTATCTATGGCTGGGTACGCGAAGCCAAGTGAGTGAGAGAGAGAGAGAGACGAGACGGAGAAAGCGCTACGGCATACAAACACGCGCACACACACAGACAGAGACGGGAAGCTGGTTGCGTTTCGTTCCGGCCCAGCGCGCTCACAGCGCCGCCACCGCGCACTTCCGCGCTGTCGCAACGACCGCCCGCGCAACGGACGACCAGGTGCGCTGGCCGCCAGGCCCGAACAGCTACGGACGAGCGGCACTGCATGCGCCGCCGCAGGGGGAGTTGACGTACCGCGGCGCCCGCGGAAGAAGCTGCCGCCGCCGTTGCTGCAGCGCACAGACGCCGTGATGACGAAGAAAGAAGCAAAGACGACGGTCGTGGCGCACTCTTCAATCTCGCCCAGCCGCCGCGACCCAGCGCACGTCGCCCGCGACGAACGACCGCGTCCCGTCGTCGTGGCCCCTTCGCGTCGTCGCCAATGAACGAGGAAGGCGCCGTCGGCCGCCGCTCCTATGCGGGGCGTCGCAAACCATTGTCCTTCCCTGGCCCCCACCTCGAGCATTCGCTGTCGGCGTCTCTTCGCGCCGCGCCCTTTGTTCCTCTTCACTTCGTTCCAGGCCGCATCCCCCTCGCCGTGTCCCCCTCGCAACGTCTACACGTGACGGCGAGCCTCCTCCGGCATCGAAAATCGAAAGAAAGCCATGAATGAGCAAGGCGCGTTCCGTGCAGCGCGACAGCGCCTTTGCCGAAAAGCCACGGTGCACCGCCGTCGTCGACTCAAATACGCTCAAATATCAGGGATCATTAGGCACTCATACACAGCTACAAAAGCGCACAACGCGATACCGTATGAAGACGAGCACTTACTTGCACTAAACGGCCAAAACCACCACCTTGACTACAGCGTCGTACTTGAGGAAGCAAACACACCACAGTTGACGCTCAGCAGATGTCGCGCCCGGCTGCTGAGCACAGAGGTCGCGGGTTCGAGACCCAGCTGCGGCGGCCGCATCACGACGCGGGCGTGACGCAGAAACCGTAGATTCCGGGATTTGGCAGTACAGTATAAAGAACGACAGGTGGTCCCAATCTGTACCTGTCCACTACTGCGGCCCTCACAGCGCGGATATTGCTTTCGGGCGTTAGAGGAAGCTTTATAAGCTCCGGCCCAACTACCATGACGCCTATTAAAATGCACATAAAACGCACAAATGCTTTTCTGAGCGTTCCTGGGGCGATATTAGAGCAATTTATCATATTTAAGATAGAAAGCTAAACTCTAGTGATTGTCGGAAGCGGCATTTATTTATTTTTCTTTTAGAAAATTGCCGAAAGTCAATGAGCATGAAAAAAAAAGTATGACGTTCACAAGTCCGTAAACTCCGCACCATGAACAGTATCGAAGTTCTGTAAACTGCATGCATTAGAACATTGAAAGCGGACAAATTTGATATACATGTATCTTGACTGAATTTGTTACAAGGGTTTTGAAAAAGTCATATTCACATATTAGAGATGTACTTAAGAGCCATGTATAATACATTAATTTTGTCCGCATTACATGTACTATTAGATGCAGTTTACATAATTGTGATATCATTTTGCATTGCCGAGTTAGAGCTGCAAACACGCTAGTTCCATTCTTTGAAAATTTGCGACTTTCACCCATCGTTAAAAAAAGACTGACGCGACGCTCTAATAAAATATCCGCTTCCAACGGTCACTAGATTAACTTTGTTAAATGATGGAAACCTCACCAAATTTGGTGCAGTGGTCGTTGAGAAAAACGATTTTCCCATGTATTTAGATCAGAGTCCCCCCCCCCCCCCCCTTAGCCCAATAAACAAAGCAATCTAGGCCCTCGTGCTTAACCCCACAAGGCCTAGCGTATCATTTTGCTATGCTGAGTATAATGATTTAATAGCGAGCAACTTTACCCAAGCCCCATAGAAGTGATTCTGATACGCTGGAGTGAGCGTTAAGTTTTTTATACTAATTTTATATGCATTTTTGTACTAATTATTTACCCGGAACAGTTAATCTTTGTAACGAATGTACCCTATATGGCCAAAACATAGGTGAACAATTTTAATTTTCATTGATGTAGAATGGCGTTTGGGCTTTGTAGGGTTAAATGACGGGTACGGATGAGAGCAAGTGAGCGAGCACGTGCTGTCACGTGCAAAGGTTTTGTTGGAACGCACTGACCTATATAAAAAAATTATAGGGTTTTGCGAGCCAAAACCACTTTGATTATGAGGCACGCCGTAGTGGAGGACTCCGGAAATTTTGACCACCTGGGGTTCTTTAACGTGCACCTAAATCTAACTACACGGGTGTTTTCGCATTTCGCCCCCATTGAAATGCGGCTGACCTATATACGTACACCCACGTGTGTAAGGACTACCGTATTCGAGCTCCGCCTATAACCCTCAACTACAGCTAAGCTATTGTCGTGCTAACAGAGTTGGTATAGGTAACTGGACGTTCTGCTTCAGGATGCCTACTTATAGGCCGAGAACTATACCATAAACAACGAACCTTAAATGCCATGTCTGGTGATTAGCAATCGCAGTTATAAAAAAAAAGAAGAAGAAGAAGCTGGCGAGGGATCTGTGAACTCGGATGGGCCTTAATCCTACGGTGAATGTCTTACTTGAAGACGCAAGTGCATGCATCTTTTTCACTCAACGGCCAGTTGCTCACCTGCGCCAACGAAGAGGTCAGTGTCTGTCGTTCACAGTCATATCGGAGACTAAAGTAGGATAGAAATTTAAAAAAACAAAAACAAAGAAACAGCAGTTGGCAACTAAGGCACACGGCCCGCGCGGCATTGTGTTACCCTGCCAGCCAATCACAGAAGCAAACAAAATCGTCGTCATGCGACCTTTTCAAGATGGCGTCGTACTTGATAGCTCCGGAGCGTCTGCTCTTCTTGAAAAGTGTTTTCATCGGCGGAAGCGATGAGATGTGCAACGGACACGGACAAAGGTTATGGAGTCTGAGCGTTCCACTTTTCAAAAGTCCGCGGTACAATTAATTTCACTGCTGAGCCCGTTTTACTCATGAAACTTCACTGCCAACTGAAGTGAAACTTGACAGGAAATAGTTGCAGCGAAGCGAGCGTTTTATTTCAGTTCAATAAAGAATTAGGTTTTCACCGTTACACTGTAACAGACAAATGAAAACGTATAAAATTACGCGCTTATAAATTTAGATTTGTGGTTACCGCCTTATTTAGGTAACAGGGAAAGTTTGAAGTACGAACTATTTGCAGCCGCGCGGAGGAACAATGACTGGCAGTTATGAGGGCGTGGGCGGGGCTTCACTGCAGACTAAAGTTGTATGCGACTATAGCAACAACTATGAGCTCCGCTGTCTCACGTAGTTCGCACATATCGCATTGGTAAATCTGCGCTTTAGATGCGATACAAACATTCACGACCTTTAGTTTAGCGTATACGGGAACGCAAACGCAAGGAAGACCTTAGAAGACAGGGCGCCGACTGGAGCCTCGTGCCAAATATACCTAAGCCAAGACAATCCATTAGCAGCGGCCCTGTCGTTTCTATGCCGACGCGTCTCATAGGCTTATGGACGTCGGAACCACCGAACGTTCTCAGAAACGGGACGCGCTGTGCGCTCATAGCTAACATTTCAGGTGAGTTTAGAAAGAGCGAAAGCTCACTTCAACAGTTACTGGCAATCGACGATAATGAGAGCGCCGCCATCACAGAAAATGCACGCGGAAGCGGGAGCCATGGGTGCCGCCATGTTCGACATTTCTTATAGCCATACCTAATAGCCATGTACGCTATTTCTTAGCGTAGACGTAAGCATTGCGTACGGGAAAATCGCCGTATAACGTAGTTTCGCATAGCGTACGTAAACCGCGAGAAACCAATAACGCACGGAGCATGTGCAGTGAGGACAACGCCATTTCTTTACGTACGTAATGCCTTTACG
The DNA here is from genome assembly GCF_038994185.2 of Dermacentor albipictus. Taxonomy (NCBI): domain Eukaryota; kingdom Metazoa; phylum Arthropoda; class Arachnida; order Ixodida; family Ixodidae; genus Dermacentor; species Dermacentor albipictus. The sequence goes on along the minus strand of NW_027225575.1, from coordinate 4,900,103 downwards.
TTTTGTTGCAAACATTGATCTAAAACTCTATTTCGTTACAGTAACGGGTGTTTTGGAAGCAACGAGCTGGAGAAATTTCAAGCTTTCTTGTTCTTTGCGTGAGTAGAAGAAATTTATCAAATGTATGTTAATTTGAGTTCTTCTCGATGCCTTGCCTGGGAACTAAAACATTTGCCGCTTGCCACCAACCCAGGAGCATCGAGATGAAATTTGAATGAAGCGCAATTTGGGAGCAGCATGCTGGATAAATTTCTACGTTGTAGGTGCATCGGGGCGCAACAGAAAATTTCCCAAGTTCCCAATGGAACCATTAAAAATGCTCCTTCGAGCAGTGAAATAAATTTTGGAATCATCGCTGTAAGCAAACGGCTCAACATTTCTGCTTGAAACTTTACACACGTGTACAGGAGACCCTCGACGCTAAGCATCAATCTTTGAAAGTACCTTGTTGTGTTCAGGAACGTTGTCAGTGGTGGCGCTTTCGAGGTCGCCGACGCAACATGTGCATGGCTCCGCGCAGCCAGAGGCGATCAACAGGGTGCAGAAAATCGGCACGAGAAATTTGCACAAGAACTGAAAAGGTGAAAGCTCCCGAGTGAATTGAAAACTCCCGGTGAACTGAAAACTGCCGAGGACACAAGGCCGCGCGTCGGCGTCTCTGTCTTGGAGAAGTCTGCTTTGTTGGAATTCTCGTTCCCCATTCTGCAAGGTCTCGCGCGGCTGACTTGTGTGCGCAAGTTTGCAAACACCAGCAATGCCTTAGCAAACCGCCATAAAGATCCCTACACGGAGAAGAGCAACGTTAAAAGGTAAATCATGCCTACATACGGATGCTGACGGGGGAGATTGAGTGACGACAGCAACTTATGGGGCGACGCCAATCGTGCGGATATTGCAGCCATGCTTCAAGCGCGATGACACGCACGGTGCACGTCGGATTTCTATTCTCCAATACCGAGTTTTAAACGGCGGCGAGATGGGACCGGTCGTTGTTTGATTTCGCGTGTAGACATTCAAAAACCATTCGCTGACACCTTTCGCTAAGTGTGCGCTCCTCGCACTCGTGTGCGACTGCGGCTACGCCATGCTGCAACTCTGACGCGCGTCACCGGACCACGCCTGTCGGATATATGAAACCTCCCCGTGACCGCGAAGTGCCGTCTTTTTTTTTTTTCTTTTTCGACGTCGTTTTTTTCCTCCACCCGGGAGGCAACTTTACCGACGCCGTCGACCTTTCCGTTCCGCCATAGGCCATCGCGTCTGATTCTCCGCCGACGTTTCGCCCACCTGCGCACGTCCCGCCTCCCCACAGCCAAGGTGAATGACGCGGAAGTGCAGACTGTCCCGCAGTGTTTGCCGCAGCGGGACAACGCGTTAGGCAACACTGTCATCCAACGCTGCGTTACACGCTTTTTTTCTTTCTCTCTCTCCCCCTTTCCCTTGTTTCTATTATTTCACCCGCAGCGCTCCGCGCATATAGCTTCGAGAAGTCCGCATGCTATTTCCCGCTCTTCCTTGACTGCGCTTGTTTTGCTATCAAAGCGCGGACACTATGTAAAAGCTCCAAGTCAGCTTCCACGCCCTGCACAGCCTCCGCAGGTCAGATTCTGCGCAAGAGTATTTTTTTCCCGGAAAGTTTGCCTAACGGCGTAAGCAGATATATAAATGTAGGCCGGTTTCGGCGATGTACGCCAACAGCGCTCGATGGGTGGTCCCATAGAGCCAAGAATCTCGTGGGATGAAGGCCCACTATTTGCAGGTAGCGCCGTCGGATCTTGTTTAGGCCAGGGCCTGTCCATAACAGGCGTTTGATTGCAGCCGCGGAGGCTCGACCGATGGGGTAAGCGCAGCCCCGCACACGGAGTCTCCACAACACCACCTGCTGCTCCTCCTAGCAGGCAAGGCCGCCTGGGAGGTTTGAACCACACGGTGGAGTTGAACGTCGTGTGGTGCGGCGGATAATCTCCTTCCGGTGGAGAAAATCACCCTTAAGGTCACTTGGGAAAAGTGCACTGTTGGTGGCAGCTCATTGTGGGTAGTGGTGTTGGCTTGTATGCGCGCAGAAATAGTGTCTCGTGGAATCCACTGTATCCGAAGGTGACCGGGCTCTGGAAAACCATTAACGATAAACGACCGTCGATAGACACAAACCGGCACCCGATTTTTGTACAGGCGACGGCCCGTGACGCCGTGGTACTGAAGCACTGTGCGGTGTGCACGTTAGAAAACTATCTTGAATGGTATTTTTTTATGGGTCCATGTTACATACAGGTCGGCGAAAACCCGACGGCCATCAATCACGCTGTCGAGGCGATTTTGGGGGGAAAAACCGTCGACGGACTAGTCTATACTTGCTTTCAGTTTACGTCAACTACTGCCGCCATCACGTGCGACTCTCGTGCGATATGACGAGTCCTCGCAAGGTCAACAATGGCGGCGCATATTCTGCACGTCAGTGCCGCCGCTACAGCTCGTGTTGCAATGAGGATGGAACAAATGGCAGACACACTGTCGCCAATCGACGGATGTTAACCTTTTGCCATGGTCGAATAGTATCGTAGAATTTTCTTTTTCGTTGCAACTCATAATGCCAAAACCCCTTTAAAACTAAAGAAAAAAGAACTCGGAAACGTTAGGGCGTCCTAAATAATTTAGTGTGTGCCTTGCATCTACGAATTATAGCTTCGGTTTCAGTACTCAGGTGGTGGCGCGTCATGACGTCACGACGCAATGGCTCGATCCTTTTTTTCCAGCGGTCATGGTAGCTGCCACACGCGCGTGCAGGCAGGAGAAATACGCGCAGCACTCTTGTTAAGCTGGTGAAGCTTCAGGTGCCCGCAAAGCAAATTTCGCAAAATGTCTGACTTCGAGATGGTGATTGATGATAAGTTTTAAACGTGGTGGCGGGTTCACCTCAATAATCAAACATTTCTTGTTTCTCAAGAGACAAAGAACTGTAACAGCTGTGAAGAGAGCTTCGTGAGCATGTAACGTGCCGCACGCCTGGTGCAGCGCACACAAATTTTAAGGAGGGGGGGGGGGGGGTGGAGGGGGGGCGCCTACAGGATATCCGGACATCGCCCTGGATCCGTGCAAGCTCAAGATAATGTCAATATGACGCCAGGTGCGGCATTTCAAGACCAATTAACTGTAATTTAGAATTTGGGTGTGTAACAATCTAATTTCAAATTTGCAAATTGACGCTCAATTTTCAAAGCGTCATCATTTCACATGCCAGTAGCGTGCCGTAGAGTTCCGACCACTTCGAAAATATGTGTCAATGTGCTCCCCTCTAAAAATTCCTAATGGCTTGTTTAAGCGCTAGTGGGTTTCGGGTCATGGTGAACGTCTTGGTGAAGGCGACACACACACGTAGGGTACCGAGTGCGTGTGTCGCTCTCTCGTTTACTCCCTCCTTTCGCGATGCAAGACGCGTTCCCCTTTAAGAAGACGCCATTCTGACGCACCAGATGCCTTCGCTATTTCAGTTTTCTTTTCTTTTTATATTTATTTAAAGTCGGTCACGTGACAATCTGCTATTTATTTTGCCAAAATCACACCACCGTAAGCACTGCGAAGTGTCCCTCCTACACTATCACTGAAAAAGAAAAGCGCTGAACAATAAGTTAATTTGCAGTAAAATTAAGACACACCGTAAAATGTTAAACACACGCAGAAATATTTCAAAGAAAGGTTAAAGAAGTAAATTATCGGGTTTTACGTGCCAAAACCACGGTCTGATTATGAGGCACGCCGTAGTAGGGTGCTCCGGAAATTTGGGCAATCCGGGTTTTTTTAACGTGCAGCTAAGTCTGAAGTACACGGGTGTTCTCGTATTTCGCCCCAATCGAAATACGGCCGCTGTGGCCGGGATTCGATACCGCGACCTCGTGCTCAGGGGCCCAACACCACAGCCACACTCTAAAAAAAGTTTACACCCTTTGGGGCTTATTTTGTCCCACAACAACCGTCATCTGTCTTGCCCGCGTTTGCTTTCTTTCACGCTGCGAGCACGATACTTCCCAGTCAGAAACGGCTTGGGCGTGATTAGCGTGACACAGCATTTTTGACAGGAACGTAGCGAGCGCAGAGTTTTCAAGAAAGGAAACGCAAGCAACGCAGATGAGTACTGTTGTAGGACAAATATACACTCCAAAGGGCGCAACCGTTTTAAGAGTGTAAAAGAAAGGTTCAATGCCCCTGGAAAGAAAGTCTATAGCGCAGCTGGTGTTTTTTTTTCTCTCTTCTTCTTTAAGGACGCTCCGTTATCGCGCATGTTTGCCGAGACTCGTAAGTATCTTCTAGTAAAATTAGCGGAAGCGTTGCAACAGCCGGAGCGGCTACCTGCTTTTTTTTTTTCCTTTAGTTGGAATACATTTTTAAGAACTCGATCATCTGTGTCAAACAGCGGTGTTCTGTCTTTTCTGTTGCATTTCTGGGAGAGCCACATTTAAAATACGCAGCTAAGAGAGTCCGAGCAGGACGCGGTGTCACGTATAGAAAATCTGACCAGTACATGATAGTGTATAAGGATCTGGATAAAACTGTATTTAGGTATGGTGTCATGGCCTACGGACTGGCTTCGCCATTAGGCGAAATGTATTTAAACAGAATGCAGAAAATAACGAGTAACAACATAACACAGAGGAAAACAGTAACGCCGCTGACCACAATGAGCTGGTGGCAGAGCATGGCATATTTGATATTAAACAACTTATTCGTTTCGATAGTACTTACGACACATTATTTTTGGTGAACCTTTAAAAACAATAACAAAGAAAAAAGGTAGAAGTTCGCAAAGTGCGCAAGCCCGAAACTGAAACATTCGTTCTGCCAAGGCATTCACAAACTATCATGCTATCATAAGAGAACCGGGCCTTTTCATCTATCGTTCTGCTTCATTAAAATACTAGCAGTTCCCACCGTATCGTCATTCCGGAAAAAAATGTTTAACCGCCGGTTTTGACGAGCGTTTGACAGTTATCAGACGAAACGATGTGACGAGTGCTTTTCCAATGACGACTCCCTACAACTATTGTATAAAACAATGGAGTATTGTCTTTCAGTATCTATCTTTTGTGACTCAGTTTTGTCCAATACATTTCTGAACTACTTTATAAGGTCGAATAGAGGATTGCGTTACATACGTAACCTCTGTACCTGCTTACTATGGCATTGCTTAAAGCTTTACATTACTGATTGTTTAGGAATCACGTACTATAATGACTGCTGATTTACCATTGATGTATGTTGAGTAAATGTTGAATCAACGGACTTTAAACAAAATTTCAAAATCTGTGCAGTTCCCTCAACAGTTCCAGACTGATATCACTATTGAGAGTTTCTCAATAAATAATTTATTGGCTAAGTTGTGTTGAGCTTTGTAGTTGTGTTTTTGTTGCGCAGCAATTGAGTATAGCATATGAGAATTAGGGTTCGCAAATGAGGGCGACATTTGACATTTTTAATGCCAAGCACTCTTTGCCTCATTCTTGTCACTTAGCAGTGAGTATTTGGGTGATTTTTTCGGCTCGATTTCATAAAAGGTCAATAACGTGTGACCGATCGTGGCGTCGAAAGTTGGCGGTTGAGCACAGCAGCCCGATGCTCTAACCTTTATGGCATGAGTACACGCATGCTTTTCTCGCTCCAAAGCCAGACAGCTCTTTGATAAGCTCAGCGCGTAAGCCTCGTGTCACTTCCTCGTATTGCGACAGCTCGCGCTTTGATGCGCCGTGTTAGACTGTATTATCTCCGGGACCGGCCCTCTTTCATAGCCATTTACGCTACGTAGAAACTGCGACGTTGAACCAGCTTCATGATCGCCCAAGCTCATAATATTTTAACATTTGTTCGCTGGCGTACAAATCTCATCGTCGTTTTAGCATACACCAGATGACATAGCCATAGGTAGGGTCCAAAACGCGCACGTTTCAAGGAGCAGACGAATGCGAAATTCACTTGCAAACACGGTGACTGCGCGCGTGTGGAGTTGCCTAAAAGTAGATGCGGCGGCAGCGCAGCTGGTGGCGATAAGACAGACGCTGCCTCTGGCGCCGCTACCTTTGACCATCGGACGCGCTGTGGGAACCATGGGATGCAAGCGCGCAAGGGCTGTAAACATACATCTGAGAGCTCTTCGAATTTCCTGCGCCGCACCCTCTGTCTGGAAATAATTCTTTTTATCCAACGGCCGTAGTACTACAGAGATCAAACAACAACGCGCTTTGACATCGCAGCGCGCAGCCGCTATAACCATCGATTCGAAAGAGCTTCGGACTCAGCAACAGCCGCAACAGTATGACTGCTTATCGCTGTCTCAGCGGCTGCTCTCAACTCTCGCCTTACAAGCATGCGACAAAATTCTTATTAAAATCTCACCAAATTGTCGGCCCCAAGCCTGCAGCTCTCGTATGTTCATTGAAATAAAAGAAGAATAAAGGGAAATGAAAGAAATACAAAGGTAACGGGCTCATATTACACTTACTTGTCGCAGCGTCGTCTGCAAAGGCCTTGCAAATTATTTTGAAAAAGTGTTTTTGCTAAATAATAAAGAAATTAGTAATAATATTATATATTAGGTGGCGCCATAAACGTGAAATTAGTGATTGGATGTGTGCGCGCGTGCTTAACTCTGTTTTGAGCAGACTTTTGCACTAGTACGCATAGTGCACCCTTAGTTTCGTAGTCGAATTTTTGATAGTCGTATATTTATTGATTACACTACAAATTAAGTTGTCATTTATAAATTTATGAGGTCTCATATGAGAAAAATTATCAATAATTAGGGATTTTTCATTGCCGTTATCTTGTGTTGCAAAGGTTTTAATAACTGAATACGATAGTGATGCTGTCAGCGGTTTTCGACTCTTACTAGGTAACGGTTGTACGGTGGTTCGCGCCTCGCCCTTTTTGGTGCAAGTATTGTTCTTTTCTTTTTGGACATCATTACGCACGTTTTAGTGAAATGGCCCAATGAAAATGTCGGATGTTTATCCGTTGAAGTCGTTGGCTGACCCAGCAACTGGTCTTCGAATGATGTTCGAGCCTGGCAGTTTTGATGAGTTGCGCCGCAGAATTCATGATGTCTGTTGGAAGGAAGGCGAACAACCAACCACACGCGAACGTCAACACAAAGGTAACTGCGTTTTGTTGAGCACATAGCCAAATTGAGCACATAGCCTCTCTTTTTTTCTTTTCTTTTTTTTATTATTTTTTTTTACTTCGGCGAGCGTGAGATGTTAAGCACACCGTTCACTTCCTCAGGCAAACCGCATGCCCCGGAGCGAAAGCGCGCGAAACTAGCGCTTGCTGCCGCCGCTACTATGACTGCAACAATGGAAGGCGAAGAAGAGGAGGCAGCGGCGCCCCACGTACGTCAAACTGCATCGCTTCATTTGTTCCTGTCTAATAAATTTACCTTAGGTACGATTACTCCGCATGAGAGAACACACTTGCAACATAAGGAGCAGCTCCATTGCACAACGAACATTTTGCCCCATGGAAAGGCCTTCTTTCGTATAAAGCGCTTGTTACTTCGTTCCGATACGTGACAGGCGCGCTGCCCTTCAGGGCATTTAGGCAGGCATTGAGAAGAGCTTACGAGAGCCACGACGTTAGTTATTCTTCCATTTTAACTTAAACATTTTTATGCATGGCTGGTCTTGAAGTATACTGCTTCTTCATAGCGGCAATAAAATGCAAGTAAACCGTCGTGAATGCATGCCAAATTAAAATGTAGGAATGGTTAAATTGTGGCTGCGATGAATATTACCGATCCGCGGTTTCCATAGAGCTTAGTGCATTGGCAGATTGCTTAATCGATACTGGCGCCTGCCGCGGTATTCCGGTAGCTATGCAATGCGCCGCTGAGCAACATATCACGGGTTTGAACCGAGCCGCGGGCGCCGCATTACAAAGAGGCGGAATGCAAAAACGCTCGTGCATTGTGCATTGGGAGCACGTCAAAATTTTCCAGAAAATTAAAATTAATTCGGTGTCCCCCACTACGGCCTGCCTCATAATCATATCATGGTTTTGGCACGCACGTATAGGATGCCAGAAGTTATTTTTTTTATCCGTAGTGGCTCATCGTATACCTTACGGTTAGTGTGCTCACCTTTTGTCGTATAGCGGTTAACTGCGCCTCGATTTGCGTTGTGGCTAATGACGCGGTGCGCCGCAAAATATATTTCACCTTTTCGGTATGTGCGGAGAACGGCACACCGATAAGACCTGCTTCGTTGCGGGGTCGCTACACGGATACACGTCACAAATGAACAGAAGCGCAGTGGCGACGTCGGCAAAGAACACAGCCGCCGACGGGCTCGCCCTATTACTATAGGGCTCCGTGTTTTCGGAGTTTTTCTTGAAATTCGGAGGGTGTTTTTCGGAGTTTATTTTTTGGCGGAAATTCGGCATTTATCTGAGTTTACTTCTCGTAAATCCTCAATTTACCGAAATTCGGAGTTTAATTTTTCACTGTTCTAAACGCTCCAAAATCTTAGATGAAATGATATCTGAACACGAAAACATCAGAACACACGAAGCGTGTTTTAGTTGTCTGGAAAGTTTGAACGCACTAACACATATACACACAAGCACAAAACTTGAATACAAGACACCTACGTTTGTGCGTATTACCACCTTAAAGCTTGCTGTATTAGACACAAGCGTACTTTACGAGATTGCTGTCAATGATGGAAGCGCGCTCCTTTCGGTTGATGATTCTCAGCTTTGGAAATGCCCGTTCAACGTTTGCGCTAGAAACGGGGAGAGTCAGAAGACTCAGCGCACAGCGAGGAAGTACTGGCCACTGGACAGTGTGAAGTCTCCAAAACGACAAGGGTTCCACAATTTTGCTGATTTCATAGCTCTCATAGTTTACAAAATCACTTATGAGCATGATAACATCGTCAGTTTTAAGAAACACTAACATAAAGATAGGCGTATATATGTTTCGAACGCACGGGATAGCTCATGCTTCACATTTAGATTCACAATTTGAACATTGCACCAAAACGATTCACTGGTGTACTGGAGCGTATCGCAAAGGTTCGTCTCAACTGTCTGTTTCCACATTTCAGCGACAGCACCGTATAGTATCCATGAAGGTCGGCCACAGTCGTTGAGCGGTCATTCACGTCAAGAAAAACCAACGGACTTGCGACTTCTGATGTGAAGACCTCAGGTAGGTCACAACATTGACTAAGGAGCGCGTGCAAAGTATAGGGTACACATGGCCAAGGTATACCCTGGTACGCCAGGTTTGCCCTGGTGTACCAGGCAGAGAGTATACTCTCTGCCCCAAGTTCCTTAATGACCGAGATCACGGCACACGAATTCGTTTTAAGAAACCTCAGCTCAATCAGCAACTCGTGCACAACTTCAGGCGATGAAACAAGAGTTTTGAGCTTCTCCCACTTCTTTCCTTTGGCATCGTCGCTTCTCAAGGAAAACAAAATGGCACGCCAATAGTCCAGAACATCTTTTAGAGCATAATAAAAAGAGAATTACCTAGACGGACATACAACCTTCAGTGACTTGATGGTCATGCCCACGGCCACGCACACAAGACCAAACTTATGGCGCAGCTTTCGCGACGACTTCAACAGGGCAGGAAAGCGCACAACAAAATCTTGACCAACCTTAAATGAGCTGGTCTTAATTCCATCCTGCAGAGCATTGTTATGTAGGCGGCACGGATCTTTGAAGTGAAGTGCCTTGAAATCGGGGCCGGAGAGTTGCAAGTCCTTGTGAAGCCTCTGCATGTAGGAAGCTGAATCGGAGCACAACACAGCTACGTCCGCTAAGGGCTTTCCAACCTTCTGAAGAGCGGTTTGCATCAGCATGCCAACTGATACTGCGTTACACTGCCGAACTACTTGCAAGTCTATCATGAAGGTCCTACGTCCAGGAAGCTCGCCGACGTAGAAGGTTGCAAACACCGCCACTGCCGGACGTTCGCGCAGTTCCGGCGACTCGCCGATGGTGATGAAAATGGGGCGGTCTTTCATCGAAGAGCTTATCTTCGCAATGTCTTTCGCAGTGACCTCACGTAGGTATTTCCGATATAGTTGATCACTACCTGACATCGCGCCGCCGGACACTTGTTTCGAAAGAGGCTGCCAAGAGGTCCATCAGCCTAGTGCAGTGGAATCCCAGCATGACAGGGTGCACGGCAAGACTGGTGCGGGATGTCATCTGCATATTGTCTGATGCATTCTTCCAGCGAGCTTCGCTGTGACGAGTTGCCTAAGGGATAGCACTAACATGATGATGTGAACAAATTGGATTGCGACCAAATTAAGTCTGTTAAGGCACCGGGCATATAAGGATGCGTGCACAAGAAACGGAGAAACCGAGTCAGGCTGTACGAAGCATGCTATATACACTCTCACACAGCCGTAAATTCAGAGCACCAACAGTTAAAAAAAAGACTCACCCGTGTCTAGACGCGGCTTCTTCAGCTGGACGTTACGTCGTGACTAGGATAGGAATAAACTTTATTTGTCCAACAGGTTATTGATGTTGGTGCCCGGGGCCAGGCTGCCAGGGGTCCATCGCCCGAGGAAAATCTTTCGAGATTCTCGCCCACGTCGTGACTAGATGCTCCGCAATTCTCAAGGCGCCCTTGCCGTGGGCAATGCTAACTGTCACACGACAAAACTTGCCAACAATGACTCCTTCAGACGATGTTGACTCTTCAAAATAACTAAACTCGATCCTTTACGTAGTCGCTGGAAAGCTTTCGTTGCCTTCCCATTTTGCTTGCCCAAGATTTCTGTTCACGCGCTACAGAAATGCGTCAATGAGCATGTCATGCTTTCCGCAAGCAGGCTTTCCGTGCTCAATGTGGTCTCACTTTCTCGGGGACGACAAGATCTTTGTTAAATGTGCGATCGGTGCGGTCTACAAGATACTGTTGACGTAAGGCAAAGTTTATATCGGCCAAACCTGCCGATGTATGTATGACCGCTTAGAACACGCCCTTTATCGAAGGGCTTTCGATAAAGGACGGAAGAGGGTCATATTGGCCGTTAAAATCGGAGTTTATCGTATAAATCCGAATTCTCAACACTTTTACCGGCGAGTGTCTATCGGACTTTTTTTTGGATTTACCCGAAAACACGGAGCCCTATATACCTATCACCTATCGCCGCCAAACATACCGCCGTAGGCATCTTCATCAAACGTGGCGCGCGTTGCCGTTGAAGGCGCATTGCACGCTTGTAAAAGGCGGTAATCCAAACGTGCTACTGTTCACTGCCGCCTCTTTCAGCTAGATATCGCCGAATGAGCGTTGCTTGCAGAAACGAAAGAAGCGCTCGGCAAAGCGTTGGCGCCCCAAACTAAGCGCCGCATTCGAGCACCGTTTGCGTGGCGCGTGCATGAAGACAGCTCACTGCACAGACGCTAGAGCGCAATGCGCACAAGGACATGTACGCGATGCGCTGCACACAAGTCGCGCGGAATGATCGGCGCCACGCGGCAGCAGATGCAAATCTTCAAAGACGCGGTGCCGGTTCTCACTCGTCGTACAAGCACGCCCACGGTGTGCTTGCAATTGGCGTATTTTCAGGTCTGCCCTGCTGCTGAACTACTACCGAAAGATCCGAATTGCTGCTTGGTATCGGCTGTACACTATAGCATGGTCTTTAGGTTTTGCGAGAGAGCCAGGAATATATTTCACCGCTGTGAAACAAACATTGTGCTTATATATCTTAGGTGACACTTACTGTAGCAACCCATTTCTTCCTTTTCGCGACGGCCCTTGTAAAGAGACGCAAATATTTACTTGCCAGTTTACTGTTTACTACTATTTAGTGCGTAGTTATGTGTAGTATGTGGCGAATTCTTAAACTGCATAATCTCATTTTCTGTCCGCATTCCCTTCTCGTAGGTTAGGTTACACATGCAGCAAATGCCCAGGTGCTAATTTGTCGTACATGAAGAGCAGCTTGGCGTCGTTTCTTGTGAAGAGACCTCCACTGATCAGCGGCTGATTCACCATGAAGCTCGCATCTTTGTTGCCACTCTCCGTAAGTGGGATTTTTAACTATTTTTTGAGCTGCTCTCTAGTGTGACAGCTGCCACATGGACGTTGTGAAGGCTTACTTTCGATGTGCTCTGCATTTTAGTAGTAAAGGATAGGCTACCTTTTGAGTGAAGGTATTTCCCTTTTTTTGTGTGAGAATATTTATCAGCCTAACCAAGTGATGCGTGCGCACTTAAAACAACAGCGCAAACAGACGAGGACGATGGAATAGGTACGATCGCACACAAGTTCGGCTGAACTAGAAGTTTGTTTTTGAAGACAGAGGTCAGAGATTGGTCAACTTGACAAAGATAAAAGACATGCATGTGTGGCAGAAACATCCAGGTGCGACAAGAAAAAAAAAAAGGAAATGGAAGTCGTCATGTGCAGTAAACGTGCGCTGCTAGATACAGGACCATTTCCTGAGCCTACTTCGATTTCCCCAGACCACATCGAATCGCACCAAAGCTAGTTAAGGAGCGCAGAAGCACGGATACCACATTCCGGAGGCGCGGCACGTGCAAACAAGTTGGCGGCCCTTACTTCGTGTGCCGCAGGTGGAGCTATTCAGTGCTTGACTCTTCCCGAAAGTGTAGCGGGAGCCTGGCACGGTTCCAGGTAACGCAGGGCCCGAGCAAAGCTGCTTTGTAGCACTGAAACGTCGCCCCCTTCCGCCTTTGTGACGGTAGTTGCAGACCAGGAAGGCAATATCGCAGAGAGAAGTAAGCACTCGGACAATTGGGGCCCAAGGAGCGACCCTTTGCACCGGGTGTGACGCAATCGCACGGGCGTCTACCATTGGCCGAAAATGACGACACTCAAGCGGGCTCGCCGAGTGGCCGAAAATGGCGTCACCTTAGCGGGCTCTCCCATTGGCCGACCGTGACGTGTCTTCGAGACACCGAAGGGCTTAAAAGACGGAGACCTGGAGCAGCAACAGGGCATTCCGAGAGCATTCCTTGATTCATCTCTTTCGAGCTTCTTGCCACGGGCCGCAGCGTCCGAGTTGCTGCCGGCCCATAATGACTGTACGACTGTTAATTGGCTCTCTGTAAATAATGTAAATAAACCTCCCAAGTGTTTTCATCTCGAAGTCCTCCTCAACTCCTACAGCGCCAAAAACGAAAATTGAAAGATTTCTCCTATAAGTGACACCTAACGAGAAATTTTATATTAAGAACTTCAACTCTTTCCCACTAAGGGCAACAAAAAGCTTGCTTGTGCATTTGTCTTCTTCACGATAAATAAATAATGATTTCGGAATTCCTCTCCCGTTTTGGTCTTTGTGATAAAACGAAATTGTTTTTTCTGCCGTAAGGGGCAGAAAGAACGATTGTTTCATCACAAAGACCAGAACACAAGAAGAATTATGGAATCATTATTTATACATCGTGAAAAAGTCAAATGCACAAGCAAGCTTTCTGTTTTTCTTAGTGGGAAAGAGCTACTGCAGCATTACACGTTAGGAATTGTATCGCTTATACGACAAATCTTTCAGTTTTCATGTGTTTCTTGTTTGCTTTTGACGCAGGTGTTGCTTCTACAGGACATGTGTTTCCTTCCTTTTTTTTTTCTTGTCGCACCGGGCTGTTTCTAGCACGCACACATGGTTTTTCGTTCTAAAGTTGGCTAGTGTGTTCAAAATGTTTGTTTTGACGAATGAACTTCTAGTCGAGTCACCGTTCGTGCGTGTTCCAACCTTACGTCATCCTTCCCGTCTCTGCGTGGGTGGTTTGTGAAGTATCTACATAGTTTTCATACACCAAATTGCGGCAGTGTTCACAGAATTGATACATGAAGTTATTTGCGTTGCTTATTTCTCCAAGAACGCTACAGCTTCTCATCTTCTGTTTGTTTTCAGCATTGCTGTGCATGTTTGTAGTTCAATTTACAGGAGTCCCTTGAGGCAGCCAATTAGAGTGATGATGACTATCTGTGTGCAAGATTTATCAATTTCATCCATGCAAGGTATGACATCGGTCACCTACCTTATTATAGGTCTGCAAGCGTTCACAGTTTTTAAACGCACTAAGCTCTACATTTCGGTACTCGTGACGCTGCTTTGTAATGTGCTGCATTCTCCAGGCGCAGAAAGCTTCTTTATGCTGTAAGTGTATGTGTTCTTTTTGTATAACCTGGAGAAAAATTTGTCATGAGCTTAAATATGCATGTATATTGCTTTCATTTCACTTTTTCTCAACGCGGATGCTGTAGCTCTGTCTTTAAGTAGCCGCTTTGCCCCAACTTTTATGCAACTTCTCTATATTTTATGCAGCGAAATTCTGGTGGCATCTTTATATTTTACGTGCGCAAGTGAGGTAAATGATGTTTTGTATATGCATTCATTTGCGTTTTTCCCTAGCTCACCAATCTGGCTGTCCAGTCATGGGAACCTTTTCTCGCGCTTTATAATGGGTATTTCTGGGCTATTTGATGCTGCACGTGCTGGCGACCATTGATACCGCTGTTGGGAATTGTGTTATCTGTGTGTTAATATCAGTTTTCTGTACTAGATATGTATCTCTTACTTATATGATTGAAAGCATTCGCTAGCCATGTCTTAGCTCTTTATTGATAGAGTTACCACTTTGTTGCTGGGTATGGTGCAAAAGGCCCCAAAAAGTGCTTTCAGTTTTGTGCAAGTGCAGAAAAATTAACTGACATTGAGCTCCCTACATTGAGCATATGCTACCAATGAACTCCTCTGCACCCCAAATTAACATATGTGCTGTGCAGTTTGTTCTTGACTTGTCTCAACGAGATAAGCTGCATTCAGTACACAAAAGCTTTAGAAGTTTACTTCTGAAGAAAGCAAACCTGACTCGTCAGAAACGCGTGATTCAGGTGTTTCTCACCATGCCCAACATCTTTCTAAATGACGTCTGGTCGATTAATAATTAGGTTGAGTGATGCTATGGTGCAGAATAATTGGGCAACATGAAAATATATATATCGCGAAGGTAAAAAGCTGGAAGCAGCACATGAGCCTACTCTGGTTCTCCATTAGATTTTAACTGTGGCAAAAGACGGATGCTAAAGCTCGTATATGTTTGCGTGAGGTCATTTGTTTCCAGTCTATTTGTTTTGCCTTCTCACAGGCAGCCGTATATCATTCTGTGATGTGTTGGTGTGTGAAACATACTAATGTTGAGAGGTCTTTTGCGTGTTCACACATGCAAGCCAGCTTCGAGAGTTCATGTGTTCAAAGCCCTGCCTTTTGTGTCAGCAAGCCGTCTTGTCATTAACTTAATTCACAAGAGAAGGCCACAATGATTGTTCTGATTGAGTTCAAATCTATAGTTTTTTTTAGACGTGTTTACATTGTTAAGAGTGCTGTAGGCACTAGCCTATTCTTCAGTTTCCATGTAGTTGTACCCTATGTGCTCTGATGTTTAATGTGCATGCATCTCTAGTGCAAATAAAGGTACCTGAAATAGGTCAGTCTCTCCTTTGGTTTCTTCGTGTTATAGAAAGTTGAGAATGTTATAGCTGTATTTGAATGCCTTCTGAATAATCTTTTTTTGTAAGGGAACAACTGGCTACGCGATGGAGTAGCAGGAAAAGGGGGGAAAAAACAGAAAACCTGCGCTTGCACTGTGCCAAGCTGAGGTAGTGGTCCGCTAAAAGCAGCGATGCTTTCGCGGACATCAATTTACATGTTAATGGCACATAAAGAACTTGAATTTTCCCTATTCCGCATATTTATCTATTGTTTCCTTCATTCGCGCAAACGTAAAGCTAAGTTCTGTCATTCAGGCGAACGCACTGCCCAGTCCCGCTCAAAAACATCAATGGTTATATGCGGGCTTACGAAATATTGTATTTGTATATTTTACGTCATAATGAAGAAAGACAGAATAATTAACTTTTTATTAGTAACGTCATGGCACATGTCGCCACTGTGAAATTGAAGCCGGGCGGTAGTGAAGTATTGTAAGCAGAAGTCGTAAGAAAGCGCCACTCTCGAAATATCCAACTGTAAAATGTGCTGTCAAATGTCTTTGCATTCTAGTCATCCGTTTTAACGGGTTCTCGTTTTATCCGGTTAACTGGAGCGGCAAGGAATTTTAATGCGAATCGCGCTCTTCGCATTTCATCAGACCAGTTTTCTTTCCGGCTATGTAGCTATATCCCATAAAAAATGTGCGCCGATCCCGAATGCAGTGAGGTTTCAAAATTTGTGTGCCAATCCCGAGAGTAGGTGCCACGGGGTATGCGCCGCCCTTCAGTGAACTGCTTTGACGCCAACTTGGGTCACTGCGTGCACGCCACTGGTGTTGGGCAGAATTCACGGCGGCACCGCCAGAGGACGCAGCTTGTCCAGCTTGGCCAGCGAGGAGCCCGCGGCTGCAGTACACAAGCCTCATTACAGGACGCGTCCCGGCTATTTGCATACTTACATAATTATCTTAAATGAGTCCTGCCAGATTTTCTTTTTCTGCATATTTTGGGGACTGATATGTCGAAAGTAGCTATAGCGTAGCCAGAAATTTCGTACGGGTTGCAGCTCGGCCACCTCCTTATAGATTATGTCGAGGGATCAAGCACATAAATAATAACTGCACTGTCATTGCCAAAGATGCTGCAAACGAATTTTTGAACGGTACGCACTGTCAGGACTAGTAAAATATGTATTTTCTCATAAAAAGAATATGCTCGTATGTCAAAAATATGCTGCCCGAAATAACTTATATCAATGCTTCGATGTTGTTGTCTATTTAATAGGTATAGAAAATATCACAAAAAAATTAGAACTATATCAGTTCGAAACCACCAAAGCAGTGCTTGCCGCTGATACGGAAACTGTAAAGGCCATGAAATGAACAAGTTGAGTACAAATACGTTAATTAAATTTTGTCAGTCAAGAACCTTGTTTACATTTTTGTACATATGCAACGGCCAAGGAATAATCTCAATGACGCTGTCATTTGTTTCAATGTATAGCGCAGGAGCAGCTGTCACCAGTCGTGTATTGTAATGGCACCAAAATTATATTCGCAACAGAGAGCACAAATAAAAAGCAGGAATTCTGTAAAATATACCAGGGCGAGTCAAACGAAAGTGAAACAATGGGAATATATGACAAACGGGGTACTTTATTTAAAAGTAGTCTCCATAAGCATTTAGAGATTTGTCTCACTGACTAACGAGTCGCGTGATTCCCGTCTCATAAAACTCCTTGGGTTGCTACTTCAAAAAGTCCGTGACTGACTCTTTCACGTCATCGTGCGACGCAAATCTGGTTCCCTTGAGCAGTTTTTTCTTTCTTTTTTCAATTGTCCCCAAATGAGGAAGTCGCAAGGCGACAGGTCAGATGTGTGGCGGATGTTGCAGCGTTTCCCACTTGAACTTTGCCAGTTTTGCATTAACCACATCAGCCGCGTCCGCACGGGCATTGTCGTGGAGCAAAATGACCCCATTCGTCAATTTTCCATATCCTTTATTCTTGAATGCGACACGCAGACGATCCGTCATTTCACAATATCGGAAACGATTGATAGTCTCTCCAGGGTCAGCAAATTCTATCAGTAATGGCCCCTGGCGATCGAAAAAGATGTCAACACCTCTCCGGCGGAAATGACAGCCTTTACTATCTTTGGGAGTGGTGAATTTGAATATTTCCACTGTAAGCTATGCCGTCGTGTTTCAGGCTCGTAGTAGTGGCACCATGATTCGAGCCCGGTCGCAATTTCAGCCAAGAAGTCGTTACCCTCATCGCGATACCGCATCAGATGAGTCCAGGCAGCGCCGAACTTCTCCGTCTTCTGGCAGTGGCTCAAAATCTTGCGCATCCATTGCGCACGCAAGAACCGATAATCGAGATGTTCATGAATTATGGTGTGAACCGAACCGTCGCTGATGTTCGCACGCTCTGCCTGTTCATCGATGCTTACCCTCTCTTCTTGTCTAATCAGGTCATCAACCTTTGCAATTGCGATGGGGGTGATTGCACGGTGGCTTTGGCACGGTCTTGGATCGTACTTGCAACTTTCACGTCCTTCTTTGAACAATTTACTCCAATGCTTCACAATGACCAATAAAATACAACGTTCAACGTACACGGCGGCGATACAGCGACTAATTTCTTTTGGGGAAACACCTTCAGCTATCAAAAACTTCACGACACCGCGCTGTACAACTTTTGCAACGTCCATTATGTCATACAATAATGCACAACGCAGTATATGATAGCATTAAAGAACCTTGATCCTCACACCTATGAGTCGCTTTTTTTAAATGACAGATGCCTCTGTGCTACGCGCATATGCCTCGCAGATAATGAACCGAACCATTATTGCGCGGGGTTGGCTGGCTCACTTCCATTTGACTCGCCCTCGTACATTAGAAATGCGAAGTTACAGCTTGATAAAGGGAAAAAAAGTGTCACTGGAAACAAAGTGCACTGCACGTATACACAAAGCCTCGCAATAAGATATTTAGGTAAACGCAAAAGTCTCCAATAAATCTACGTAGCTAAGAAAAAGTCACCGTGCATGATGCGTCAAACGAGGCAAGTAAACATGTTGCGCAATCACAGATTCACTGATCACAGAATCCTAAACCCTCCCTCCACTCCCCCACGATGTATCGCGCGCAAAGGAAAGCGGCTCCCCGCTTTTCTCCCTTGCACACACAAGACTGAGCCACCATCCTCGGCTCACCCATGCCCGCCCCACTACGTTTTTTTTTTTTTAATCATTCACACATACAGCATGCTGCGCGCGGTCATGATGTTATTGCCCGTGGACTTCATACCGAACACGAGGGTGACAGGCGACGGCAGGAATATGCGCCTGGAGTGTCCATATAATTGTTATCGCAATAATATAATCAGAGTATCCGGCAACTTAAGCGTCCCGTGGACGATTAAATTGCGCAAAACAAGAAGTAACAAAATCCAACTTTCACCATGCGACAATTCGCTGCGCCGCAACGTTTTTTTTTTATTATTTTTCGGGGGGGGGGGGGCACCGAGATGAAGAAACGCGAAGGAAAGCATGTTGGCCACAATCGAATGCCTACTTTGGGCACCTAATGTGGCGACCGAAGGAATATCGAAGAAAACATGAGACGCTTGGTCCACAGAGTATATACGCATACTGATCCGCATCCTACACACCGGCGAGACAAGACTTTCCGGAGAGGTTGCGCTCAAGCGAACGCGTCGCAATCCGTCGAGTCCCCACAGTGATGGCAGCGAGCGACCGTTGCTTCTTTTTCTCGTCTGCTATCCAGAAGGCGTCCAGAACTCTGCCAGGCGAAAATCCGCTAGGCCAGAGAAAAACGAACGCTCACCGAAGTGCGCCGCGCGGTGGTCGGGGCAATACGAGAAAAACGCATGCACTCTGGCTGGCTCTGGCAGGCCGCGGGTAGCGAGAACAAGAAAATTAAATTATGGGGTTTTACGTGCCCAAACCCCTTTCTGATTATGAGGCACGCCGTAGTGGAGGACTCCGGAAATTTCGACCACCTGGGGTTCTTTACCGTGCACCTAAATATAAGTAGCACGGGTGTTTTCGCATTTCGCCCCCATCGGGCGGCGAGAACAAGAAAATTGAAGATGCTCAGTGGGTCCTCGCAAATAAAAGTCAAAGTAAAAAAAAAATAAGAACGTAGTTACCTTTGCTGGCTTTAGTGTCTTGACATGGATGCTTTGGCGCACGTGAAAGAAATGTTGATATTATTTTCTGTGACATGACGGCATCAATGAACCTCCGCAACGCTTCGTCCCATTGACCTCGCTGCGTGCTTTGTCAACTTGTCTGATAGTGTGCTGATTTGGCTTTGTCTCGTTGTATGTTCTGATGTACGACTTTAGAAAACTCAATGCACCTTTTGACGCCAACTGGCGTCAAATGTTCACAACAACATTAAACGCACTATCTTCCGGAATTGAAAATCTCAAGCACGACTTTGGAAATGTCAGTGCATCTTCCGCATCAAAAGTTTACGAGAACATTATGCCCATAAAGCTTCGGAATTGAAATCCATGCGCATCGTAGATTCCGCGGCCTGCGCGAGATGCCGCGACGAGCACGCTCGCCATCAAAACGCTCTTGAAACTTTGTGCTCGGATGGCGCTTCTTGCGTTACGATATGTGATTCCCGGTGCATGGGCGTTGCCGCGAAAATGCAGAGTTTGCAATGTTCGCGCTGAAATGGCTTTTCGAGCGTGAAAACGACATCCTAGAGAAAATCCTGAATGACTTCCGGCACCGGGGGTTCTTTTGATCGGCGGTGCATGGACAGCACGAAAAATTTTCGGGGGTGGGCTGAAGCCCGATTAAGCCCCCTCCCCCGTCCCCTGGCTACGCCCCTGGAAAGTAGGTACCAGTCTAAGGATAAGCAGACATGGCTTCAATTTTGCATTTGCAGTAAGCACCCTAAATGAATGGATGGATGGGAAAAAAATTTATGGAGCATATACATTTCGGAAGTGCCCAGCATCTTCGCAAGTGGCGGAACTGTGTGTGTATTTAAATATATATATATATATATATATATATATATATATATATATATATATATATATATATATATATATAGTTTCGATCGGTGGACCGATCTTCGTCAGGGTTGACAACCCTGACGTAGATCGGTCCACCGATCGAAACTGTCGAAATTAAATACTTGTTCTGTTTACCTTGTAGCACCACTCAAGTTCTTTACGTTTGAAAGGTAGCCTGAAGAATCCCTCTTTGCCTACTACTATCTTATATATATATATATATATATATATATATATATGAAAGGAAGGCAGAGATGTTAACCAGTCAAGAGTCCGGTTGGCTACCCTGCGCTGGGGGAAGGGAGAAGGGGAAATGAAAGAAGGGAGAGAAAGAGCGAGACGGGGGTAGATCGAGACGTGCACTAAGAGCACTGCAGTCAAAGGCGATCGCACAAGCTAGACGTTCTCAGAAAGCACAAAAGTGCCTTTAGTGCCTTCTGAGCCGATGATCGATGGGGACGGTGTTCTATGTTCTCCTTGTACTATAGCAACACCCCTCCCATTTCTCCTCCTGCAGTTGACTCGCCGAAGCCTTCTTCCTTTTCCGCTGACAGGTTCGATTACTTCTTCCACTGCGATGCATCGTCAGTTTGAAAGTCCTATGGTGCGTAACCAACGTCCCAGAGCAATCAAACAACCACAGTGAGGCGACAAAACGGCACAACAACCTTCGTTGAAAGAATGACAACGGTAAGAGCACAGATTCTACTCGAAAGTGTATTTCTCACTGCGACGACGCCGCCATCGACATACGAAAGGGAGTGGACAAAAAATGACTGAAACTAAAAGAGAAAGCGCGTATATGCGCGAAGCCACGGCCAGCCGAGCACATCACCACAACGACGTGTCACGGGAACGACACGAAGGGCCAGGTCTCGGAGACGTCACCGGCCGTGCTTGGCTACGCGGCCCGCTCGCTTCCTCGACGACGGCGCGAGTCCCCCAGTCCCTTTCTCCTTTCCCCGCAGCCATGCGCAGCAGACGCAGCGGAGGCCAGCGACACACTCGCATGGTCCCCGGCGGTGAACGCCCCCTTCCTTCCTCCCTGACCACCGCGCGCTCGCTTTGCCATGCTGCGCGCTTAAAAAGACGCCCAGCTGTTTGTTGCCGTCGGGGGCTCGCGAGGACCGAGAGGGACAGCGCGCTCCGTCGGCGCTCCTTTGTGCCCCGCCTCGCTGAAAACCGTGCAGCACGGGGGCAGAGAGAGAGAGCGTCGCTTTACACCCGCGGATGAAATCGGAATGCGATTTGTTGAATTCTCGAGTGCTTTACTAACAGCACCCGCAACCGCGCTGTCAGTTGCCGCGATTCACCGACGCTCGCGAGATGGACCAGCCGGGCACAGCAAACAGTTGCGTCAATTTCCCGCAGTTTAGGCAGGCAACGCTGTACCATTTTTACTGTGACATGGCACAACGCAGCCGCACCATTCCTTTCCTGACCTCTCCTTCCGCACTCGCCCGCGCTGCCCTCATCCGTGACCGGCCAAGACAATGGCTAGCCCCAGCTTCGCGGCGACACACACGCATTCGCTGTACGAAAGATTATGAGAGAGAGAGAGAGACGGGTGAAGGAAGAACGAGCCGGAGGAAACAAGTTGCGCGGACGTCTCGGCTAATAAGAATAATTTGCGCGCCTTTTACGTGCCGGGGCAACGGTCGAGGCATACACGCCCGACTGATGCGCCGTGATGGATCCAGAGCGACAGCGAGAGCGAGTCGAAATTTTCGACGCATGCCCGGCTTGAAGGGGGTCTCTCTATGCACGAGCTGCCTACGCCGCGAGATCCCGACACAATCCGGCGGCACTCCACAGCGCGTTCGAGGGGGCGCTCAGTAGACTGGCTTACAACATTCGCTCTCAAGGCGCAGAGACGCACAATTGAGAGCGGGAAAGAAATAAACCAGGAAAAAAGGTTATTGCACGTCACAGACGAGTTATCAGTCAGAAATGCGAGCTAGAGAGAAAGAGCAGAGGGTGCAGCGCACAAGTCCTGCATAGTGAACATCGACAAGCGATGCCATTTACACTAACCGCCAATTTCCACTGCAAAGAAACGTAAGGTCGCTCCGCCAACGGCTCTAGAACACAAAGGCCTATGCCGGCAAATCCTCACAACTACCGTTGCAATAAGCTGTCAAAACATTCGAGACGAGAGGTGACAAAGGTGCGCGAAGCTGTGCGCCATTGGCAGACAGGAATGTACGTGCCACACGTGTGCGACAGGTACTGCATACCAGATCTTTGCGCTCTTGGCGGGTTCGAAGCGCGTGCTTTCCTCTATGTACTCGCGATCTCCTTGTTTGCCCGGCGAGGACGTGCCACTATCGCCTTTTTCGGTTGCGCTTACGGAGAAGCAACGTCTCAATCGGGTTGCGCAAACGGTGGACGAAGCTGCACCTCGCGCGCTCACACGAAGCGGCGAAATTCGAGCGGCCTGAACTTCTTCGCCTGAGGCTTCTGCAACGGCATTTCTACGAACGGGGCACGTCTCCCCTTACAACTTCGCGGAGGAATTACACCATTCTACAACCTCCTCACGCAGCAATACGCAGTCTGTAAGGTTGTCGCTCGCAAATTATGCTGACGCTATGGATGGCTCGTGATCAATACGCCCTGCCGGCACTCACTCTAGGGCGGACAAGTTATAGTAGGACGAAGGCACTTGAAAAGAACTTAAGAACCGCGAAACAAACGATGGAAAGCAGAATGGAATAGACATACGACGCGACGAATTAGAAAGAGAGAGAGAGAGAAGTTGGCTAAATCCAAGTATGGATAAGTGGAAGGTAAGGTATGTTGGATTAACTGATGATCAGAGTTGGGCTAGTCATGTAAAATGCGAAGAAGAGAGAACCCGGCGGTTTATTAGGGTAATAGAATGAGTATCAATGGAAGAAGAGACGCCCAACCGGTAGCAGCTGAAGATCAGATGGACTGATGAGATTACAAAACTTCCACGCACGGGATGGAGTTGGCTGACACACGACAGCTGTAACTGGAGATCGCTGGGGCAATGTGATCATAATGATGACGAATACAAAGAGGCAACGGCAGAAGAATAGATAGATAGAAATTATTGACAGGAAAGACAGTAAGGTCGACCTGAGCTAGTGCTCTCTAGTCTGCTGCTCTGCACTGGGGAGGACGGAAGGGAAGTGAAAGTACTGGGATGAGTGATGACGATAAGAGAAGTGGTGAGTGCTTATGTATATTAGACAGTGGCCCTACTAGAGCCGCTCGTCTAGCTTGGTGCCCTGCAAAAACTTCAACAGCGACTTAGTTGCCCGCATTGAAGTTGTAGTGTCAGGCCATGGGCCGAGGATAGCGTCCTCCGACAGTGCTTGCCTGCGAACGCTGGCTATGAAACTTTGAGACGTCCTTCGCTCCAGCAAAGAAGCTGGGTAATCGCACAATATGTGTTCGAGCGTTTAAGGCGTCTGGCAGTGTTTGTAATCAAGGCTGTTCGACTGGCCGATGAGGTATAGCGACGGGCGAAAGCAACCCCCAGCCAAATCCTGTGTGGCAATGGCGTTTTGCTCCGCGTAACCTTCGGGGACAAACAGAATTTACCGTCTGTGTCGATCATATATCTAGGCGTCTGTGGATGTGTGAATCCATGAACACCTACGTAATGGCGCCCACACGTGTACAACGGACAGACAACTGGGCGTATATGTGACCGTCCTAGACTCGCAACGTGGTCACTTTCGTTAGCTACATTTAAAAATTGGAGGGCGCTTAAGCTTCGCCTTCAAGAGTGGAACGCGATAGCGTTCCCGTCGACCCGCCAAGGGATGTAAGACAATGGGCTACGGCGCAGAGACTACGCGCCCCGCATCGGACGCGGTGAGCGTCGAGCAACGCAGCGTTCGGCGCGGCAACGAAATGTGTGCCTGAGCAAGCAACGCACGCCTGAGCCTTAGAAACAGCTCGTTTCTAAGGCAACACCGCATTCACTAGACGCGCTTTTGTACCGCTTTGAAGCATCGAACTCGTGGCTCAGTGGTAGTGCCTCCGTCTCACACTCCGGAGACCCTGGTTCGATCCCCACCCAGCCCATCTTGTAAGTTGTTTTTTATTTATGAAGTGCCTGCTGGGATTTATCGCTCACGGCCAACGCCGCCAACGCCGACACCGACGACACCGGCTTTTCTGCGACACGAGCTCCTTAACGCTACCGCGTTAATAACAACTGCGACTCCCCCATAGCACGAGGCTCTTCGCCTCGGTTCTAGGTCTTTCGTTAGGAATAGCAATGGATGAACAAACAGCCCATCACAATAATAACGGAAAACCACCGCTAACAAAGTGTCTTGAAAATAGAGACTAAGCGAAACCTGATTCAATTGCCATTTGCTGATTAGTGGCTGCTCGCAAAGCTTTGCATGCGTCTAGCAACCTGCAAACATTGCATTCTTCGAATGCAAACTTCGGACTCGACATATCGTAGTGCATACGCCCAGGGTCCTTTCAGCCCACTATGCTAAATCTCTCAGGCCCACTGAAGGGCATTTTTTTTTAAATCAAAGCAACCAAGCGCAGCACAGAAAGTTTCGAGAAAACCGGAGCGCCAATGCTCGTCGGCGAGGCTGAGGTGCGCGCGCGATGGAAACGGCAATTAGGAGCCAGCGAGCGCCCTGCAATTTTGCTGCGCGATCCGGGCAGCTCGCGTGGGACGAGAAAACCCGGAGGCAAGGATTTGCTCCCCATGCGGCCCCGGCAGGACAGTCGAGGAGAGAGCCAGGTTGACGGAAAGGGGGCGGTGGGGGGGGGGGGGGGGGGAATGAGCGCTTGTCTCGACGAGCGGATTGCGGCGGCCGCGTTTCAGGTGGAAGAGTAAACTGCGCCGGGAACCGTTAGGTCAGAGTACAAGCACTCGATCCTTCCACCGCCAGACAACCGGGGTGAAAGTTCAGATACGCGCGGCTCGCCAATGTGTGCGCCGAAGTACTTACAGTACATATTACGTGCGCGGCATCACGCAAATCTGGGGGCGCCCGCGCGCGCGGAATGATGCTGCTGCTGGTGCTGCTTGCTCGAAGCAGCGCAACAAGTCGCCAATTCTCCCCATTAGCGATACAATTGCGCCCTCTCCTCGGCGCTGCTAAAAAGGAAGAAAGAGCGAAACAAGTCCCGCAAAATTTTGGCTGTTTTCAGCAATTGTTCATAAAAGAAGCCGTAGAGGGAAAACGTGATTCTAGAATACACAATTCTCTCACTTTTGCCGCATCTTGTCCGAGGCTCTTGCATCGACGGAATTGAAAGCGGAGCAAGCAAGACAAAAAAAAAAACTGCCAGAGAAATTTTGAGAGAGAGAGAGAGGGACGTTTATTAATTGACATATTATATAACCCGCCGTGGCTGCTCAGTGGCTATGGTGTTGGGCTGCTGAGCACGAGGTCGTGGGATCGAATCCCGGCCACGGCGGCCGCATTTCGATGGGGGCGAAATGCGAAAATACCCGTGTGTTTAGATTTAGGTGCACGTTAAAGAACCCCAGGTGGTCGAAATTTCCGGAGTCCTCCAATACGGCGTGCCTCATGATCAGAAAGTGGTTTTGTCACGTAAAACCCCATATTTAAATTTATATATATATAGGCCACCCCAGTGGCTTTTCTGCCGAGGCGCTTAGATTAGGTTAATTGTGAAGAAATGCCAAGGTGAATTGGTTGAACCTGTTGAAGGGAAGTGCGCTAGTGAGCTGAGCCATAAGAACGAGAACGACGAAAGGAAACACACGACCGCTAGACAAGAAAACACGTAAAATCATTTAAATGTATCAATCCGTTCGTAGCCCACGTGACAACGTTGTCGATCGACGATATGGAGACCAAGCAGCATATATTAAAGCGCATGCAGCGACAACCTCGATCACGCAGAGGGCGACCGAAAGGCGGGAAGGAGCGGACGACACAGATTAGGGCGCCAACAATCGACGCAGGGCTCCTGTTACCCTTGGCGATTCAGCCCAGCGGCGATTTCCTTTGGCCGGACAGAAGCTGCCGCTCGCCAGCATCAACGAGCGTAACCGTCTCACATCGCAGAGGCCAGACACAAAAGGTTCGCTTCCAGTTAAACCGCCGGAGATCGCCTCCCACTGACACCGGACGTCGACTATTGGCGGCGAGGAGTTACGGAGTCGCCATCTATCGGAAGCGCCTCGCTGGCGTAGTATGAGGGATCACGTGGCGCGCTCCTGATAGGTTTTGCTGTCAGCGCTCACTGAAAACACCACGCGCGAGCTCTCCCGGACATTTCTGCAAGTACTTTCGAAACCAGAGAAGTTTTTTTAAACTCAAATGACAGAATCGTTTACAGACGCTATCTCTTTACCGAATACGTACAGTGAACGCCACTGCGTGTGGTCGCCGCGATGGAGTCTCCCGAACCGGCTTCTTGCGTGAATGGTGGGTAAACGCTGAGAGTAAACTATGTGAAATATGCTCTTATAGTGTTTGTATAACTAAATGGAGCGTAATAGAACGAAGCTCCAATGCAGCGATCGCACAGGTTCGCAGCGACCGACTGCGCGTCTGCATGCTTGTCCGCGCACTGTTTCGCTTTCTCCGCGCGCGCGCGTTTTCGCACCGTGCCATTAGCTTTAGGTCGCAGAATATGAGCATTTGACAGTATACAAGCAACCATTGTCGCGTGGGCGCTATCAGAGCTGTTCAGAAATAATTTCATTGTAGAGACTTCGACGCCTGTGATAAGCCGTCGCGACGATATCTTTTTTTTTCTTCTAAATTCTTGGACACTTCAATATTGTTTCTCGAGTTGCGTCGCACTGTATGTTTATCGGTGTTCTCGGCGTGCGATTTTTCACTGCTTCTTTTTTTGTAATCAAGTGCATTAATTCATAACACAAACATAACCATATTGCATGCTTTTTTTTAAATGTGTTTCTTACCGCTACCTTTCCACTCCAGTGAACTTGCCAGTATCTATAGCATCGACAAGTTCATTGACCAAACCGTCATGACATTAGCCGGGCAGCGGACTCGGGCGAGCGTCTCAGTGCGCGTTTTTCGAACATCGCAGACCCGGCGCCGTGGCAGAAATGTTCCTCGCGTCTGTGCTTGCTGCATACCCGAGTTGTAGACGATGACTGTTTGCCTGTTTTGCGGTTCGCGAGCCAAGCTTCACGCAGCTTGTCCTGCAGCTACGTGTGAATAAGGCTGACACCGGGCTCCGTTGCGTATGTCAGGCACTGCGGCACCGAGCAGTAGCCTTCCATGTTGCGCTCCTTCAAAGGCAGCCACTGCCTATTGTAGTACTTTCAAGCATTGTAAAGGAGACACTCGAAGCGGGAAAATCTCGCCACTAAACGAGGATCGCAGCGCACGAGGGAACATGAACTCTCGTTTTCAACTCGCTTCGGCGCTCCCGAAGCAGCCGACGCGGCCACTATGTCCACGTGATCCCTAATAGCACGTCATGCCGACGGCGGCGCCAGCTTTTCCAGGCTCGAGGCCAATACTCGCGGACAGCTTTTTTTGGCTATGAAGCGAAAGCTACGGGGGCGGAGCTTTTGCACATGACTGTATTCGTAGGCAATGCAGTCCGGGCGCGCTCGGCACCAGTTTCGGTTTCGCCGACCTCGCACAACTTCTCTAGTCAAGGCAGATACAATAACTCGACGTGAATCAATGTTTATTCACATACGATATGTACCAAGTTCTTAACAGCCAGCATCGCAGCGTGTGTCGGAGCTCCGCGACGCGCCACCGTCGCTGGCGTCGGTAGAGCCGGCGCAGCAGTCAGCTCGCTCACTCGTTTGTACGTGCCGATGGTTTCGATTTCCAGAGGGGCCCGCTTTGTTTCCGCGCAGACGCTGGATAAACTTTTTCCATGTGCTTCAACAGTCTTTAGTTGCTAATGTTAGTCAACAGCCTCTGAGGGGAGTTGATTGGCGGGACAGCAAGCGACGAACACCCTCCAGAAGACACGGGCGCCATTTTGCGTTGCATGAACGTGCAAAACGTGCAACCGTCTTGGGTGCGCCAAAACTCGAAAGAGCAACCTAAAAGTACAATACAATACCAATATTTCACTGGTGAAGGTTACGCATTATTTGAAATTGGGTGCTGTAAAAAACAAAAATAGTATTGTTTCCTACTTCCCACGTATGAAAACGTGAGCAAAACTACGAGACTACTTCCAGCAGCGGTGAAAGAGGCGCGCTTTGTTTCCATAGCCTTCGCTTCATAGCCAAGAAAAGTTGTCCACGAGTATAGCATGCATTACTCCTTTCTTTAGCAATCAACCTTCCATGCGGACGGCATTAGTACAGTTCGATGGCGTCAAAAACGCCAGGCTGTTTGATCAACTGAGTGCTACGCGCTAGTATGCTGCTTCGCTTGTTAGTATTTATTTATTTATTTATTTATTTATTTATTTATTTATTTATTTATTTATTTATTTATTAGCTCTATCACTTTCCAAACAAACGCACGCGACTATGGCTAACGGCGCGCAGGAGCGCTCTGGGAGAACTTAGACCACCTGGAGTTCATTTTCAGAGCGTGAGAAATCTGCTCAGAATATAATTGCGTCGCAACATATTCACCCCCATCTGAATGCGGTTACCGCAGCCTCCTGCACAGCAGTAGGGAGCCATAGGATGCCGAGTGTGTTTTCGTGCAAGCGACGCCACACTTTCTGCCAACTCGGGTTTCTGCACATTGGGCAGTATACACTCGGACAGAGTTTGCAACACAAAATGATGGCGCCGATGACGTACTCCGAGCAATGAGTCACAACGGTGAGAAGGCAGATATGCCTCGCCCGTTCGTTAGCTGCGATGGTGACAGAGCACTGCACCCAAATGACTCTTTGGTGCACAGATTTCTATGACTGCGGTGCGCTTCGGCGCAATGACCGCGACGGCGTCGTTTCTATAGAACTAGCTGAATCCGAGGCTAGTTTGTCCATCGTATACGTGAAAGCTTTTCACATATGCAGCGCAGAACACACGGACTAAAAACAAAACAAAAAAAGAATGGTAAATACACACGGGCACTGTAAACGTAGAAATAGTGAACAGAAGCTTAGCACGGTTTAGTTCTCTGTTGGCAAGGAACAAACAGACAGCGTCCGCATGTGTTCGCCTTCAGCAGCGCTGCAAAAATGCTTCCCTGTCGTGCCACTACACGGTGCACTCCGTCATGCGCGCATCAGTCACCTCCCTGTTCACCGCGTAAATGACAGGCCAGCCCCTACAGACGCTATATTTATACTTTCTTTTTTCTTGCGCGCGCGCGCCCTCGATAAGTGGGAAACACACGTTTCTACGGTAGATGGCCGCCCTGACAACGCTACGCCTGCTCGCATATGGAGCGCGGCATATGCCGAGTTTTTTTATTTCGCGCTCTGGTAGTGTCGTGCGCGTTCCCAGTTCCACTGCCGCGCGGTTTTCAAAGTACGATACGCCAAATCACAGTTAAAGAAATGTAGAGAAATGGCCCCACCGTCGGGCGCTTCGCCCGCAACGAGCCAAGCAACGGAGCCAGCGCGCTCCCGTTCTCGTGTTAGAGCCCCCTCCGGGAAAGTCCAAGCAAGCGGATCTTCCTCGCCGCGTGGTGTGCAAACCACTTTGCACCCAGACCGGACAAGTGGGCACGCAGAGTGCTTCCGTGGAAAGCATGACTCAGCCCTTGGCAACGCCTCCCAGCGACGCGAGTACGAGGCGGCCGCGGCGTGCCGCATCGCATTCCGCACGAACAGGGCGGCTGCGGTCGGTCACGGCAAGGTGACCCCTGGTCTCTCTGCCGTCCGTCTTCGCCGGCGGCGGAGGCCCCGGCACAGCAGCAGCCACCTGTGGCAGGAGGCGCCCCTAATCTTGCCATGCCCGGACAAGGAGCTCTCGCCGCGCGCGCCTCGCGACCCCAACTCTTGGCGTTTCTTTAGCTTTTCTTTAGGAGCCCACAAACTCGGGGAACAGGGATACACAAGAGGCTCGCACAAGCACCCACACCTTTATCTCCCGGCCTCTCTCCCCCGCCTCTTGTCGCTGGAGGCGCGGCGAGCAGCGTTCCTGTCGGGACGAAAAGAGCCGGCCGGCAGACCCCGCATCCCTTGGCGCCAGCTCTTGCTGTCAGCAGTGCGAAAAAATAAAAATCTAGATAAATGTGAAACCTTTCGCGTACGCCAAGGTGATGCGCAAGGATAGCGACAGACGTAGTACACGGCTTGCTGCCCGCAACGGAACAATTAAGATCGCTCCATGCAGTACCTACAGTGTGGCCCGATTCCTACGCGGTCCGCTCTCGGGCGCGCTAATAGAGCGCTAATATTGCCCCAGGACCCAGACTAGGGTAACCTCGTTCGCGTAGTCAAATAGACGTAAGTAGATGCAGCTAGGCTGACCCAACGATGACGGACGCAGCTCCGATCGACATCGAAGAACACCCGTCGCGGGGCAAAAATTAAAAAAAAAATAAGAAGACAAGCAGACATCCATGGCCGTTTTTTTCGAAATCCACACCATGACAAAACGTTCGAAAGCTGTTGTAGACGAGGGACATCAAGGCCGCATTCTGTTATACGCCGAACACCGCACATTGAGTGTTCCCCACCGGCTATGTTTCTACCGCGTCGTTGGAACTTGTCGATCGCTCGGTGGGGGCTTGACAGGCTTCCCACAAGCCGCGTATTGGCTTAGCACACAAAAAGCCGGATTACCCGCGAGCCGAAAAGCTGACACGCGTGACGCCCTCCCCGAAAGCAAAGTAGAATATGAACAGGAAAAAAAAACATAAAAACAAAACGCAGCATAAGCGGGCCATTATACAAAATACGCATGAAGCAACAATAATATAATCCCATTAAGGAATCGGGAAGTGCTGACGCACCCAATCAATTGTCAGTAATCAAATGCCGTATAAATGAAAGAGATTACACTCTCGGCATCGTGCATTTAGATTTTGGAAGTCCCTCGCTGTATAGCGAAGCCGAAACAAATATTTCAACATTTGCCAAGCATCGGCGTACGTACCGCCGAGCTGGTGTGTTTACGAAGCGCGAGGACCGTTCCCCGACTAAAGGCGGCGGTAACCCAACCGGGACTTACCTACTCGAATTACAATTCCGACCTGCCCCAAGCTTGGTTGACCCACCGCGGTGTTGCCCGGTGGCTTCTGCTAGTGAGCACGAGGTCGCGAGTTCGATCCCGAGTCGCGGCGACTACATTCCAACGACGGTGGAACGCGAAAAGTGCTCGTACGCCGCGCATCAGGCGCAAGTTGAAGCCTCGGTGGTCAAAATCCGCAGCCCTCCGTCCACTGCGGCGAATTCATCGATCATATAAATCCCCTGCCCTGCTTTAGAACTTAAAGCTGAATGAATCAAGCCAACAGACTGTCTTGCAAGCCACTTGTGATGTTCTCGCCCCTAATGTCACCGCTTGTGCCCGTCCTCGTGGAAGCACTTACACTGTCAAAGCTCGAAGGGACGACCGCTCCTCAGTACGCTGTCGAGTAGCGTCTATATTTTCCTCGTCAAACTGCGGCCCGTGGCAGGACTAAAAGTGTCCCGCGTCCCCAACTAGTTTACATAAGACACCAAGCGGGAAAACAAGGTCCCAAAATGTAATAATAATCACACCAAATAAGGGCTGCGGCTGAAGGTCAGTGCCAGCATTACGAATGCGAGCGTGCGACTACGAAAGGAAGACGCATATATACAATTTCTCTGCTGTGACTGTTAAGTCGAACGCGTTGAATATATATATATATATATATATATATATATATATATATATATATATATATATATATATATATATATATATATATATATATATATATATATATATACCTTTCTAACAATCAGCGTGGCTAAAAAAGTTGTGTGCCTGTGGTTTCCCGTTATTGTTCCTATTTATTGAGCTATCTACACATGTCGTATGATGTTCTATGGGTATAAGTAAATCTGTTATTGAATGTTAGCGCAGTGTGTTTGTCAAATGTGCCTTTCTGTGTTCCTGTTGTTCAGCTTGCGCTGCAACAAAGTAGAGGACATTTAGGCAGTCGGTTCCGAATTATGGGGAACGACTTCATCTCAAAAAGTGTTTACGGCGATTACGTCAGTCTCGCCAAGGATAAAATCGCATCCCTTTCCAATGTTAACGTTACAGAACCATTTAGCGTGAGTATTCGCAACTTTCACGTACGGTGGCGCCGTCGTGCGGCGGCGGCCGGAAATAATCGAAAGATTATACTCGCCGCCCGTTCGGGTGGCGTATTGGTGTTGTGTACGCTCTCCTTCACTTTTTGTTCATGTTTTAACGCGTACAAAGCTCCTGAGGGATCCTGAAGGACACTTAACATGCTAAGAATGAGCAAACACAGAAGTAACCGTATTCGCTGCGTGCCGCAATGGGTGCCGAGCGGTAGTTATGCGGTAGGTGGTGTGAGCCTTCACTCATTCCCACCGGCTGCGTCGATGAGGAAGAAATTGATTATTAAGCTGCGGATTGGCAAAGCTGTCACAGAAGCGATGAAGGTTTGCAGTGCGCACTTTATGCCGGAGGACTTTTTTTGGAATACGACAGATGAGTGACGATTCCGAGCACTTGAGATCGGGAATAGGCGCACCTTCATAAAGACGCAGGCATAGCTCTATATTACGTACAGGGAAAGAAACAATGCGCAATGTTAATTCAAATGTGTTGTAGGATGATTGACGCTTGTGTTCTTGCCACTCATGCCCTTGCGGGTACGCTGGAGCGCAAACATTCTCCGTCAAGCCTTGTACCTGCTTCAAAATTTCTTGTTCTCGTTCATGCATTCGTGCTCTGCAACGCCGGCTTGACATTCCACCATTTCGGAACAGAGAGATGAGTTTCTTATTTGTGCATCGAAGCAAAGTGACGCAGGCGTAGAGGGACCTGGAATTAGTACCTCGTCTGCCACTTCGATGCGCGGCTGCTACGTGTGCACAGGCGCGCGTGACTGCACTCGTAAGGTAACAAATCGTAGTCCGACAAACGTTAAACTACTGACTGTGCAGTGTTCGCGTAGCGAACCCTGAGCTGTTCTGGGTGCATATTATTTTATAAAGATAACTGGAAGAATGAAGCGAGCATTGCCGCAGACGACTATGTATCGCTTGATCTGTCTGTAGGCAAGACGCGTTAGGACTCACTAAGGCTGTAAAACTACCGCAAGACTGTAGCTTGCATAGCACGCATAAAGCGCAATAACCAAATTACAAGGGTGAACGGTTATCGTATTAGCTCGCAAAAGCAGTCAGATATGGTTTTTTGTTTACTTCTGGCGTTCAACATACAGTTTTGTGAAATGACTTGGGTCGCGCGACACCAGGAAGGTTTTTTTTTTTCTCGACACGGCGGCGACAACTTCCGGAGAGCACCACACCGTATAAAAGTTCATGGTACCCACTCAAAGAGGTCAAATTAATAGAATAGCAAATCAAAAGCACGGTCACTTCTCTTAATAACACCGTCGCGGTAAAACTGAAACCACAGCTCATGTGGCTTGCTTCGAAGTCGCGAAGTTTTTATGCAAAGGCCTTCAACAGTCACAGACGTCCACGTGCCCGCTTTTATGCCGCAACATACAAGATGACCAGCGAAGCTGGCTTCGAATCCCGCGTTCTGCTCGCCCAATATGAGCCATTACGCAGGCTAACGACAGCGGGCGTGTAAATTTAAGAGACATTTCAGCATGACGACGCGAAACAACATGCCACTGAGCAAGACGACCGCAGCACTGCACCGACTGCTCTAGTTCTTAATCTCTCGGACAGCCATGTTGGATTTAAGGTGGCGCCCCCTGTAGGCCGTGAAAGTTGCGAATACAGTTACAGCTGCAGCACCTGCATGATGAGCACGTGCTCTGTACTACGAGACGCCCAGTTGAACACGCGAATTTTAATCTGAGACAAGTACAAATAAAAGGGCGAGAAAGACGCCCTCACGTATGCCTTCTAAAGGTGAGGCTACGCAACAAAATTATCTGCCACTAATGGCAGATAATTTGGGGATATCACCTCCTCTACGTCCGCACCGTTGACAAGCTAGTATTTTCCTCCATATAGGTTTCTAATGTATTTCAAACCATAGCAAGCGCACGTCCTGCGTTCGTCAGTCATCTTTGTCCCTTCGCGCTTTCCTGACCATGAACCCATGTGGCAACTCGGTCAGTTCGCCATTTTTGTTGATGCAGTCGCGCACATCTGGCTCACATCTGACGCGACTGATTGTGTGCGCACGCGCATCAAGAGTACCAGAGAGGCTGAAGGGGACCTATCCCGCTTCACGAAATGAAAGGAGGGGTGACAAAGAACGTGTCGAATATTAGCAAAAGCGATGTGGTTACAGCCGCCGGCAGGGCCCAGAAAATAGACGAACTTAAATCTGCAGCCATGCGGCCTTCTGGACCGAGACGCAAACACGGCTGCTCATGGGGAGGGGGGAGGGGGGAAGTGTGCTGCAGCAAAGGAACGAACCCGTCGTAGTTAGTCGCGTTAAGAAATGCTAGAACATGCTCAGTCAAACCGACAAGACAACACTCGCAGCACAGTTGGCCGGCCTGAGCCATAGACGGCGAACTTGGAAGTTGAGGGAACTTTAAAGGAGGTTAATTTTCGATCACTTGTAGACCCTTAAATATATCTGGATGCGTTACAATTGTTACATGGAAATCATTCCTTGAGATATAGGGAGGACAAAAAACAGCTTGGTAATCTATTAAGCAGGGGCTACGTTCGCAGAAGTACCTCTGCCGCTAACTGCAGTGCTACATTTCCGCACGCACGAAGTCAAGACGACGATGGAAGTCATAGAGTAAGACAGAACGCAGATACTGCGTTGTATGTTCCCATATTTGACGTCCTGGCAACGCGACCAATGGCCCCACCATCCGAGCGCCCCTATACGTTCCTCTAATCAACGGCGCCGTTTTCATGCGCGTCCCAGAACAAATACGTGTTCCCTGCTATAAAACGAAACAAAAGAAACAAACACAAACCAAATAATACCTTCGGACTAATGCACGGGAGTCAGGCTAAAGCAACGGTATCCCGTACTGATCTGTCCTTGAAAACCTATATCGACAACGTCCGCTTCAGGTGCACAACGCGCCTTCCCCAGAATCGAACCGCCACGCCATGGACTCTCGCGTCGTGGAGCAGCACGCTATACTTACTGTCAAAGTATAACCCCGACGTTTCTAAAAATATGGCCGGGAAAGTCGCGGTGCTCGCCAAATGCTATAGCTCGTCGGTGGCGGACGTAGAGGATGGCGCTATGAAATATGGTACGACCCGGCGTAGTACACTATACGAACGATTCGGCGTAGGAAGCGCACAATAAACGAGGACAAAAAGGGAAGACGGGGATGCACAAATACCACCTACGTGTGCCCTATAGTTTCTGTCTCTTCTGCTCTCGTCTATCCCGTGTGACCTGCGCCAAATCCTGCAGACACCAAGTCGCCCAAATCGCCAATCTCCCACCAACAACTGCGTCCAACAAGCTTCCTACATGTTCAAACACTTCAAGTGTAGCCATCTTTCTGATTCATTGCACGTCGCACCGTCTCAAACTGCGCGTGTACTACTTGGGCCAGCACAATGCGTTGGCGGGCTAGTTGGGGCGAATCCATGAATATTTGTTTGGCGCAAAACAACAGACACAAGAAAGAGGATAGGACAAGTTGAGAGTGGCGCCTTGTCCTGGTCGTCTTGTGTCTGTTGTTTTGCGCTAAACAAAGTACTACTTGGGCCACCCAACCTACTCGTACGCCCCTACACCCTGTATTCTTCAGAATGTAACGAAGGTTTTCACAATGATCTACAAAGAAATTTTGCGCGCGCCACTGTTCCGTAAATATCGGTTTGGGTTGTACAAAGCGTGACCCAAGACGTGAGCACGCACGGCTGTACAAATAAAGTTTCTTCGTATTTAAGCCCGCGGAACACAAAGTTGCGAATCGACCGCAATGCACGCAGCCACAAACATTATACACTCACAATTAAAGGCTATAATAACTGCAACATGAAAGTAAAACGAAGAGTTCAACCAGCGTGATTTTACCTCAGTTGAAGGCAGTCCTAATGGAGGGAGAGGAAAGAATATGCATCTCAATTTTTTACTGCTTCCCACTTCTTTTTTCGGCTTAGAAATGCTAATAAACGTGCACGTCATTTCCTGTGTACACACGGGAAAGACGAGTCAGAGAGAAAAATTGAAAAAAAAAATGACAGTCACTTAGGTATCCTTACGTGATTTCAAAGCGAAAGCATTATGACTTCTCTAGTTAATTGGTTACGTCCATGATACATGACGTCATACATTGTCACGTATCCTTCACAACTTCCACCTTGCCCTAATTTGTACAAACCTCAATCCATCTTAACCAACGATGATTTTTACCAACTTTAATCCACCTTAATCCAACTTGCTCTAACCTGTAGCAACCTTAGTTCACCTTCATTCACTTTACTTCGCCTTAAGTCACCTTAATCTAACGTTTTCGAACTTTAATTCACTTACTTGCAGGAGCCGAAAAGAATGACAAGGGGAGTGTTTAAAAAATGCCCAAGCAAATGCTAGAATCCATGCGCGTGATTCTCTGTGGTCTCCAGACCACGGCCGCTAAATGCGCCGTGCGTGTGGTCGCTTAACCGGAGCCGCTTATCGCTGCTCTTTACATAATTTAAGGACCTTTCTCGGCACTTGTGCTGCCAACGCAGGAGAAGACCACACACAAGCTACTTCGTTGCGCGTTTTTGTGAAGTTTCAATTGGATTGGTAACTCAACCCATGCTCTGCAAGGCGCATGGCACTTCTGAATTACCTTTTTCGGCTTTGTTGATAACCGTGAGAATGCTTAACTTGCATTCATCGTTGTGCATCCTTCTTCTATGTCATCATCACCCCTCATCCATTCTTTACGTCCCTGCTACCCTTCCCCCTCTGCAGAGTAGCAGGCCAGATCACGCTAGCTCAGGCCGACCTTTTCTGCCTTCCTTCAAATAAGTCCTCCCTCTCTCTCACTCACGCTACTCTAATTCACCTTAGTTTACTCTAATTACCATTAATTACCCATAATTGCTACTAATTAACCCTGTTATACCATTTACTATCTTGTGTATTACTAGTGTTGTCATACAAGACGACAATGACGTCACTGATGATGACGATTTTTGGTACCATCGCTCGATCATGCCAGATTTTAAGCTTCATGGGGCATGTAGTGCTTTCGTATTAATAATAACATGAGACTAACGTCACATTCTGCAATAACGTACTTAGATGTAACGATTACACACTTATCATCGGTCGCGCCGAGCGGCCCAACCCTCAGAAAAGGCGGCATGCGAGCCAATGACAGGGGCGAAAAGAACGCTCTGAAAAAGAAAACAAGGAACCGTCGAAAAATCTGCGGAAGAACGGCAGATTGGGCGAGTTGGTGGTTTTCCATAATGTTTAAAAACAGCGCAAAGACGTACTCCGGAGAACGGAATAATGAATAAACGCAGTTGTAAGTCATCGCCGTGTGTGTCCCTTCCTCTATTGTCCGTTGTACGTATTTAGCGCTGTTTTTAAACATTATGGAAAAGTTTGTCCCCACTGTTACACGCAATCACACATCGATTCAGCAAAAAACACAGCTTCACTTTAGCTCAGTAATCATTTTCCCATCCTTGTAAACCCTAGCATGCTCAATGATATCAGGCGTTACAGCAGACTAACCAGCTGGAAAGCTTTTCGCTACCGCCTAACGGATCAAATTAATCAACATACAACTGTGGAAATATTTACAGAATTTTTGCAGGATAATGTGAACATATGCATAAATAAGGTCTCAATTCTAAAAGATTATGCTGCAGTTGACGGAGAGTATGAACACCTCAAAAGCAGCCCTACAAAGTATATGGAACAGGCACAAGCGTTGCAATAATCAACCAGCAGCATTTGACATTGCTTATCTTCACCACAGGGCTAAGATTGCTGGGCATTGCATAAAGTTCCAGTGGATACCTGGTCATGCCGGCATTTCGGGAAATGAAAGAGCGGACGAAGCTGCCAGAAATGGACTCCAATACCGCAAGTTCAGAAGAACATATTTTACAAAAGCCGACGCTTCAACCATGGCAAAAAAATATGCCTATCAAGAAAAAAACCGCATCCTGAACCTGCCGCTTCACCAAGATAACTTCCTACGTTACATTGACCCAGAAATGAGACCGAAAATTCCACGACCACTTCCTCGACACTTAGAGACATTGTACCATCGTCTTCGACTGAACGTGGCATATACGAACAATTATCTGTACCGCATAAGACTTACCACTAACCCATACTGTGATAACTGTCGCAACTTAGAGACAATTGAGCACATATTACTAGAATGCCCCGCGTACCGCGACGAGAGACAATTTTTTGAGCACCAAATGGACATGATTCGCCACGAACCGTTAACATTACCGAGCATCTTAGGTCCAATGCCCGGCCCTTCAAAACAGCGACGGGTTTTGGATTTATTGTTCAAATACCTGACAGAAATTGGTCAAATAGGAAAACTTTAAAAATTGCATCCTCCCTATACAAAAGCCTAAATTAACCCGCCATGTCACGTGTAAAAATTAGTATCAGGTCCACTCGGACATTTCATATTTATTTTTATCTTTTTTTCTCCCACTCTCTTCGGGAATCCTTTAATCCCATTCCCCATCCCTATACAGAGTAGCATGCCAGCGGTTATATACGCGCCGGCAAAATTCTCTGTTCTTCTAATAAAGAGCCCTCTCTCTCTCTCTCTAAGAGCCATCAGACGCCGATCCGAAAGAGCGTACCAACGGAACGGAAGTTTAGAAGCACGCAAAAGTGCGCTCAGAAAATTTACGCTGTAATGAGCAGATGCACGGAAAATTTAGGCAAACGGCGCTGGCGCGATTTCTGCGGCATGCTGTCTCCTCACACGTCTGTCCGTGTGTCCCACGAATTTTGCTAGTAATGCGTTCTTTAAGCGGACCTGTAATATGGAGATTCCTATTTCAAGCTCGCGCTGTAGCTCGGGACATGTGTGATATAATAGTTGCAGATTAATTTTGTGAGCTTATTTCCAGACCTGCTTTTTCATCACAATATGCAGAGTAAGAATTCTAAGCTTAGAATTCTAATCAGATTACGTATTTCTACACATTTCGAAAGACGTTCTCCTTACAATGCAGCGTAATTCATAGAGCGGGGATTTGTATCACACTGATCCGTTTATTGAATTGAAATGTGCATTGTCATTAGACAGAAGTATGGAAACCCTTATTAATCGAATAAGGCTAGGCACTGCCTACACAAAACATTTATTACACAGCATTGGCCATGCGGAAACCCCCGAATGTGATTGTGGATTTGTAGACGAAGATATAGATCACCCCGTCC
Organism: Dermacentor albipictus; assembly: GCF_038994185.2. Taxonomy (NCBI): domain Eukaryota; kingdom Metazoa; phylum Arthropoda; class Arachnida; order Ixodida; family Ixodidae; genus Dermacentor; species Dermacentor albipictus. The sequence continues at coordinate 4,860,143 of NW_027225575.1, read as the reverse complement.
TAGATTGCCCACATCACGACACACCAAGACGCCGACTTAAATCGATCCTAATTACATTACACCGCAGACCTTTCAGTTTAAAGGAACATTTGTGTCCTTAGCCAACAACGTCCTGCAGAAGAGAGCTTCAAAAGCACTGAAGACTTTTCTTGAAGACAGCGTTGGCCGTTATTAACGCTTTTATTATTCCTTTCATTTCAATGTCGCTCTATATATGTACGTGTTTGTGGATTATGTTATGTTGACTGTTGTGTTGACTATATATGATAATGCATTTACACGATGTATGTACTGTTAAGAACGGCCAGCTGCAGTACAAGTTTGCCAGCATTTACGCCAGTGGTGGCAACCTCATCTTCGAATTCCGCCGCCAACCTCTAGCCACGGCGTGATTAAGTCGACTTTGTGTCATGAACAATACGCGCATCCTCCACTCTCCGTCGCTTCAGCTCGGATGCGTTCGACGAAGCAGGCTTTGTGCTGAAACCGCCACCGTTACGCTCTAGCCTCGTCGCCGATGCGATTGAAGGAGTTCGACGACGCAGGCTTTGTGCGCAACAGCACAACGCTGACCTGATCTGCTACGGGTGGGGGAGTTGACGCGGGAACGCCGACGCATACTCCTTCCCACGCACCGACCAAGACGCAAGACAACGCGCTACCCGGAACGGCTCCGAGTTCTACGAAGCCCCTTTGACGTCGGCTCCGGACCATCGCACCTGTGTGTATGCGTGTGTGTGTAGACCGTGCCGCGGAGAGGCGGCTAGTTTGCGATGACTAAACGAACGTTCGCGTCACCTTGTATCGGGAGAGGCCCGAGTGCTTAAAAACCGCTGTTGTGCGGCTGCTCAGGTCACTTTTCTTAAGCAGACATGTTGGACTGAGACACTTCTCTCAAGCAGTCATGTTAGACTGATATAAATACTGTAAATAAAGCCATATTCCTCGTTCTCGATGAGAAGCAGTCCTTCCCTTCATCAACGTCCTCAGCGTGGATAAGTTGGACGACGGCATGGGCCAGCTACCTTCGAATTTATGCCGGACTCCAATCTTGACAACGGATCACGAGCGATGGCATTGAGCCCCCAATCCTGACAGTACCACCCGCTGACTAGAGACTGTTATTAGGCGACAGTATCATTTGTATTTTTGAGACTTTTCTACAGAACCATGGAGCCATTTAACTTGTATATTGTATGTACCAAAACGTTGTTTCTCAAGCACCTGGTGCTTGTATGAAAAAGTTATCCGTTATGTAATCTTTTACCCTGTATGTTGTAAGCTAGACCCTCTCAAGAGCTAAGGTATAGCCGGCACTTTAAATTGTGCGTTAACATCTCCTTATATCATAGCTATAAAAAAAAATCTCAGTAATGATACTTGAAGGGGTACATAGTAGGAGTTACAATTTTATTGTTTGTTTTTTAATGTCTTACGAGTCTTCTGTTTCATTCCTCCTTGTCGTTCCATCGGCCGGCTTCGACTAACCGAGTCCGCGGCCAACCCGCTTCCCCCGCGAGGGTCAAGCGCGCGTGCTCGCAGAAAGAAGGCCGACAGAGAGAGCAGCATTACACTCTCGAGCACGCCCGGAGCGGGACTCGAACCGGCCAGTTCGTCCACCGCCGAGGACAAGCCACGCCGGTTTTCATCGTCCCCACACCATACATGGATGTATAAAAAGTGTTTGGTTTGTCCCGTACCTTCACCTTCGAGGTGAAGGTGCGGTAAAAAAACGGTAAGGAAGCGTTAAAAAAAAAATTAGGGTTTTACGTGCCCAAACCACTTTCTGAGGGGGGGACTCCGGAAATGTTGACCACCTGGGGTTCTTTAACGTGCACCTAAATCTAACTACAAGGGTGTTTTCGCATTTCGCCCCCATGGAAATGCGGCCGCCGTGGCCGGGATTCGATCCCGCGACCTCGTGCTCAGCAGCCCAACACCATAGCCACTGAGCAACCACGGCGGGTAAGGACGAATCGTTGATGGGGACAAATAAAGTTTTCCTTATTAGCAACATTATGTGGCAAGTATGACGATAGCTGCGACAGACGAGATATCGCTGTCAAATTCTCGTGCCAGGTGTTTCAGTACGCACCTAGTAGTCAGAACTACGGTCTTCAACGGCGGCTTTTCCCATCGCACGTCAAGTTCGGGCTCGCTGTCGTGTACGATAAACATGTTTATGTCCTTAAAAGTAAGGACGTTAGCCATGGGACAATACGGCACCTTTTTAGGAGTGGAAATTTCGAGGGTGAACAGGAGTTTAGCAATCGGGCGATATTTGGAAAAGCATTCGGTATAGTATTTGTGAAAATGGTTTGCAAACCGAATGCACATCGTACGGGTAAGCACATTACGACACATGCATTCCCATTTTGCAAACGTGACCAGCGCGAGCGACTAAAAGGCTCTGGGCAGTGGCGCGACGTCGTATGTCTCTGTATATAACTGACACTGAGAGTGTTCAAGACGATGTGGCGCCCTGATAGGCCGTGCTACAGCGTCCACACAGTCTCACATTGTTCCATTCATACCTTTTTTTTTCTTTTCTCTCGTCTTTCATACCCCTTTTCCGCTTATTCAGTACAGTCGGAGATACCCTCAGGCTAACTTCACTGCCTTTGCCTCTATCTCCGTCTCTCTCACATACAAACGTGGCACCATGGACAACAGTGTTTCTCTCCTTTTGTATATCCCATGTGCCTGGCAAGAGGTTGAAAAACTGAATGAATGCTACTGTACTCACTAGATCACAGAGCAGGCCGACCTCCACAACGTCGTAGCGGCGATTCGCGCGCCAACTGTTCCTATGGGCACGCACGACACCCTGTGGTAAATACACTCTAAGATGGTTACCAGCGGCATTGCAGCTTCGAAGGAGCCGGCTATTACCGTCAATTCTAGAAATAGCTGCTTGTGTTCTCATTCTACTAATGTCAGTTTCTCCTCTGATAATAAACGATGTGCAAAAAATTATGGGGTTTTACGTGCCAAAACCGCTTCCTCATTTGAGGCACGTCGTAGTGGGGGACTCGGGAATAATTTGGACCATCTGGAGTTCTCTAACGTGCAGCTAAATCTAGGTACACTGGCGTTTTCGCATTTCGCCCCCATCGGAATGCGGCCGCCGTGGCCGGGATTCGACTCCACGACCTCGTAGCCCAACACCCAGTGGCGTAGCCAGAAATTTCGTTCGGGGTGGGGGGCTCACGTTGCAGCTCGGCCTCCTCCTTATAGAATTTGTCGATGGATCAAACACACGAATAATAACTGCATTACCATTGCCAAAGTAGCTGCAAACGAATTTTTGAACGCTACGCACTGTCAAGACAAGTAAATTATGTATTTTTTCATCAATGAATATACTCGTATGTCCCAAAAAATTGTGTCTGAAATAACTGATATCAATACTTCCATGTTTTTTGTCTATTTAATAAGTAAAGAAAATATCACAAAAATTTAGAACTATACCAGTTCGAAACCACCAAAGCGGTACTTGCCGCTGATATGGAAACTGTAAAGGCCATAAAATGAACAAGTTGAGAACAAATACGTGAATGTAATTCTGTCAGTCAAGAACCTTGCTTACATTTTTGTACATGTGCAACGGCCAGGGAAAAATCTCAATGACGCTGTGATTTGTTTCAATATATAGCGCAGGAGCAGCTGTCACCAGTCGTGTATTGTAATTGCACCGAAATTATATTCACAACAGAGAGCACAAATAAAAAGCAGGAGTTCTGCAAAATATACGAGGGCGAGTCAAATGAAAACGAGACAATGCGCATAAATGATAAACGGGGTTCATTATTGAACAGTAATCTCCATGAGCATTGAAAAATTTGTCCCACTGACTAACGAGTCGCATGATTCCCGTCTCATGAAGCTCCTTGGGTTGCTGCTTCAAAAAGTCTAACTGACCCTTTCACGTCACCACCCGACACGAATCTAGTTCCCTTGAGCTGTTTTTTTTTCTCATCATCATAATCATGGTCATCATCATCATCATCAGCCTGGTTACACCCACTGCGGGGCAAAGGCCTCTCCCATACTTCTCCAACTACCCCGGTCATGTGCTAATTGTGGTCATGTTCTCCCTGCAAACTTTGTAATCACAACCGCCCTCCTAACTTTCTGCCGCCCCCTGCTACGCTTTTCTTCCCTTGGAATCCAGTCCGTAACCCTTAACGACCATCGGTTATCTTCCCTCCTTATTACATGTGCTGCCCATGTCCATTTCTTTTTCTTAATGGCAAGTAAGATGCCGTTAACTCGCGTTTGTTCCCTCACCCAATCTGCTCTTTCCTTATCCCTTAACGCTACATCCATCATTCTTCTTTCCATAGTTCGTTGCATCGTATAGGAGGTATGCACTGAGCTCGATCCGCGAGGCGGCGACAGTGTCGCTGGGGCAGCCGCGCCATATTGACGGTCGGGGAGCATCGAAAAAAACGGCAGCGGTCTTACTCGCGCGAACATCTGATCCCTATCTTCTGGCCCGCCGTTCGCCTTGTTTTCTTATCCAGTCGCTGATATATAAGCAGGACGTTTCAGTGTCTCGAGCGCAGTGCTGTTCTACGTCTACGAACAGGTCTACGTACAATGTTTACGTATCCGGACAGACTACGCTCCGGCGTGGCCGTGCGTCAACTGAGCTTCGGTGTCGCGGTGAACTGTGCTATGTTCGGACGCAGCAGTCACACAAGGAAGAAACTCGGTGATAGGATTATGTTGTCCAGATTGGGTTCCTCTCTACACGTGGTTATTTCTCTTCTTAACTGTAACCTTAATGTAAAAGAGCACAGCAGCTATGTGCGAGCACGCTTCTGCCAGGCCTGCCTTGCAGGCGCAGTGTGCCGCCAGCACCTCGCCGTTTTATTTTGCGAAAAGCCATGGTGCGAGTGACTTTTCATCGAATGATTGTGATTGACAAACCTGGGAGGGCATAAAAAAAGACTGTTTTGGCAAGACCAGAATAATTGACGTAACATAAAAATTACGAAGGCTCTGTAAAATCAGTGTTTAGTTCTCGGGGCGGGGGGGGGGGGTCTTTTTTTTTTATTGAAGCAAATTTAACGTTATCCCTTGACGACACACGGGGACAACGCGGTGTAAATTCCGTGATGAAGGCGATCATGTTACGCGAGCTCTTTGACGCGCGGCTGCTGCACCCAGCCGCTCGCCAGATTATTGTGGCCTTCCATCGACTTGTAGGATTTCGATTGCTCGCGGGTCGCGAAGCTCGTTGCATTTGCAGTGTAATCCTTCATGTCTGCGACGTCCACGCGAGGCAGTAGTCCGTCATCGCGCCAAAGCTGATGATCTTTGAGTTAGAGCTGGCGACACAGCCGCACGAGCGCACTTCGTTTTCATAACGCGATTTTTTCTGGTTCACTCAACCCACGCACGTACGTGCTTAGGCCCGTCGTTGACCTAAGACGTACTACTCTATAGCCAAGTCAGAAAGGCGCATTGAAGAGGTCGTTTGACGGTTCGTGCGCATCGGTGGGCCACTTGGCGACGCAGGCCTGCTCGCGGAGGCAGCGCGAACTTGCGACCGCAGTTATGGCGGCCTCCGCGGATGCCGCTAGCGCTCCTAGTGGATGACGTCATGTGCATACCTCCTATACTCAATTTAAGTAGAGCCCTTTTCGTAAGCCTCCAGGTTTCTGCCCCGTACGTGAGTACTGGTAAGACACAGCTGTTATACACTTTTCTCTTGAGGGATAATGGCAACCTGCTGTTCGTGATCCGAGAATGTCTACCAAACGCACCCCAGCCCATTCTTATTCTTCTTATTATTTCAGTCTCATGATCCGGATCCGCAGTCACTACCTGACCTAAGTAGATGTATTTCCTTACCACTTCCAGTGCCTCGCTACCTATTGTAAACTGCTGTTCTCTTCCGAGACTGTTAAACATAGTTTTCTGCAGATTAATTTTTAGACCTACCCTTCTGCTTTGCGTCTCCAGGTCAGTGAGCATGCATTGCAGTTGGTCCCCTGAGTTACTAAGCTAGGCAATATCATCAGCGAATCGTAAGTTACTAAGGTATTATCCATTAACTCTTAACCCCAATTCTTCCCCATCCCTGTTTCTGAATACCTCCTGTAAACAGCATTGGAGAGATCGTATCTCCCTGCCTGACGCCTTTCTTTATTGGGATTTTGTTGCTTTCTTTATGTAGGACTATACTGTGGTTCTGGAGCCCCTATATATATATATATATATATATATATATATATATATATATATATATATATATATATATATATATATATATATATATATATATATATATATATATATATATATATATATATATATATATATATATATATATTTTTTTTTTTTTTCATAATTGCCCCCAAATGAGGAAGTCGCAAGGCAACAGGTCTGGGCTGTATGGCGGATGTTGCAGCGTTTCCCACATAAACTTGGTCAGGTATGTATTAACCACATCAGCCACGTGGCCACGGCCATTGTCGTGGAACAAGATGACCCTATTCGTCAATTTTCCACGTCGTTTGTTCTTGATTGCGACACGCAGACGATCCGGCGTTTCACAATATCGGAAACTATTGATAGTATCTCCAGGTTTAGCAAATTCGATCAGTAATGGACCCTGACGATCAAGAAAAAAAGTCAGCAACATCTTTCCGACGGAAAAGACGGCCTTAACGTACACGGCAGCCATACGGCGACTAATTTCTTCTTGGGAAACACCTTCAGCTATGAAAAACTTCACGACACCACACCGTTCAACTTTTGCAGGGTCCATTATGTCATACAATAATGTTCAACGCTGTGTACGAGAGCAGTAAAGAACATTTATCCTCACACCTGGGTGTCACTTTTGTAAGTGAGAGATGCCTCTGTGCTACGCGCATGCCTCGCACATAATGAACCAAGCCATCATTGCGCGGGATGAGTCGTCTCACTTTCATTTGATTCATCCTCGTACATTAGAAGTGCGAAGATACAATGAAATATACCAATGCGAAGGTACAGCTTGATAAAGAGCACAGAAGTGTCACTGAAAAGAAAGTTCACTGCACGCACACACAAAACCTGGGAACAAGATATTTATACCAGCACAATGCCAGCAAACTTGAGAGTAGAAAAAAAAAATCAAGAGCAGACATAGACAAAGAGAGAGGAAGGTGGCTAGACTAACAACTGATCTTCATTCATGAAAACGACGTCCCCCAAGTCCGTACTGAACATGCGCAGGCACAACTAGCTATGTACCGACTAGCCCAACAAGCCACTCTCATGAACAAGATATTTAAGTAAACGCAAAAGTCTCCAATAAATCTACGTAGCTAAGAAAAAGTCACCGTGCATATGCGTCAAACGAGGCAAGTAAACATGTTGCGCAATCACAGATTCACTGATCACAGAATCCTAAACCCTCCCTCCACTCCCCCACGATGTATCGCGCGCGACGGAAAGCGGCTCCCCGCTTTTCTCCCTTGCACACACAAGACTGAGCCACCATCCTCGGCTCACCCATGCCCGCCCCACTACGTTTTTTTTTTTTTTAATCATTCGCACATACAGCATGCTGCGCGCGGTCATGATGTTATCGCCCGTGGACTTCATACCGAACACGAGGGTGACAGGCGACGGCAGGAATATGCGCCTGGAGTGTCCATTTAATTGTTATCGCAATAATATAATCAGAGTATCCGGCAACTGAAGCGTCCCGTGGCCGATTAAATTGCGCAAAACAAGAGGTAACAAAATCGAACTTTCACCATGCGACAATTCGCTGCGTCGCAACGTTCTTTTTTTTTTTGGGGGGGGGGGGGGGGGGGGCGGCACCAAGATGAAGAAACGCAAAGGAAAGCATGTTGGCCACAATCGAATGCCTACTTTGGGCACCTAATGTGGCGACCGAAGGAATATCGAAGAAAAGATGAGACGCTTGGTCCACAGAGCATATACGCATACTGATCCGCATCCTACACACCGGCGAGACAAGACTTTCCGGAGAGGTTGCGCTCAAGCGAACGCGTCGCAATCCGTCGAGTCCCCACAGTGATGGCAGCGAGCGACCGCTGCTTCTTTTTCTCGTCTGCTATCCAGAAGGCGTCCAGAACTCTGCCAGGCGAAAATCCACTCGGCCAGAGAAAAACGAACGCTCACCGAAGTGCACCGCGCGGTGGTCGGGGCAATACGAGAAAAACGCATGCACTCTGGCTGGCTCTGGCAGGCCGCGGGTAGCGAGAACAAGAAAATTAAATTATGGGGTTTTACGTGCCCAAACCCCTTTCTGATTATGAGGCACGCCGTAGTGGAGGACTCCGGAAATTTCGACCACCTGGGGTTCTTTACCGTGCACCTAAATATAAGTAGCACGGGTCAGGCACGTAC